>NC_086097.1:250772455-251094677 GCF_963921235.1 Mobula hypostoma
ATTCATCAAGTCACTGGTATAGTTAAAGCAGAGATTTGAGTAGTCAGGGTGTCAAATGTTACAGGGAGAAAGCAGGAGAAAGGGGTTCAGCTCTAATGGATTGACAGAGCAGACTCTGTTGGTTGAAGGGCCTAATTCTGCTCCTGTGTTTTATGGTCTTAAGGTGTTACACCAAAACATAAGATGAAATGCACTGGAATACGAAAGTAAGATAGGCAATAATATTAAAGGAAATACCAAAAGTTTCTTTAATACATAAAGTGCAAAGGAGAGGCGAGAATGGATACTGGACCAGTGGAAAACGATGCTGGAGAGAACAAGGAAATTGCGGATGATCTGAATAAGCATTTTAAAGATGGAAGACACTAGTAGTACGGTGGAAATTGCAACTGTCAGGGGTCACGAGGTGTGTGAAGTTCCCATTACTAGAGAGAAGGTTCTTGGGAAACCGAAAGGTCTGAAGGGAGATAAGTCACTTGGACCAAATGCTGTACACCCCAGAGATCTGAAAGAGGTGACTGAAAAGATCACGGAGGCATTAGTAATGACCTTTCAAGAACCACTTGATTCTGGAACTGTTCTGGAAGACTAGAAACTGCAAATGGCACGCCACTCTTCAAGAAGGAAGAGAGGTAGAAGAAAGGAAACTAGTCTGACCTCAGTGGTTGGAAAGATGTTGGAGTTGATTACTAAGGATAAACTCTAAGGGTACTTGGAGGCACATGATAAAATAGGCCATAGTCAGCATAGTTTCCTCAAGGGAAAAATTTGCCTGACAAACCTGTTGGAATTCTTTGAAGAACAAACAAGCAGAATAGACAAAGGAGAATCAGTTGATGTCATCTACTTGGATTTTCAGAAGGTCTTTGACAAGGTGCCACACATGAAGCTGTTTAACAAGCTACGAGCCCATGGTATTACAGGAAAGATTCTAGCATGGATAAAGCAGTGGCTGATTGGCAGCAGGCAAAGAGTGGGAATAAAGGGAACCTTTTCTGGCTGGCTGACAGTGACTAGTGGTGTTCCACAGGGGTCTGTGTTGGGACCAATTCTTTTTACGTTATATGTCAATGATTTGGATGATAGAATTGATGGCTTTGTTGCAAAGTTTGCAGATGATATGAAGGTAGGTGGAAGGACAGGCAGCTTTGAGGAAGTAAAGAGGTTACAGAAGGACAGACAGATAAGGAGAATGGGCAAAGAAATGGCAGATGGAATGCAGTGCTGGGAAGTGTATGATCATGCACTTTGGTAGAAGGAATGAAAGGGTTGACTATTTTCTAAATGGAGAGAAACTACAAATAACTGAGGTGCAAAAGGACTTGGGAGACCTTGTGCAGGATTTCCCAAAGGTTAATTTACAGATTGAGTCTGTGCAACATTAGCAATCGCTTCTAGAGGACTGGAATATAAACGCAAGGATGTAATGTTGAAACTTTATACAGCACTGGTGAGGCCTCACTTGGAGTATTGTAGCAGTTCTGGGCCTCTTATCTTAGAAAGGATGTGCTGAAACTGGAGGGGGTTCAAAGGAGGTTCATGAAAATGATTGAATGGCTTGTCATATGAAGAACATTTGATGTCTCTGGGCCTGTATTGTCTAGAATTCAGAAGAATGAGGGGTGACCTCATTGAAACAAATTGCACGGTGAAAGGCCTTGATAGAGTGGATGTGGAGAGGATGTTTCCTCTGGTGGGAGAGTCTAAGACTAGAAGACACAGCATCAGAATAGGGGAGCATCCTTTTAGAACAAAGATGAGGAGGAATTTCTTTAGTCACAGAGTGATGAATCTGTGGAATTCTTTGCCATAAGCAGCTTGTGGAGGCCAGGTCATTATGTATATTTAAGGAAAAGCTTAATAGATTCTTTATTGGTCAAGGAATAAAGGGGTGGGGAAAGAAGGCAAGAAATTGGGGCTGAGAAAGGAATTGGATCACCCATGATGAAATGGCAGAGCAAATACGATGAACCAAATGTCCTAATTCTGCTCCTCTATCTTATGGTCTCCTGGTTTGCGTTAATAATCATAAAACCTACTGACGTGCTGAGGGCAGCCCGCAAGTTAGCAACTTTAAATTCTTCAGTGTTATTATTTCAGAAGTCTTGTCCTGGCCCCAGCTTGTAAATGCATCTTTGAAGAAAACACAGCAGTACCTTTACTTCCTTAGGAGTATGACAAACTTCTGTGGCTGTGTAGTGGGCAGTGTATTGACTGGCTGCATCACATCCTGGTCTGGGAACACCAATGCCTTTGAATGGAAAATCCTATAAGAGGTAGTGGATTCAACCCGATACATCACAGGAAAAACCCTCCCAACTATTGAGTTCATCTACATGAAACACTGTTGTAAGAAAGTAGCATCTGTCATCAGAGATTCCCGCTACCGCGGCCATGGTCTCTTCTCGCTGCTGCCATCAGGTGTAAGGTACAGGAGCCTCAGGACTCACACCACCAGGTTCAGGAAGAGTTACTACCCCTCAACCATCAGGCTCATGAACAAAAGTGGATAACTACACTCACTTGACCAACCATTGAAAATATTTCCACATCAATGATCTCACATTAAGAAATCTTTATCTTGTTATTTCATGTTCTCGTTATTTATTGCTATATATTTATATTTGCATTTGCACAGTTTGTTGTCTTCTGCACTCTGGTTGATCTTTCATTGATAGAACATAGAACATAGAATAGTACAGCACAGTACAGGCCCTTCGGCCCACAATGTTGTGCCGACCCTCAAACCCTGCCTCCCATGTAACCCCCCCCACACCTTAAATTCCTTAATATATCTGTCTAGTAGTCTCTTAACTTTCACTAGTGTATCTGCCTCCACCATTGACTCAGGCAGTGCATTCCACGCACCAACCACTCTCTGAATAAAAAACCTTCCTCTAATATCCCCCTTGAACTTCCCACCCCTTACCTTAAAGCCATGTCCTCTTGTATTGAGCAGTGGTGCCCTGGGGAAGAGGCGCTGGCTGTCCACTCTATCTATTCCCCTTAATATCTTGTATACCACTATCATGTCTCCTCTCATCCTCCTTCTCTCCAGAGAGTAAAGCCCTAGCTCCCTTAATCTCTGATCAATATGCATACTCTCTAAACCAGGCAGCATCTTGGTAAATCTCCTCTGTACCCTTTCCAATGCTTCCACATCCTTCCTATAGTGAGGCGACCAGAACTGGACACAGTACTCCAAGTGTGGCCTAACCAGAGTTTTATATAGCTGCATCATTACATCACGACTCTTAAACTCTATCCCTCGACTTATGAAAGCTAACACCCCATAAGCTTTCTTAACTACCCTATCTACCTGTGAGGCAACTTTCAGGGATCTGTGGACATGTACCCCCAGATCCCTCTGCTCCTCCACACTACCAAGTATCCTGCCATTTACTTTGTACTCTGCCTTGGAGTTTGTCCTTCCAAAGTGTACCACCTCACACTTCTCCGGGTTGAACTCCATCTGCCACTTCTCAGCCCACTTCTGCATCCTATCAATGTCTCTCTGTAATCTTCGACAATCCTCTACACTATCCACAACACCACCAATCTTTGTGTCATCTGCAAACTTGCCAACTCACCCTTCTACCCCCACATCCAGGTCGTTAATAAAAATCATGAAAAGTAGAGGTCCCAGAACCGATCCTTCTGGGACACCATTATAGTTACTGTTATAGCTACTGTTCTATGGATTTGCTGAGTATGCCCACAGGAAAATGAATTTTATGGTTGTATATGGTAACATATATGTACTCTGAGAATAAAACTTACTTTTGAACTTTGCAGCATTGCCACACATTCCAGTGCCAACATAGTATATCCACAATGCTCCGCAGAATGACACAAACAACAGCAACAGCAAAACAAGCCCCTTTCCTCCCTCCTCCACTCACTCACCCGCTCACACACACAGACTGACAGACCCTCCAACCAAGTCAGGCTGTCATTGGGCTTCCAGTCCTCGGCCTCAGAATCTCAAACTCACAGGACCAGTGCTCTGACCAGCGGACAAGACGAGCCAGGGCCTTCAGGCCTTTGACCTCCGGGACTGCCAACTTCAACCTTTGACCTTCAGGCCTCTACCTTGGACTTCAGAGGTCGGAAACGTCTTTACAGCTCAGCGGCTAAACTACGAGGACGAGCAGCGGTATGAACTGCGGCTGGTGGCATCGGATGGAAAATGGGAGAACCAAACACTGGTGACGGTCAATGTCGTCAACAAGAATGATGAGGCCCCCGTCTTCACACAGAACGAATACCATGGCAACATCAGGGAAGAGCTTGTAAAACAGCCGGTATTCGTCCTACAGGTATGTGGCTCTCTTTATTTAGAGATACAGCATGGTAACAAACACCTCTGGCCCAACGAGCCTGCAACACCCAATGTCATCGATTAACCTACTCAGCTGTACATCTTTAGAATGTGGCAGGAAACTGGAACACCCAGAGACAACTCACACAATCACCGGCAGAACGTACAAACTCCTTACAGAGGGCGACAGAATTGAACCGGGTCACTGGCACTGTGCTAGTTACACTGACTGCTAACCAGGTCACTGGCGGTGTGATTGTTACACTGACTGCTAACCGTGTCACAGGCGGTGTGATAGTTACACTGACTGCTAACCCAGGTCACTGGCACAGTGATAGTTACACTGACTGCTAACCGGATTACTGGTAGTGTATTAATTACACTGACTGCTAACCAGATCACTGGTGGTGTGATAGTTACTCTGACTGCTAACCGGGTCACAGGCGGTGTGTTAGTTACACTGACTGCTAACCCGGATCACAGGCGCTGTGATATTTACGCTAACTGCTAACCCTGGTCACTGGTGCTGTGATAGCTTTACACTAATTGCTACTCTCACAAAACGTTTAATGAAAATATGTTCCAATTTCCAAAAAATCTTTCCCTATTCGTTACACTATTACACTCTACAATTAACAAATAACCATTTGAATTTTCATTAAATTAGACAAATGTGACAGCTTTTGATCACAAGATCAGGCGACATGTCATTTACAAGAATGTTGGAGTCATCTACACCCTCTGGCTAAAGAAATACCTCCTCATTTCTGTTTAAAAGGGAATCCTCTCTATTCTGAGGCTGTGCCCTCTGGTCCTAAACCCTCCAACTATCGGAAACATCCTCTCTACATCCACTCCATCTGGGCCTTTCAACGTTCAACAGGTTTCAATGAGATTCCCCTCGTTCTTCTAAACTTTCAGTGAGCACACTGGTTGAATGCCCAAGTTGGAATCATGGATTTTATTATGGATTTATTGTGTAAGCCTGCAAAAAAATGAATCTCAGGGTGGAATATGGTGTACTTTGATAATTAATTTACTTTGAACTTTGAACGTGAAATTTAAAGCAGAGGTTGATAGATTCTGGGTTAGTAAGGGTCTCAAAGCTTGGAGGGAGAAGGCAGGAGAATGTGGTTGAGAGGGATAATGAGTCAGCCGTGTGTGGGTGGAACAGATTCAATGAGTTAAATGGCCCCAGTCCGCTGCTAGGTCTTATGGTTTTATGGTCTCATCACAGCGGATGCGCAGAAGGTACGTCACAGGATAAAACACAGATGTTGGTTTTAGGCCAAAGAACTGTTCAAACTTCCCCTGCTCTCACCTCTGTCCTTTCATTACGCTCCGCATGCTTGGGATAGTTCACCATCACAAACAATAATTAGAGGTCAGAGGTGAAACTAATCTGCTGTGGAAAAGCAACATGAGCATGTCAATGCAGAACACACACACTGTGTCAATAAGGAAGTTATCATCATTTTCAGCCCTGGTTACAGCACACAATACCTATCATTAATGTCAAGAATCAAAATTCAAGATTGCTTGTTGTCATTCCTCACTACACGAGTGTAAAGGAGAACAAAATGCTTGTTATTCTGGATCCGATACAGCAAGTTTTTCAGCACACAATTAAATCAGGAGAGAGAGAGGAGGCAATTTATTTTCCAGCAGCCCAATTGAATCGTGATTCGTTAGCAAGGGCAAATAAGAAGAAGGCAGGAGAAAGAAGAGTGGTTGTTGCTGGAGTGGTTATTGTGTGAGTGGATCAGTGTTAGAGTGGGAAGGCTTTGGCTCATTAGGCTTCGGCGGGAATAGGCTTGAGCAAGGAAAGTATCTAGTAAGTCTCTTTTTCATTCTTCATCAGTTAGTGCAGAGTTAGAGCAGTGAGAAGGCTCCAGGGGCTGTGTTCTATTCTTTGTGTGAATTGCGGGAAATCTAGGAGATCTCCAGTCTCCCGAATAGCCGCACCAGCACCAGATGCACCGAGCTGCAGCTGTTTGGAGAATGTGTAAGGGACTGGGGCTGCAGATTGATGACCTTCAACTCATACGGGAAAATGAGGAGGTGATAGATTGGAGCTGTAGTGAAGTAGTCACCCCTTAGAGACAGAAGGCAGGTACCTGGAGCGACTGTCAGGAGAGGGAAAAGAAACAGACAGACAGTGCAGAGAACCGCTGTGACCATTCCCTTCAATAGTAAGTATACTCTTTTGGATACTGGTTGTGGGGATGACCTAGCAGAGGGAAGCTGCAGTGACCAGGTCTCTGGCACTGATTCTGAAGGCTTGGCTGAGAAAGGAATGTGGAGGAGAGGACTGTGGTAGTGATAGGGGGTTCCATAGTTCGAAGAGCAGACATGATATTCTGTGGATGCAATAGACACCTGATGGTATATTGCCTCTTAGGTGCTGGGCTCAGGGTTGTCTCGGGTCAGGTCCACAACACTCTAAAGGGGGAGGGTGAGCAGTCAGAAGTCTTGGTGCATATTGGCACACGTGACACAGGTAGGAAAAGGGAGCAAGTCCTGAAGAGAGAATTTAGCCAGCTAAGTAGAAAGCTGCAAACAGGACCTCATTGATAGTACAATCCCTGAATGGCTGCCTGTGCCACGCACCAATGAGGGTAGGAGTAGGATGACCTGGCAGATGAATGCGTGTCTGAGGAACTGCTGCGCGAGGCAGGAGTTTAGATTTATGCATCACTGGGGTCTCTCCTGGAGAAGGTACAACTTGAACCCGAGAGGAACCAATATCCATGCAGGCAGGTTTGCTACAACTATTTTGGAGGGTTTAAACTAACTTGGCAGGGGGATGAGAACTGGAGTGATAGGGCTGAGGATGGCGCAGTTGGTATACAATCAGTGGCAGTATATACTGAAACTGCTAACAAGGAGAGGCTGATGACAAGGCAAAATTGCAGTCAGTGAGATGAGCTACAATGTCAAAGGGGAACAAAATCAAAATGACGAATACAGGACTGAAGATGGCAGAGGGGTTGGGGTGGATCTGTTAGTTAAAAAATGAAATCAAGTCCTTAGAAAAAGGTGACTTAGGATCAGAAGGTGAAGAATCATTGTGGATAGAGTTAAGAAACTGCAAGGGATTAAAAAATCCTTAATGGGAGCTATACACAGGCCTCTGAACAGTAACCACGATGTGGGCTACAAATTACAGCATGTCAAAAGTACAATAATACGATAGTCATGGGGAATTGAGAAAATCAGTTTGGTTCTGATTTTGGATTTCGACAGAGAGAATTTGTAGAAGCCTATAAGATGTTTCCTCGAGCAGCTTGTGGTTCAGGCTGCTAGAGTATCAGCTAGTCTGGATTGGGTGTTGTGTAATGAACCAGATTTGATCAGGGAGCTTAAGGTAAATGAATCCTTAGGAAGCAGTGATCATAATATGATAGAATTCACACTACAATTTGAGAAGAAGAAGCTAGAGTCAGATATATCAGTATTACTGTGGATAAAGGAAATTGCATAGGCATGGGAGAAGAGCTGGCCGAAGTTGATTGAAAGGGAACACTAGCAGGGATGATGGCAGAGCAGCAGTGGCTGGAGCTTTGGGAGCAATTCGGAAGGGACAGGATAGATACATTTGAAAGAAGAAGAATTATTCTAAAGGCAGGATGATGCAACTATGGCTGACAGGGTAAGTCAAAGCCAACATAAAAGCAAAAGACAGGACATATAACAAACAAAAATTAGTGGGAGGTTAGAGGATTGGAAAGCTTGTAAAAACCAACAGAAGGCAACTAAAAAAAGCACAATGAGGGAAAAGATGAAAGTTCTAGGTTTCAGGGGCATGAAGTGTGAGAAGATTCTTGGGAAACTGAAAGGTCTGAGGGTAGATAAGTCACTTGGAGTAGATGGTGTACACCCCAGGGTTCTGAAAGAAAAGGCTGAAGATCTTTCAAGGATTAATTGATTCTGGCATAGTTCCAGAGGACTGGATAATTGCAAATACCATTCCTCTCTTCAAAAAGGGAGAGAATAAGAAGAAAGGAAATTATTGGCCAGTTAGCCTGACCTCAGTGAATGGGAAAATTTGGAGTCAATTTTTAAAGATAAGATTTTGGGGTGCTTGGAGGCACATTTTTAAATAGGCTTCCAAGCATAGTAATAACGATCAGAATGGGGAACAGAAAAATGGAAAGAGGATAAATTAAAACTGCTTCAATGCATTCTGACTGAATAAGAATGAGGACCCTGATTTGTACTTTACAGAGAAACGTAGTTGTATGTGACAATCAAAGTTGCTTTTTCTGACTCACACGTAATATGCTGAACATGGATTTCCCAACAGCAGTTTCTGGGAAATAAAAATTACTCAACGTATGCATTTATAGAATCATAGTGCACTATGGTACAGAAACAGGACCTTCAGCCCATTTGAACTATTATTCTGCCAGTCCCATTGACCTACATCTGGAACGTAGTCCTCCATACCCCTCCCAACCATGTACCCATCCAAACTCCTCTTGTAGTCGAACCGGCAGCTCATTTCACACTCACTCCACCCTCTCAGTTAAGAAGTTTCTCCTCGTGTTTTCCTTAAATATTTCACCTTTCACCCTTAACTCATGACCTCTAGTTCTAGTCTCACCCAATTACAGTGGAAAAAGCCTGTTTACATTTACCCTATCCATACTCCTCAAAATTTTGTATAACATCTTACACAACTTCAACATAACATTCCTGCTCCTGTGCTCAATAAGACCATCAAACCATGATGTAGGAGCAGAAGTATACCAATCAGCCCAGTGAATCTGCCCTGCCATTCCATCTTGCCTGATTTATAAACCCTCTCAACCACATTCTCTTGCCTTCTCCCCATAACCTCTGCCGCCCTTACTAGTCAAAACCTAGCATTTTCCACTTTAAACCTACCCAGTGACTTGTCCTCCACAGTCATCCATGTCAATGAATTCCACAGATTAACATCAACCCTTTCATTCCCAGGATCATTTCTGTAAGCCTCCTCTGGGCCCTCTCCAACGTCATTGTTGCCAATATAAAGGGCCCAAAACTGCCCACCATATTCCAAGAGCAGTCTGACCAATGCCTTATGAAGCCTTAGCTTTTATATGCTAGTCCTCTCAAAATGAATGCTAATGTTGCATTTGTCTTCCTCACTGCTGACTCAAACCAGCCTGCACTAGAATCGAGGATGGAAACTCTCAAGTTCCTTTCAACCTCTGACTTCTGAATTTTCTCCCCCTTTAGAAAAGTCTACATCTTCATTCTTTCTACCAAAGTGCATGACCATACACTCCCCTACACTGTATTCCATCTGCCACTTGTTTGCTCATTCTCTTAATCTGCCTAAATCCTTCTGAAAATTCCCTGCTTCCTCAGCACTACCTGCCCCTCCAGCTTATTTATATATCATCTGCAAACTTGGCCACAAAGCCATCAAATCTGTAAACTGCATTAAGAGTAGCTTCTATGTGCAGCAATAGACTTTCTAAACTGAGAAAAGGTTGTGAAACAGTTTCCATGAGTTTTTACTCTAAAGTACAAAAGGGTATGATCATTACAGAGATGTGGTGGCAGAGTGGAGGGGATTGGGAATTAAATATCCAAGGATATCAGGTAATATGGAAGGGTAGGCAGGAAGGTAAGGGAGGTGGGCTAGCATTCTTAATTAAGGATGAGATCAGCACGATAGTGAGAGACGAAATAAGATCTAAGGAGCAGAATGTTGAGTTCATCTGGGTCGAGATTAGGAATAGTAAAGAGAAAAAATCACTGGTGGGAGTTGTCTATTGGCCACCAAATAATAACATTACAGTGGCGCAGGCGATAAACAGTGAATTATCTGATGCATGTGAGAATGGAAGAGCAGTTATCATGGGGGACTTTAACCACCACACAGATTGGGTGAATCAAGTTGGTCAAGGCAGTCTTGAGGAGGACTTCACAGAATGCATCCGTGATGGCTTCCTTGAACAGCATGTTACTGATCCTACAAGGGAATGTGCTGTCTTAGATCTGGTCCTGTACAATAAGACAGGTAGAATTAGTGGTCTTGTAGTTAGGGATCCTCTTGAAAGAGTGATCACAGTATTATTAAGTTTCTTATACAAATGGAGGGTGCAGTAGTTCGATCAAAAACCAGTATATTATGTCTAAACAATGGAGATTACAATGGGATGAGGGAGGACTTGGCAAATGTGGACTGGGAACACAGGCTATATGGTGGGACAGTTGAAAAACAGTGGAAGACATTCGAAGAGATTGAGCATGGATTCAGCAATGGCAGGTCCTGTTTGACAAACTTACTGGAGTTCTTTGATGATATAATGAGTGTAGTGGATAGAGGGGAACAGATAGACGTTATTTACTTAGATTTCCAGAAGGCATTCGATAACGTGCTGCATAAAAGACTTATCCATAAGATAAGGATACATAGAGTTGGGGGTGATGTATTAGCATGGATAGAGGATTGGTTAACTGAAGTTGGGACACATGGGTGTTACTCTGTTGGCAATCAGTGATAAGCCATGTGCCGAAGGGCTCGGTGCTGGGACCGCAACTGTTCATGATATACATTAATGACCTGGAAGAGGGGACTGAGTGTAGTGTATCTGAGTTTGCTGATGACATTGAATTGAGTGGAAAAGCAAACTGTGCAGCAGATATGGAGAGTTTGCAGAGAGATATAGATAGGTTAAGTGAGTGGGCAAGGATCTGGCAGATGGAATACAATGTTGGTAAATGCAAGGTCATCCACTTAGGAAGGAAAAATGGAAGAGCAGATTATTATTTAAATGGTAAAAAGAATTGCAGCATGCTGCCGTGCAGAGGGACTTGGGAGTGCTTGTGCATGAATCGCAAAAGGTTGGTTTGCAGGTGCAGCAGGCTATCAAGAAGGCAAATGGGATGTTGGCCTTCATTGCCAGAGGGATTGAATTTAAGAGCAGGGAGGTTATGCTACAACTGTACAGGGTACTGGTGAGGCCGCATCTGGAGCACTGTGTGCAGTTCTGGTCTCCTTACATAGCAGGGAAATTAAGGGTTTTGGGGGAAAGGCAGGTAGGTGGAGATGAGTCCGTGGCCAGATCAGCCATGATCTTATTGAATGGTGGAGCAGGCTCGATGGGCCAGTTGGCCGACTCCTGCTCCTATTTCTTATGTTCTTATTAAAGCAAAAAATTCCATATAACAGAAACCTCAAGCATATTTCTATCAGAACTTCAATCAGGATCTGGACCAGCTAGAAAAATAGGACTGAAAAATGGCAGATGGAATTTAATACAGACAAGTGTGAAGTGTTGTACTTCAGTAGCACCAACCAGGGTTGGTCTTACACAGTGAACGGTCGGGCACTGAGGAGTGTGGTAGAACAAAGGAATCTGACAAAATAGGTCCATAATTCATTGAAAGTGGCGTCACATGTAGATGGGGTCATAAAGGAAGTTCTTGGCACATTGGACTTCACAAGTCAGTGCATTGAGTACAGAAGATGGGATGTTATGTTGAAGTTGTATAAGATGTCAATGAAGTCTAATTTGGAGTATTGGTCGCCTACCTACAGGAGAGATGTAAAGAAGATTGAAAGAGTGCAGAGAAAATTTACAAGGATGTTGACAAGTCTGGAGGACTCGAGTTATAGGGAAAGATTGAATAGGTTAGGACTTTATAGCTTTGAATTTAGAAGATTGAGGGAAGATTTGATGGAAGTATACAAAATGATAAGGAATATAGATAGGGAAAATGCAAGCAGGCTTTTCCACTGAGGTTGGGTGGGACTAGAACTAGAGGTCATGGGTTAAGGATGAAAGGAGAAAAGTTTAAGGGCAACATGAGAGGAAATATCTTCACTCAGAAGGTTGTGAGAGTGGGGAACGAGCTGTCAGCACAAGTGGTGGATGCGATTTTTATTTCAACGTTTAAGAAATGTTTGGATAGGTAAATGGATGGTAGGGATATGGAGAGCTATGGTCTGGGTACAGGTCAATGGTTCGGCATGAACTAGATGGGCCAAATAGCCTGTTTCTCTGCTGTACTTTTCTACGACTCTACCTCCCAACTGCTTCCATTTTAATCAATGCATCAAAATCGGCATTAAGGAAATACTAGTTCTAAAAATCCATAGCAATTAACTGCTTCCATTTTATTCAATGCATAAAATCAGCATTAAGGAAATAGTAGTTCTAAAAATCCATAGTGATGAATAAACATCGCAATTATCTCAGCTCCACCGCACAACATCTACCACAGGCCTTCTCAACCGGCAGTAACCTTCAGTAACTTTTAGGCCATACCTTAGTCTTGTTCTGAAAGCATATAATTTTTAATGTTTTAAAATTCAAATAACTTATTCATCAAACAAATCTATCTTGAGCCCTTGACAACCTATGTAATCAAAAAGCATTTGCAATGCAATTGAGGTGACAGGAAGCATAGAATTGAAAACAATTAACACAAGGGATCCGGTAGATGCTGGAAATCCAAAGTAACACCCACAGAATGCTGGAAGAACTCAACAGGCCAGGCAGTGCATGGAGCGAAATAAAGAGTCGATGTTTTGAACCAAGGCCTTTCATCAGGAGTGGAAAGGTAGGGGGAAGAAGCCATAAATCTGCAGTGTAGTAATTATGCTGCACAAAGTCTGGGTACACTTGTGATTAGATTTTGAACATAGAACTGCACAGCACAAAACAGGTTCTTCAGCACACAATGTTACACCAACATTTTAACCTAGTCTAAGATTAATCTAACCATTCTCTCCTACGTAGCCATCCATTTTTCTATCATCCATGCCTCTATCTAAGAGTCTCTTAAATGTCCCTAAATTATCTGCCTCTACCAATGCCTGTGGCAGGGCATTCCACAAACTCATGACTCTGTAAAAAACCTACCCCCTTTACTTCCCTCCAATCACCTTATAATGATGCTCCCTCATTTTAACCATTTCTGCCCCAGGAGAAAGGTCTCTGATTATCCACTCTCTCTACACCCCTTGTCTTTGTGTACACCTCAATCAAATCACCTCTCATCCTCCTTCTCCAAAGCAAAAATGTTATATGTTATGTCATTTTAATTCCAGTTTTGTAAGAGATGGTAAGCATTATTTTTCATGACAAACCATACAGAATATTATCCACTCCTTCTTACTTCCAACAGATCAATAAGAATAACACAGCCATTCTGCAGTGCAATATTATAGAATGTTTCTCACTTGTATAGATTAATGTGAAGAACATGTGGACAGCAAAATTAACCCTACATGCAGAAGCACGTACGAAGGGAAGTATAGAAGTAAACTGCTGTAAACTCGTTGGACCAGATTGTAGAAGGTTGTATTAATTGGGCGGGTCTCACTAACAACCCCAGACAGTCACCATTTTTACAAAGACACGAACTCATTACCAATCCTTTTCACAAATATCCACCTCACCCTCCAGTCAGAGCCATGAAACAAAGACTAGAAAACCTTAAATCAGTCACAAAAGCATAAGTTGATCAGCTGAATGCATAGAATCACAATTCCATTTTCCATATCTATCTAAAAATGCATTGAACAACGATTTTCACAACATATGCCAGTGATATTAAATCTCTTTCTGATTCCGAGAAGCTCGTGCACCCTGCACTCTTTGTTTCCATATTAATACAATCAATGATTTTAAAATACATAATTTTGATCAACTATAGAAACAGTTTCTTCACCTATTATAAGTTAAACTATAAGTGTGCAACCATCGATCATTTGCACAACGTTTCACCACCCCGTGTCCTCAAACAACGCAAGACTTAAGAACAACGCACATACACACACACACACACACACACACACACAAAATGCTGGAGGAGGCCAGGCAGCATCTATGGAAAGGAATAAACAGTCAACGTTTCAGGCTGAGACCCTTCATCGGGACTAGATATAGCCCCCCGAGAGTTCAAAACCCAACTACCACCGCAGCTGACTTATCATTCTAGACGCACATACATGAAATGAATTTTCAGTTACCTGTCAATCAGGCTGCTGCCTTTTGCTTGATCCCTCTTTGGTTCGGAGTCTGAAGGTAGCAAGGCCTGAAGCTGATACCAGTATGACTTTGTCAAAGTTTTAACTGTCACTTTATTGCTGTTAATGGTTCACCTGGATGCACACCTCATAAAACTCTTAAAAAGCCAGGAAGATCCCTGAGTCAAATTGTTTCAGACATATACAAAGGTGCAGTAACAGTCAGTTTACAGTACGGCCACACCCACAGTACAAATATCAAATGATATGAAGGCACACCTCTTTGTCGAAACCATTCCCTCTTTGAATTTCCATATTAGTTAAGCTGTTTGTATTTATTTTTAAATCCAGTTTCAGAATTAGTACCACATCTTTACTCCGCACTCAAACAATAACCTGCTTCTTTCAAGCGAGGCTATCTTTATTTATTTTATATAAAAGTGGTGATACTGCCAATTATTTTTAGATATTATGATCTTGTCTTTAAAAAGAAATTTGGTTTTATTTATCACTTGTACGTCGAAACATTGAAACGTGCAGAGAAATGCATAATTTGCGTTAATGACCAACACGGCTAGGGGTCTGCCTGGGGGTGTCACCGAGCTTCCAGCACCGATACAGCATGCCCTCCGCTGACTAAGCAATTAACACACACAGCAATTAACAAATAAATAATCGCGTAAGCACGCACAGCCATTAAGAAATGAATAATCTGCTTTTTTTCAAATGGATCCACCTTTATTTATTTCATATAAAAATGGTCATCATGATTATTACTTTTAGATCATAAGGCTTAACACACTTACTCAAGCACTTTTTAACCTCCACTTTAATATATCCAATGACTTGGCCTCCACAGCCACCTGTGGCAATGAATCCTACAGATTCACCAGTCCTCCTTCCCATCTCTATTCTTAATGGACGTCCCTCTGTTCTGAAGGTGTGCCCTCTGGTCCTAGGCTCTCCCACTACAGGAAACATCTCCTCATCTACTCTATTTAGGCCTTTCAATATTTGATAGCTTTCAATGAGATCTCCCCACATTATTCGAAATTCCAGTGAGTACAGGACCAGAGCCAACAAATGCTCCACATAGATTAACCCCGTGATTTCCAGAATCATTTTGGTGAACCTCCTCCAGACCCTTTCCAATGCCTGCACAACTTAGATAAGAAGCCCAAAACTGATCACAATACTCCACGTGGTCTGACCAATAAAGCTTCAGTGTTACATCCTGTCTTGTGTATTCTAGTTCTCTGAACTCGAATGCTAACATTGCATTTGGTTTCCTCACCACCCACGCAACCTGCAAGTTAACTTTGCACTAGAGTTTAAAGATAAGATATTATCTTTTAAAAGAACTTCAGCTTTATTTCTCATATGTACATCAAAGCGTTGAACCATACAATGAAATGCATCATATTTTGATATCCATGGACATTTTCCAAAACAGAGTGACTTCATTTTAATCTCATTCACAATCTCTCATTGATACCTGCTTCAAAAAAAGTCATCAGTTTAAAATTCCTGGGTGGTCTGGGGATTCCGGGCATATTTGGAGATTTTCTTACTGCCCACTCTTGTGAGATCTGAAATCCCAGGCTGGCATCAATGAAGTATTCTGGACAAGCTTCACACACACGTCTTGTGAAGGGATGGAGAGACAGGGGAATGGGTGACACCAGAGGAAAGGAGCTCAGGACTCGCACCACCAGGTTCAAGAACAGTTACTACCCCTCAACCACCAGGCTCTTGAACAAAAGGGGATGACTACACTCATCCAACTTCTGGTGTTCCCGCAACCGATGGTCTCACCTTAAGGACTCTTTATCTTGTTATTTCATGCTCTCGTTATTTATTGCTATTTATTTATATAAATCTTGCATTGCAGTTTGTTGTTCATTGATCCTATTTACAGTTACTGTTCTACAGATTTGCTAAGTATACCTGCAGGAAAAAGAATCTCAGGCTGTGTGTGGTGACACGTAGGTACTCTGATAATAAATTTTACTTTGAACTTTTGAACTTTTAATGAGTTCTAACTCCGCCCAGCCCCAAGCCTGGCTGCAAAAGGATGAGGGTTGGTATGGGGCTAGCAGAGTGACGAAAATGGCAGCAGAAACTCCAAAGTCCTCCTTCCTGGGAGAGGGAGGATCGTCGACTTGAAGACATATGAATTTGTCTGGTGAAAGTAGAAGCCACAGGACCAATCAATCTTCTATCAGCCCATGACAGGAGACACTAGCGAGCTGCTGTTGACACCCTATGCCCACTAGGTTTAAGGTGATGGTTTAAGAAGAAGAGCAAGTGTGAAATGAGTGATCTTAAGACTTCCATTCACGTACCAGTGAGATTCTGTCAGCGCAAGTGGCTAATTCTGGAAATGCAAGGTTCTTCACACGACAAAGAAGGCTTGCTGATTGGTGGAACTTCTTCCTAGTCATTTGAAGCACTTGATAAAATGAACACAAAATGCTGGAGGAACTCAGCAGGTCAGACAGCATCGATGCAGAGGAAGGAACAGTCAATGTTTCAGGCCAAGACCCTTTATCAAGACTGGGAAGGAAGGGGAGAGGAGAAGGAGTTCAAGCTGGCAAGCTTGTCAAGTTTGCTTTGCAATAGAGTTAGGGTTAGCGTTAACTTGTCTTGTCAAACTCGCTGTGTTAGCTTGTCATCCTTCCCATCCCACCAGCTCCTTCTCTTCCACTCCTGATGAAACATCTTGGCCTGAAAAATCCATAGATGCCGTAAGAACTGCTGGGTTCCTCCAACAGTTTGTTGCTCTGAATATCAAGCATCTGCAGAAGCTCTTGTATTTATGACTTGGCAAGAATAAATGTGGGCCAAAGGCCCTGTACTGCAGTAACAAATACAGTATACACCTACATGCATTGAACTGTTAAGTTTTAGACCAGACAGTGTGTTCGGTCATTATGTGCTGTGTCATATGACGTGGGCGATCATGGTCTTTCTATGACCATGATTCTTCTTGGCAAATTTTTCCACAGAAGTGGTCTGCCATTGTCTTTTTCTGGGCAGTGTCTTTACAAGATGGAGGACCCCAGCCACTATCAATACTCTTCAGAGATTGTCTGCCTGCTGTCAGTGGTCACATAACCAGGACTTGTGATGTGCACCAGCTGCTCATACGACCATCCACCACCGGCTCCCATGGCTTCACATGACCCTGATCAGGGGACTAAGCAAGTAGTACACCCGTCTTGTAAAGACACTGCCCAGAAGAAGACAATGGCAAACCACTTCTGTAGAAAAATTTGCCAAGAACAATCACGGTCATGGAAAGACCACGATCATCCTTGTCTAATGACTTGGCACATAATGATGATGATTCTTCTTCTTCTTGTAATTTACAGTTTTTATTATTATGTATTGTAATGTATGGCTGCGGCAAAACAGCAAATTTCATGCCATGATATTAAATCTGATTTTGATTCTGGTCTTATGGAATAGAGAGTGGTTGTAGAAGCCTTATGAGTTTCAGAATTTTTTTTTGTTTAGGAATTTATTTGACCATAAAGACATTATAAATTAAAATGACAGAAGGGCAGATGTTGTGATCCCAGTGTGGATTTTATTTGAATGAATTTGGGGAACAGTAGTCATGAGATTTTGTTGCGTTTGTGTGGAGTGAATGGATTTATGTGCATGACTGTGGTTTCTATACCCAACAAAGGAAATATCTGAGTTGCAGAGACGGGGCATTGGCTTATTCATTCAGCTGACATCTATAGCGTGGGAGTGATCCAACAAAACCTACAATATGGGAAATGTGGGCGCGGCTAATTTACTGGGCTGACATCTACAGCGTGGGAGTGATCCAACAAAATGGGAAAGGGCAAGGCTCTTCTTTATTATTTGAAACAATTGAAATGCTTGGGAGGATTTTCTGGGGCTCCTTTCACTCGAGAAACCCATAGTTTCTCAGGCTACGTTGAATGTAGAGGTTGTAATGTGAGATTTGGCATCTGGGACTGATGTGAAGGTCGCTGAATTACAATCAGGTTTATTATCAATGGGAAACGGAGCTTCTCTTCTCCTCACCTGCCTGTTACCTCCCTCCAGTGACCTTCCTCCTTCCTTTTCTCCCACAGTCCACTCTTCCTCTCCTATCAGATCCCTTCTTCTTCAGCTCTGTACCTTTCCCAGCTATCGGCTTGCGGTGTCTTACTTCAACCCTAACCCTCCCCCCTCACCTACATTACCCCTCACTTGGTCTCACCTGTCACCTGCCAGCTTGCACTCCTTCCCTCCGCGCCCCCCCGCCAACAATATTGACAGTCTCTACCCCTCCATAACGCTGCCTGACCTGCTGAGTTCCTCCAGCATTTTGTGTGTGTTGCTCTGGATTTCCAGCACCTGCAGAATCTCTTGTGTTTGTAATGGATCATTGGAGACTTTCACCTCAATGGTTCCAACCTCACAACGGTCAGGCAGCAATTGTTTACCTTCCTACGGCTAAGAAAGGATGTAACGTTGAGACTTTTTAAAGCACTGGTGAGGCCTCATTTGGAGTATCGTTAGCAATTTTGGGCTCCTTATCTAAGAAAGGATGTGCTGACTTTAGAGAGGTTTCAAAGAAGGTTCATAAAAATGACTCCAAGATTGAAAGGCTTGTCATATGATGGTGCTCTACTCACTGAAATTCAGAAGAATGAGGGGTGACCTCATTGAAACCCACTGAACGGTGAAAGTCCTTGATAGAGTGGATGTGGAGAGGATGTTTTCTATGGTGGGAGTGTCTAAGGCCTGAAGGCACAGCCTCAGAATAGAGGGGCGTCCTTTTAGAACAGAGATAAGGAGGAATTTCTTTAGTCCGAGCGTGGTGAATCTGCGGAGGCCAAGCCATTAGGGACAGTTAAGGCAGAGGTTAATAGATTCTTGATTGGTCAGGGCATGGAGGGTTACGGGGAAGAAGGCAGGAGATTGTGGCTGAGGGGGAAGAAGGCAGGAGATTGTGACTGAGAGGAAATTGGATCAGCCATGACGAAATGGCGGAGCAGCCTGGATGGGTCAAATAGCCTAATTCTGCTCCTGTATTTTATGGTCTTACGCTTTTAAGAAAACCAACAGCACTGCCTTTGTGTCAGTTTGTCCTTGTTCAAGGTTATGCTGCCGTGATGAAGTTTAGGCGCCACGGTAGCACAGCAGCTAATGTGATGCTACTACAGCTCAGGCTGTTCCCCTGTTTGGAGTTCAATTCTGGCATCATCTCTAAGAAGTCTGTCATTCCCATGGAATGCCTGGGATTTTTCCCAGTTTCCTCCCATAGTCCGTAGACGGACTGAGTTGGTTAATCGGTCATTATAAATTGCCCTGTGATTAGGTTAGGGTTAATTGGATTTGTCGGGTGTTCTTGGCTCAAAGGCCCAGAAAGGCCTACTCCACGCTGTATCACTCAATAAAATACCTCGCAGTGGGCAGGCTGCAGGACAGGGTGCAAGCTGATGTTTGGCTCCATTTTGCAGACTAAAGCTTCCTTTGTTCACTGATTGAAGTGAGGAGGGAGATTGAAGCATTGGAGCGAGTGCTGAGGGTGGGCACCGGCTGTTTGCCTTTTGATCGGATTCTCTGTACTGGAGTGGGGACAGCTTGCCACTGCTGAGAGCGTTGTTCAGGTTTTCTGCGTTTTCGATTTGCTCTTTGGATGATAGACTCTATTTTTCAGTCTTATAGCTTTGATATTCTGTGTTTTTCACCTGATCTTCTTGCTTTTTTTTGTGTGGGGGGAGACAAATTTTTGGATTGATGTGCCTGATCCGTTTTATTTGTTTTGTGTTTTGTACGGGTGGAGAGATCTGGGGGTTGATGTGTCTGTTCCATTTTTGTTCGTTTTTTTTGCAGGGTGAAGGGGTTGATGTTCACGCTACCTTTCTTTTCTTTCTTGGTTTCAAAGCTACCCAGAGAATTATACTTTGATAATAAATGAACCTTTGAACCTTTGGAATAAAATAAAGGTGTGCAAGGTACTAATTAAAATCAAAACTAGTCTCCGGGAAGTAAAATCTGTTCACTATTCAAAATGCAGACTCAGATTTCAAGTTTAAGTTTCAAGTCCAAGTTTAGTTATCGTTCAGCCATACTTGAATCCTGCCAAATGAAACAGCATTCATCATCTGGGGCCAAGGTGCTGAACACATTATCAACAGCACTTAGCACACAGCACAAATAACACTTATGGTTACAATTTCAGAAAAAAACAATCACAAGGGGAAATGAATAATAATACTCTGATTCAGCGTCAGTCTTTTTGTATCATATGTACATCAAAACATACAAACAAATGCACCTTTTCTGCTAACAACCAGCACATGCTGAGGGCAGCCCGCAAGTGTTGCAACACATCCTGGTGCCTACAGAGCATGCCCACAGAACAACAACAACAGAGCAAAACAAGTCAGCAGCAACAAAACAGGCCCCTTTCCCACCCTCACACCCACCACCCACTCACAAACAGAGACAGGCCTCGAACTCCAGGACAGGCTACCTCTAATTCTCCGACCTCCCAGCAATCCCAGATTCACGGGTATTGATTCAGATCCTGTGCCATCGTAACTATGTAGGGGACGACAATAAGATATAGGAGCAGGATTAGGCCATTCATCCATTGGGCCTGCTCCACCATTCCACCATGGCTGAGTTATTAACTCTCTCAATCCCCTTGTCCCCGTAACCTTTGACCCCTCCCCTCCCCAGTTAATTAAGAACGTATCAACCCCAGCTTTAAACATACTCAAATGACTTCCATAACCATCTGTGGCAATGAATTCCACTGAATCTCCAATGCCAGCATATCTTTTCTTTGATAAGAGACCCAAAAGGATGAAGAATGCAGGACTGAAGATGCTGTATTTAAGTGCGTGTAGCATTCGGAATAAGGTGGACGAACTTGTGGCGCAATTAGAGTTTGGTGGGTATGACAGGGAGCATCACTGAGTCGTGGCAGAAAGAAGGCCATAACTGGGAGCTTAACATGAAAGAATATATTTTGTATCAAAAGCACAGGCAGGAAAGCATAGATGGTGGTGTGGCTCTGTTGGTAGGAGATGGAATTACATCTTTAGAAAGAGGTGACATAGGGTCAGAGAATGTTGAATCTCTGTGGGTGGAGTTAAGAAACTGCAAGGGTGAAGAAACCATTATGGGAATCATATACAGGCCTCCAAATAGTAGCCAAGATGTTAGATTGAGATTGCAAAGGGAGTTGAAAAAGGCATGTAATAAGGGTAATGTCACAGTTGTATTGGGGAACATCAATAGGAAAGGGGATTGGGAAAATCAGGTTGGTGTCAGATTGCAAGAGACAGAATTTGTTGAATACCTACAAGATGACTTTTTAGAGCAGCTTGTGCTTGAGCATACCTGGGAAAAGGTTATCTTAGATTAGGTGTTGTGTAATAACCCAGATCTTATTAGGGAGTTTAACGTAAAAGAACCCTTAGGAGACTGTGATCATAATATGATTGAACTCATACTGCAGTTTTAGAGTGAGAAGCATAACTCACGTGTATCAGTGTCACAATGGAATAAAGGAGATTACAGAGGCATGAGAGAGGAGCTTGCCCAGGTGGATTGGAAGAGAATACTGGCATAGGTGATAGCAGAGCAGAGATGGCTGAAGTTTCAGGAAATAGTTCACAAAGCGCAGGATTATATGTCCCAGAGAGGATGAAGTTCTCAAATGGCAAAGGAAGGCAACCGTGGCTGTCAAAGGAAGTTGACGACTACATAAACCATATAACCACATAACAATTACAGCACCGAAACAAGCCATCTCGGCCCTTCTAGTCCGTGCTGAACTCTTACTCTCACCTAGTCCCACCGACCTGCACTCAGCCCATAACCCTCCATTCCTTTCCTGTCCATATATCTATCCAATTTTACTTTAAACAACAACATCGATCCTGCCTCAACCACTTCTGCTGGAAGCTCGTTTCACACAGTTACCACTCTCTGAGTAAAGAAGTTCCCCCTCATGTTACCCCTAAACTTTTGCCCTTTAACTCTCAACTCATGTCCTCTTGTTTGAATCTCCCCCACTCTCAATGGAAAAAGCCTATCCACGTCAACTCTATCTATCCCCCTCATAATTTTCAATACTTCTATCAAGTCCCCCCTCAACCTTCTACGCTCCAAAGAATAAAGACCCAACTTGTTCAACCTTTCTCTATAACTTAGGTGATGACAGCCAAGGAAAGGACATATAAGGTAGCAAAAATGAATGGGAAGTTTTTAAATTCCAGCAAAAGGCAACTAAAAAAGCTATAAGAAGGGAAAAGATGAAATATGTGGGCGGACTAGCCAATAGTATGAAACAGGATACCAAAAGTTTTTATCAGTTATATACAGCATAAAAGGGAGGTGAGAGTTGATATTGGATCACTGGAAAATGATGCTGGTGAGATACTAATGGGGGCAAAGAAATGGCAGATGAACTTAATGGGTACTTTGCATCTGTCTTCACCGTGGAAGACACTACCAGTGTGCCATGAGTATCAGGGAGCAGGAATGAGCGCCATTGCTATTAAAAAAGAAAAGGTGCCAGGCAACCTGAAAGGTCTTAAGGTGGATAAGTCACCTGGATCAGATGGATGACATCCCAGAGTCCTCAGAGAGGTTGCTGAAGAGATAACAGATGCATTGGTTATGATCTTTCAAGAATCACTTGATTCTGTCATGGGCCTGGAGGACTGGAAAATTGCAAATGTCACTTCACTCATTAAGGGAGGAAGGAAATTATAGGCCAGTTAGCCTAACCCCTGTATTTGGGAAAGTGTTGGAGTCTATTATTAAAGATGAGGTTTCGAGGTACTTGGAGACTAATGATAAAATAAGTCAGCATAGTTTCTGTAAAGGGAAATCTTGCCCAACAAATCTGTTAGAGTTCTTCGAGGAAGTAACAAGCAGGGTGGAGAAAGGAGAGGCAGTGGATGTCAATTACATGGAGTTTCAGAAGGTATTTGATGAGGTGCCACACATGAGACTGCTTAATAAGATAAAACCCTATGGCGTTACAGGAAAGCTACTGGCATGGACAGAGGAATGGCTGACAGGCAGGAGCGAGTGGGAATAAAAGAGGCTTTTTCTGATTGGCTACCAGTGACTAGTGGTGTTCCTGAGGGGATGGTATTGGGACCACTTCTTTTCACATTGTTTGTCAATGATTTGGATAATGGAATTGATGGCTTTGTGGCAAAGTTTGCGGATGATATGAAGATAGGTGGAGGGGTAGGTAGTGCTGAGGAAGCAATGTGATTGCAGCAGGACTTAGATAAATTGGAAGAATGGGCAAAAAAGTGGCAGATGGAATACAGTGCTGGGAAATGTATGTTAATGCATTTTGGTAAAAGGAACAATAGTGCAGACTATTATCTAAATGGGGAGAAGGTTCAAACATCAGACGTGCAGAGTCTAGATAAGGTGGATGTGGAGAGGATGTTTCCAGAACTAGAAACATCCTCTCCACTAGGGGTATCCAGAACTAGAGGGCACTGCCTCAAAATTGAGGGGTGACCCTGATCAACAGAAAAAGTCCATAAGAGCATAAGACAAGGAGCAGAATTAGGCCATTCAGTCCATCCAGTCTGCTCTGCCATTCCATCATGGCTGATTCGGGATCCCACACAACCCCATACGCCTGCCTTCTCGCCATATCTTTTGATGCCCTGACCAATCAGGAAATGATCTACCTGGACCCACCTATCATCTCCCAGCTTCTTATATTATTCCCATTCTATGCCTCCTTCACCTGCCGGTTAATCCCTTTACCTGGATCCACCTATCACCTCCCAGCTTCTTACATTATTCCCATTCTATGCCTCCTTCACCTGCCTGTTAATCCCTTTACCTGGATCCACCTATCACTTCCCAACTTCTTATATCATTCCCATTCTCTCCCTCCCTCACCTGCGTGTTAATCCCCTTCCTTTGATCCACCTATCACCTACCAGCCTTTGTTTCGCCCTTTCTCCCCGCTGCCAGTGAAGGGTCTGGTCCCAAAACTCTGGGGCTCATTTCTTCCACAGATGCTGCCCAATCAGCTGAGTTCCTCCAGCAGTCTGCTTGAGTTGCCCTAGGTTTCTCTCTTTTGTCTTCACTTGGACTTACAACACCCCAAAAATTGCTAAAAAGGCAGATGTGAAGTATTTTCTTGGGCGTAAAATATTTAAAAATTCACATTCTACAGACGCAGCTGCTTTTCAAGCTGTTAGGCTGTGTGAATTTGCAGAATTGGGTTTATGGTCTTTGATATACAGTAAGTCATGAAACTTGCTGGTTTGTGGCAGCATCTGTACAGTACATGAGGTGGTTGTCTATCGTGTTCGACGATGACAGGAAACCTGTGCGGGAGAGTATTTAAAGCTGGTGCTGTGGGACAGTGCTACTCCCTTGATCACAGAGGACCCTCACAGTGCAAAACATACAATTATTATAAACTACAATAAAAATATATAAAAACAAAGTTATTGTAGAAAAAGAGATAAAAATAGTAGTGTTCATGGATTCACAGATAGTTCAGAAATCTGATGGTAGAGGGGAAGAAGCTGTTCATAAAACACTGAGTGTGTGCTTTTAAGCTCCTGTACCTCCTTCCTGATGGTAGCAATGAGAAGAGGGTGCGACCTGGGTGATGGAGCCCGTAGTGATGGATGCTGCCTTTTTACATTGTAAACACATGCTGGTATGTGTGTATTTATACCCATTTTATTCCCTATCCCTACTTTAACCTCTAAATTTATTTTGTATAAAATTCTTTATTGTTATAATTGTTGAATGTTGTGTTTTTTTATAATTCAAATTTTTATTATTATTATGGTTCTTCTGCCATCAGGCAAACATTACAGGAGCATCAAAACTAAAACCACAAGGCTACTAAACAGCTTCCTCCCACAGGCAGTCAGACTGCTAAATAGCTGCTCTACCTGACTCTGCTTTGGACACTTTTAACTTGCACTGGACACTTATAACTGATTTTAACTGACATGTGGCTGTTGTGTTTTACTATTTATTGTTATGTTTATTATTTAGTGTTGTGTTTGTTATGTTATGATTGCACTGCTCCTGGGAAACACTGTCTCATTCTGCCCTGCAGAGCTGATGTGCGGTTAGAGTGACAATAAAGTTTTTTGAATCTTTTTGAATCTTCTTATTTTACAAAGTAACACAGCATATTTTTTCTTCATGTTACACTAACACACCACATCAAATTCCTAATACATGTAAATGGCGGATATAGTTGCCGCTTAATCCTTGAGAAATTGCCTTTTGAAGATGTCCTTGATGAAGCTGAGTGAGTTTCCAACTCTCTGCAGATATGAGAGATATAAGCCTGGATGTGTTTCCGTTAAACTCTGATGAAGCCATGATTAACCTATCGAACATTGGAAGGTCTAGATAGAGTGCATGTGGAGAGAACGTTTCCTACTGGGAGAGTCTAGGACCAGAAGGCACAACCTCAAATTGAGAGACGTCCATTTAGAACAGAGATGACGAGGAATCTCTTTAGCCTGAGGGTGGTGAATCTGTGGAACTCAGTGCTACAGGTGGCTGTGGAGGATGTGAATGAGTATATTTAAGGCATAGGTAATCGGTTCCTGATTAATCAGGACGTCAAAGGTTACAGAGAGAAGACAGGAGAATGGGGTTGAGAGGGATAATAAATCAGCTATGATGGGATGATGGAACAGGCCCAATGGACCAAATTGCCTAATTCTTCTCCTGGGTCTTATGGTCTTATGATCTTATCAGTCTGCCATCAGTGGCAGCCAGTTAACCTGAGTAACACGGAGAATTCCACCTTTTGAGGCCTCCTAAAAGTCATCACCTGACAGTTATCTCTCATCAAAGTATGCATTCTTTGTGTGTGAACAACCAAAGGTTTGACTTTCTGACTGTGGGGAGACACAACAGCAAAATATAACCCTCCCCTAAACCACCATCCAACAACCTGCACTCTCCTGTATCTGTCACAAGATCGGAATCTGGATTTTTAATGCTGTCAGTAATCCATTGCTCTGCCGCCAGTTGCAATGTGCAGTGTTAAAATATACTTTCTTCTGTATGAAAGATTCATTTGTCAAAAATATGTATGAAAATAGCTGAGGACAATTGAAGTCATGTCTGTGTTTGAGATAACATTCGGCAGAGGAATTGTGGACAATTGCAGTCATGATACCAAGGATTGCACAGTCATATTTGCAATCAGGGAGAAATCAAAGGGTGATTTGATCCTTTGAAGGGTTTGTTAGAAGGGCTGGGGACAAAAATAGAGATAAGGCGGATTCAGAAATTCTGCAGACGCTGGAAATCCAGAGCAAAACACACAAAATGCTGGAGGAGCTGGGCACGTCGGGCAGCAACGATGGAAACATTGGCTGTTCATTCATTTCCACAGACGCTGCCTTTTGGCCGGATGGGGCCGATAGGGCTCATCAGCTGTGGCTGGCTGTTCATCCAGGAGAAGGAAAACTCTGATCTCAAACCTCCGCTGCCTCATGCATGGGGGAAGACTTCAGGAGTAAACCGTGAGAAAAAACCCAGAGCTGCAGTCCCTAAGGCAATCCTACAAAAAGAGCGAACAGTAGACATTTCAGGCCGAAAACGCTCATCAGAACTGGAAAAAGAGATGCAAAGTCAGAGTAGGAAGGTGGGAGGAAGGGAGGAAGAAGTACAAGGTAGTAGGTGATGGGTGAAACCAGGAGAGGGCAAGGAGTGAACTAAAGAGCTGGGAAGTTGATCGGTGAAAGGGATTAAGGACTGGAGAAGGGGCAATCTTATTGGAGAGGACAGAAGGCCGTGGAAGAAAGGGAAGGGAGAGGACCACCAGAGGGAGGTGATGGGCAGGTAAGGAGATAAGGTCAGAGAGGGGAATGGGGAATGGTGAAGGGTGGGGTCCGTTACTAGAAGTTTGAGACGGAGGGAGGAGAAGATGGCGGCGCAATGCAGCCCGCGCAGCCGTTCCAAATGAATATCGTATGTGTAACTAGGGGGCCGCGCACAATCCGGATTTGATGGAGACAGATCCTGCGTCTTATGGTCTTACATGGGGCTCATCAGCAAAAATGATGAAACAATGTACAGGGAGGAGGTCAAACACCTAGAGAGCTGGTGCAGTGATAACAACTTGATGTTTAATGTCACCAAAACCAAGGAGGTGATCGTCGATTTCAGACGGTCTCAGCCTGAGCACACACCCCTCAGCATCATCAGCAAATTTAATGATCAGGTTCTCCTTGAATCTTGCTGCACAGTCACATGTTAGCAGTGTAAACAGCAATGGGCTAAGCACACAGCCTTGTGGGGATCCACAAGGAGGGAGATTGAAAATCTGGCCATAAATCTACTCCTATCTCTTTATGGTCTAACGAGTCTATGATTCTAAAGGTTGGACAAACCTTCTCTGGAATACTGGAAGCTGAGGGGAGTTCTAGAGGTTTATAAGATTAAAAGATAAAAGACAGACAGTGTTTTTTCCCCAGGGTTGAAATGTCTAATACCAGAGGGCGTGCATTTAAGATGAGAGTAGGTCATTTCAAAGGAAATCTGAGGGGCAAGTTTTTTACATGGAGAGTGGATGGTGCCTGGAATGCGCTGCCTGGGGTGGTGGCAGAGGCAGATACATTAGAGACTTAAAGAGATGTTTAGATTGGCAGATGGATGTGAGGAAATGGAAGGGTGTGGACATTGTGCAGGCAGAAGAGATCAGTTTTGGCCGTTTGATTACTATTTCATTTGGTTCAGTACAACATTGTGGGCCGAGGGGGCTGTTCCTCTGCTGGTACTGGTCTGCATGCTATGGCTCCTGAGCCTCCTTCCCAAAGGTAGCAGCAAGAAGAGATCATGGTCTGGATGGTAGGGGGCTCTGATGACGGAGGCTGGTCTCGCGGGACAGTGCTCCATGTAGATATGCTCAATGGTAAGTCCGCGTAAATGTGGTGGGGATCCTTGATGATGGATTTGGTGGGGGGGGTCTTGAACGATGGATGCTGCTGTCTCAGGTCAGTGTGCTTAATGATGAGTCAGGAATTCTCACCCCAGTTTTCAGGGGTGGATGGTAAGACATCAATAATCCTGTGCTGCTAACAAAGCTGCTTTATTCAGCCCACTTTAGTGTAATCAATGAAATATTGTTTGCCTTTAACACTTAAGGAAGTTTAAAACAGGTGTTCACCCACACTCAAATGGATCTTGCCAAAGAGATTAGTTTAAAAGTTCCCTTTGTACTTTTAAACCTCACAGCCACAAGCTTTCTGGTTTTGCTGAACACGTTCAATAGAAATTTTCTCTAGAAAGCTTTGAACTCTGTCTTCTAACCCAAACAATATAATCCACGTTCGGTTTACCGAGTTATCACTCTGGTCAAAGGTATACATTTCAAGTCAGGCTTTTGGCAGGCCTGCAAATAAATTAAGCAAATGTAAAATAGGTGGGGGAGAGGTCCTGTTTTTTCTTGGACAGTATCACAGGTGCAGAAAGGGAGAACATTGTTTGCTGAGGCAGTGAGGCTGGAAATTGAAACAGGAAGAGAACAATCACTCTGTTGCAGGGGCTCCCAACCTTTTTAATGCCATGGGCCCCTACCAGTAACTGAGGGCCTGCGAACCCCAGGGTGGGAGCCCCTGCCCCGTTGGGACTATTCTGTAGACCAGCTTCCCCCATAGCAATGCAGATGCAGAGGCAGATTCCGGAAAAGTGATAAAGGTTTAATTGGGGTGCAATTTGTTAGGCGTGTCCAGAAAGGATTCCTGACACAATACTTAAGGGATTGAAAGAATTATCATATGAGGAGTGATTGATGGCTCTGGGAACGTACCAACCAGAATTCAGAAGAATGAGTGGGGATCTTAATGAAACTTATTTTGAATGTTGAAAGACCTAGTTAGACTGGATGTGGAGAAGATGTTACTATAGTTAGGGAGTCTTGAACTTCTGAATAGAAGGACATTTATTTAGAATGGAGATGAATAGAAGAAACGAAAGGGTTGACTATTTTTAAATGGAGAAAAAATTCAAAAATCTGAGGCACAAGGGGAATTGGGAGACCTTGTGCAGGATTTCCTAAAGGTTAATTTGCAGTTTGAGTCTGTGGTGAGGAAGACAAATGCAATGTTAGCATTCATTTCGAGAGGAGGAGAATATAAAAGCAAGGATGTAATGTTGGGTACTGGTGATGCCTCACTTGGGGTATTGTAGGCAGCTTTGGGCCCCTTATCAGTGCTGACACTGAGAGGGTTCCAAGGAGATTCACGAAAATAATTCCAGAATTGAATGGCTTCGAGTATTCGATGATTCTGAGCCTGTATTCAGAAAAAAGAGGGGTGACCTCATTGAAAGGTCTTGATAGAGTGGATGTGGAGAGGATGCTTCATATGGTGGGGGTGTCTAAGACCAGAGGACACAGCCTCAGAATAGAGGAAAGTCCTTTTAGAAAAGAGGTGAGGAGGAATTTATTTAGCCAGCGAGGGGAGAGTCTATGGAATTCATTGCCACAGGCAGCTGTGGAGGCCAAGTCTTTATGTACATTTACACAGTGGTTGACAGATTCCTGATTGGTCAGGGCATGAAGGGATACAGAGAGGAGGCAGGAGATTGGAGCTGAGGGGAAAATTGGATCAGCCATGATGAAATGGTGGAGCAGACTTGATGGGCCAAATGGCCTAATTCTGCTCCTATATCTTATGGTCTCAAGGTCTAAAATGTATTCAGGCCAATGAGAGAGAAGCAGATGTCAGATCTCTTGCTGAGTGTGCATTCAGAGACAGTGACCACAACTCCCTTACCTTTACCATAGCCTTGGGAGTGATAGGTGCGTGGAAAGTGCAGCTAGGGGTGGTGGTAGAGGCAGATAAATTAGGGGTATATAAGAGACTCTTAGATTGGGATCGTCAGCCATGCTTGGCAGCTTACCTAGAAGAAGGAAAACTCCGATCTGAAACCTCTGCCAACTTGCAGCTCTCCCCACCTATGAGGAAATCCTTGGGAGCAAACCCCCAGGAAAATTCCAAAGCAGGGGTCCCTAAGGCAGACCTAAGATGAGTTCAACACTGACTGGCTACTCCTGCGGCACACCGGTGCCAAACTGTATCAGTCTCCACTGGTCCTTTGGACTCATCAGCTTTGTGGGCAACAGCTTGTTCTCCACATAGAAAGTTGGAGTGCAGCATCTGTGGTCAAACCTGACCAACGGAGGGCCTCAAAAGGATAAGCACATAAGACAATAAGTCCATAAGACACTGCAGCAGAATTAGGCCATTCAGCCCATCAAGACTGTTCCGCCATTTGATCATGGCTGATCCAGTTCCCTCTCAACCCCATTCTTCTGCCTTCTTCCAGTAACCATTCATGCTCTGACAAATCAAGAATCAATTGACCTCCACCTGTAATATACCCAAAGACTTGGTGTCCATAGCAATAAATTCCACAGATTCACCACCCTCTGGCTAAGAAATTCCTCCTCATCTCCATTCTAAATGGACGTCTCTCTATTCTTAGACTCCCCCACAGCAGGAAACATCCTCTCCACATCCACTCAATATTTTTTATTATCATGAATAGAGTCTAATTTTTGAAGCAAAAAAAAATGGAGGCAACACAACCCATCAGACAGGAGGCACAGGAGCCTTAGGACCCACACCACTAGGTTCAGGAACAGTTATTACCTCTCAACCATCCGATACCTGAACTGCTATGCTGTAGCTATTTCATTTTACCAGTTCTGTAAAAGCAGTGCGTTCTGCTGTAGACTGTTTTGGTTTTGGCTAAACGATAAGGGGCTAAGATGTTCGACTTAGTAATGCTGTGTCAGCCAAACAGGATGGTGGAATTGGGAGAAGATTCAAGAGCGAACTGAGCCGAGTGAGATTTGTGATGAACAGTAACGGGGATCGCGGGTCTTTTTTGCAGGCGCTGCAGAAGAGACAGGAGGTAAGATGGCTGGAAGTGCCAAGGGAAGGAGCATCCCTGTGGCACAAGGTGCTTTGGGCCGATGAATTGCTCCAAGGAGGAAGGGCCAGTACTCCTGAGAGAGAGCCCATTTGTTCGGGATGGATTTGGAGCGATGTTCGGAATGTGGTGTGAACTTTCACGCAGATTGTGAACCCAGTGCAAGAGTAAAGAGGAAAACTTCAAGATGAGCTCCACCTTTCCGTGCATATTTGGACCGGGTTAACTGAAGTGGGCCCTTTTTTTCTTTCATTTTTCCCACTAACTGTTCCATAATGCTGAAATAGCTAAATATACTTGCTTTATAATTTTATCCAGTGTACGATCTGTTATTTCGTGCCGACCGACAATCGTGTACAGGCAGTACTTACACAGGATTAGCTCAAATTGTGGCTTCTTTAATCAGAAAATCACAGCATTCCTGTCTGGCTGAACGCCAAATCATACCGACCCCGGAAATATATTGTCTACGAAAGGTGACCTTCCCACCGCTGAGTCCCGTGGCTGTTGGCAAAGCTGGCTAACGAGCAAAGTTTGCATACGATCTCAGTGATATAGCACAGGGCAGGCTCTTGTGCCAACCTTTTAAACTGCTGTAAGAGCAACCTAACCCTTCCCTCCTACAGAACCCTATCTAAGAGTTTATTCTTCTTACTCTCAAGCACAGTCTACTAGGGCATAGGCCACTAACAGCAGCTGGCCAGAATCCTCTGTCCTAGGCCGAAGGTTCAACTTCTATCAGACCTGACTTCGTACATCTTTGAGGGGAAGATCCTTCCTCTCCCAGAGGTGAGGTCTGCTGGATCTCCTGCAGCCCTGGGTTTTCACGGGAGTGAGTTGCTAGCCCCGCGCCCTGTCCTCTACCTTTCACAGCCAGACTTGGGGCCGTCCATAGCTGAGTTACGAGTTTCTTAAAGGCCCCTAATACACCTGCCCCCTACCCCAACCCTGGCAGAGTGTTCCACACATCCACTATTCTCTGTGTAAAAACCCTACCTCTGACATGCCCCCCTATACTTTCCTACGATCACCTTAAAATGATGCTCCCTTGTGTTAGCCATTTTCACCCTGGGAAAAAGTCTCTGACTGTCCACTCTATGCCTCTATCATCTTGTACACCTCTGTCAAGACACCTCTCACCCTCATTCGCTGCGGAGTGAACCGCCCAGTAGCAAAGTGGTTAACACAACGCTTTACAGTACCAGCAACCTGGGTTCAATTCCCACCGCTGCCTGTACGTTGTACGTTCTCCCCGTGACTGTGTGGGTTTCCCCCGAGTGCTCAGGTTTCCTTCCTCAGTCCAAAGACGTACCGGTTGGTAGGTTAATTGGTCATTGTAGATTGTCCTGTGACTAGGCAAGGGTTAAATCAGGAGATTACACAGGAGGGCCTGTTCCACACTGAATCTCGATAAATAAATAAATGCGTATATACATACATCAATAAAATAAAATAAAAGCCCTTGGTCACAGAACTGGTCCTCATAAGACATGTCCTCAGTATCAATTTTATTTACACAGTTTGTCTTCTTTTGCATATTGGCTGTTGGTAAGTCTTTGTTTATGCATAAATTCAAATCAAATCAAAAATCAAATCAAGTTTAGTTTAATTATCATTCAACCATACATGAAAGCATCTGAATGAACCGGCGTTCCTCTGGGATCAATGTGAAAAACATGCGCTGCACAAGGACAACAGCACATTCGAAACACTGAGCACACAGTCACGCCAAAAAAAAAACGTATTTTATTGCAAACAAGAGGAAACCTGCAGGCGCTGGAAATCCGAGAAAAACACACAAAATGCTGGAGCCACTCAGCAGGGCAGGCGGCATCGATGGAAAAGAGTACAATCGACGTTTCGGGCTGAAACACTTCGGAAAGATCCCCCAGCATTTTGTGTGTGTTGCTATATGTTACATTGCATTTCTTTCTTCCCTCTGAATGCCCGAAAGAAAGTGAATCTCAAGTAGCTTATGGCAACATGTGCGCACTTTGATGATAAACTTACTTTGAACTTGGAACACTTTTATCTCCTTCCCCCATTTCTATCCATGGGAAAAACCCATGCATCCCTGTGGAATGCATGGGTTTTCCCCCAGTGCTCTGGTTTCCTCCCACAGTCCAAAGACATATCAGGTAGGTTAATTGGTCCATGTAAATTATCCCATGATTAAGATTATGTTTAATTGGGTTTGTCAGATTTTCTTGGGGCAGCGAAGCTCAAAGGCCTGGAAGGGTATTCAGTGTAAATGATCCCATGATTAAGGTTATGTTTAATTGGGTTTGTCAGATGTTCCTGGGGCAGTGAAACTCGAAGATTCTGAAGAGCTGACTCCAGACTGTGTCGCTAAACAAATACATAAATAGATTTCACACACAGCCCTAGAATTTTCCACACACAAAACATTAATGACTGCAAGTTGCAGCACATCGCTGATGAGTGAGTAGATGGTAAACCAATTGAGAAGAGTTACTAAGACAAGATATAACATGCAGGAAATTCGCCTTCAGATTTTGACTGAACAAGAACTTCCTCCAATACAGGTTCAACATTAGTTACTGGGGCTAGATAGGATCATAACATTGAAAGGATGACATTAGTTTTCAATTGGGCATCAAAATGGTGAATAAAATTTTCTCACCATTACCCTCAAAGTCAAAGTCAAAATCATGGTCAATTTGTTATCAATGTATGTATACACCATATACAGTGGATTCCAGTTCATTGGGCCATCAGTTAATCGGGGCAGTCATTTATTTGGGACAAATCTTAAAGAGCAAAAACTAATCGAGTAAAATTGGCCAGGATTCCTTTTGTTTATTTGGGACACAATGTCACTTATTTGGGACAGGAGACTTGCCAAACAGTTTTTAATAAGCATCAGTCACGTGAACTTGCATAGCTGTAAGACACTACAGAGCAAACAGTTTTTAGATGGTATCAGTTGCCTATGCTTGTGTTCAAAAAGCAATGATTTTTGTCACTGAAAATTGGCAAGAAATAAGCTGTAGGACAATTCAGGACTGGTTTTCTCACTGCAGTTTCAAGCATTCAGGCTTGGAGTTGCAGTGGCCAGGAATGAAAATGAAATGATTTCCTGACTTCAAAAAGTTGGGAACTATGAAGAGTTTGAAAGTATCGACAACCATCTGGAATGTTACAATGAATATGAGGATTTAGAGGATGCAATTGCTGAAAGCTTTGTATGAAAGCAGTTACACCAGGTGTCGGTGCTGATTTTGTTCATTTGCAGTCAATCAAAAGAACACGGCAGCGTTCCCTGGATGAATTCCTGTATCGATAACTATTAGAGCTAATGCACAGTTTCATAGTACTGTAGCAGAATTATTTCATTTGGGACTGCACTATGATGTACAATTGGGACAGGAGACTGTTGTTGAACAGTTTCTAACTCACATCAGTCATGTGCGCTTGTGTGACTGTAATACACAACCCCACACTTAGAGCGATCAGTTTTTAAATGGTGTCCATTGTGTGTCTTTGTGTTCAAAAACCACAGCCCACAGCTCAATAACTATTAGGAACTAATACACAGTTTTATAGTACTCTAGTAGAGTGTTGATAGTGATCTAATTTATTCTGTAAATACATAAACTGTTATTCAGCTAAGCAGTAGTTTATTTTCTATGCCTTTTAAACTATTACCATGAAAATTCAGGCTAATTAGTGCAGCCACTTAATTGGGCCAAAATGTATTGGTCCTGATGTGCCCAAATTAACCGGAATCCACTGTACTGCCTTGAAATACATTTTCTTGCAGGCATTTACAGGAAAATAAAGAAATGTAATATAATTTAAAACTATAAATAAATAAAAACTAACAAACAACCAATGTGCAAAAGGAGACAAATCTTGCAAAATATATATATGGTCTGACACCAGTAGAGAAGTGGTTATTGGTGAACTCACAGTCCCCTGGGAAGACAACATCGATGAAGCCCATGAGCGCAAGTTAACCAAGTATGCAGAGTTGAGATCAGAGTGCAGAGACAGAGGGTGGAAGGTCTCATGATCCATTCGAAGTAGGCTGCCGTGGGTTTATTGCGTTCACTCTCCAGAAGTGGCTGCGTGACCTTGGCTTCACTAGAAGAGAGATCAAGTCAACCAGCAGGGCTGTAGCTGAGGCAGCAGAGAAAGGATCAGCATGGGTGTAGACCAAGTATGTCCAGAGGGGCAGATAGTCAGACAGTGTATACATATCTTGCAAACCCTTCAGTAGTTGCATAGACACCTGAAGAGCAGACTATCTGTTGGATGGAAGTGACTGATAGAGGCAGATGTCAAGTTTTTAAGCTCGCCAGTGGGAGGTGGTGCTTTAGCACTGCTGGCCCACCACCTCGAGGGAGTCTTGATCATAAGCGGGCCGAAACTCCTGAAGACAGGTGGCAGATCAACTGATGATCCCACTGATGATAGCACAGGACAGTTAACATCTTAGTCGACGTGTATTCTGTAACTAGGTGGTTACCAGGAGTGCGTTGCCTGGGGTGGTGATAGGGACAGGCAGATGAATGTGAGGAGAATGGAAGGATATGGACATTGTGTAGGCAGAGGAGATTGGTTCAGTTAGTCCTGACGAAGGGTCTCGGCCTGAAACGTCGACTGCGCCTCTTCCTATAGATGCTGCCTGACCTGCTGCGTTCACCAGCAACTTTGATGTGTGTTGCTTGAATTTCCAGCATCTGCAGAATTCCTGTTGTTTGTGATTATTAATTCAATTGGTTTAGGGCAACACTGTGGGCTGAAGGGCCTGTTTCTGCCAGAATTGAACTCTGAACTCCAACGCCCTGAGCTGTAATAGCATCACGCTAACCACTGTACTACCATGGCGCCCCAGTGATCATGCTCTATATATAGATAGTTAGACTGGCAGATAGGTGTTCAGATATAACTAATACTGAGAACATGAGTTGTAGAGTCCTTGAAAATGAGTCTGTAGACTGTGGAATTAGAGCTGTGCTGAGTGAAGTTATATCTCCCCCTATTGCCCCTCCCCCTTGTACCCAGGCTGAGAAAAATCTTATTCCAGAAGATCTGAAGTTTCATTCCAAATCCTTCTTGGAAGAGAACGCTAAGCCACACTTAGTTACTGTATATAGTGTATATCTACTGTATGACTGTCTGCATCTTCAAACAGACAAATAAACCACTAAAAGTAAATAAATTCACAAAGATGAGAAAATCTGCAGAGGCTGGAAATCCAGAGCAACACACACACAATACTGGAGGAACTCAGCAGGTCAGGCAGCATCTATGGAAAAGAGTAAACAGTCGATGTTTCTAGCTGAATAAACATGATAAATAAATTCAGTTCACATAGTTTGCTATAAAATTGATATTTCTTTATTTTCTGAATTGAAAAATAAGAAGCTGAAAAGTAATACTTTTATTCTTCTTTGGAATGCCACCTTGTAATTGCAACTTCACAATCAACATCAGTGTGACCAAAGAACTGACTGTGGACCTCGGGAAGGAGAAGTCGAGGAAGCAGACACCTGTCCTCTTTGAGAGGTCAGTGGTGGAAGGGGCAAGCAGCTCCAAGTTCCTCATCATCCACATCTCGGAGAATCTCTTGGGCCCCACATATTGATGCAATTACAGACAAGGCATGGAATTGGGTATACTTCATTAAGAGTTTGAGGACATTTGGTATGTCACCAATTTTTCCAGATGTACTGTGGAGAGTATTCAGATTGGAGGCATCAAAGCCTGGGATGGAGGCTCCAATATCCTGGATTGCCAGAGGCTGGGATGGAGGCTCCAATATCCTGGATTGCCAGAGCCTGGGACGGAGGCTCCAATATCCTGGATTGCCAGAGCCTGGGATGGAGGCTCCAATATCCTGGATTGCCAGAGCCTGGGATGGAGGCGCCAATATCCTGGATTGCCAGAGGCTGGGATGGAGGCTCCAATATCCTGGATTGCCAGAGGCTGCAGAGATTTGTAGACTCAACCAGTTCCGTCACGGGCACAACCCTCCCCACCATCAAGAGGTGCTACCTCAGAAAGGCAGCATTAATCACTAAGAACCCTCACCATCCAGGACGTGTCCTCTTCTCACTACTACCACCAAGGAGGAGGTACAGGATCCTGAAGACACACACTCAACAATACAGGAACAGCTTCTTCCTCTCCACTATCAGATTTCTAAACAGACTATGAACACCACCTTACTATTCCTTTTTGCCACTATTTATTTCACTAATTATTTATTGTGATTAGTAGTAATCGTAGTAATTAGTTTCCCTGGATGTGAAACTCAGAGTGTTGCGGTGCTGTGTTCATTCCACACTGACGTACAGAGTGAATGTTGGACAATATCAAAGCAAAGTGAGGGAAGGCTCGAAGCTGCAGGAATGTGTTTTTTGAGAGAATAATGAAAACATTGTGTATGCACGGAGAAAAAAATGAGGAAGTGTTGTGAAAAGTCAGAATAAGAAGAGAGCTGATATCATCAATCAGTTCTGCTGAACGTCAACTGTACTCTTTTCCATAGATGCTGCCTGGCCTGCTGAGCTCCTCCTGCATTTTGTGTGTGTTGCTCAGATTCCCAGCACTGCAGGTTTTTCTCTTGTTTATTATCAATCAGGAAGCGGCAGCTGGAACGTTTTGGGACATGTACTGAAGAAAGGGAAGCTCAAACATCTTGCAGTGACAGGAAAGTTGATGCAAGAGAAAGTTGTGGTGGACAGTGCATGGCATTCATGAGTTACATCAAGGGATGGACAGGAAAAAGTTTTGAAGAGCTTATGAGAACTTCTCAGATTAAAGACAGATGGAAGCCTGTGATCGCCCACGTCACATGACAGGGCACAGAATGGTGATGATGTTGTAATTTTATGCTCTGCACTGTACTGTTGCCACAAAACCACACATTTCACATCATATAAACCATGGATAATAAATCCGATTCTAATTCTACTTAGAGATAACAGGTAATATTGGAAGTGTGTCAAAGGTTACAGGGAGAAGGTGGGAGAAGGCAGGAAAATGGGGTTTACGGGATAATAAGACGGCTATGATGGAATGGTGGAGCAGACTCAATGGGTCGAATGGCCTTGTTCTGCTCCCATATCATGGTTTTATTATCTGATTGTCCTTCTGACCCAACAAGCCCACACTGCCCAATTACAACCGTGTGACCAACAAACCAACTGACCTACACGTCTTTGGAATGTGGGAGGAAACCAGAGCACCTGGAGGAGACCCACATGGTCATGAGGAGAACGCACAAACTCCTTACAGATAAGGATTGAACCTAGGTCACGGATGCTGTAATAGAGTCTGTGCGAAACTCTCCAACATAAGCATTGCAATAATTTATGCAGATGGGCTGTGGATATTTTCAGTGTGTGTCTAACCCCAGATATTTCATCTTGAAGGATCTGTCACCACTTCCTGCTAAATGATTGAAGTAATGAGTTAGTTTTGGAAAATTATATCGTTGTATCATTATGACATTAAGTATAATATGACATGGAATGTTTAACAACACATTCTTAAATTACTCTTCACAAGGAACATGTGTTCTTAAAATCATTATATATCTTCCTTCGGGTGTTTAGATTCAGCCTGATGACTGAGTCATACGGCCACAGAGTGACAGAGAAATCATCATCATCATCATCATCATCATCATCAGGTGCTGTGCCCAGTTTGAGCTTTGACTGCCATGGCCCACACACTCCTGTTTCGGGTCAAGTGGATCAATTCATTGGTATTCATTTCCAATTCTCTGGCTGCTGTCTCCATCATCATTTGTCTTTGTCTTCCTCTTGCTTAATTCCCTTCAATCTTTCCCATAATTACCGTGCATTCTAACTCCTCTTTCCTAATCACATGTCCAATGAAGTTACGTTGCCTTTTCATGATCTCATACAGTATTTCTCTTTTTGTGTTTGCTCTGTTCATGACGTCCTCATTAGATATTTGTTTCGTCCATGATAATCTGATGTCACCCAGCTTCCTAAGTAGCAAAAGTTCTGTACTTGTTTTATGTCTTCCCCATTTATTCTTAGCCTGCAGATAGGATTCTCCTTCTTTTTGGATATCACCATACATTCTGTCTTTTTGCAATTGATAGATAGACCCATTTTTGCACTTTCTTCAACAATTATATCAATTAAGTTTTGTAGTTCTTTCTCCGTACTTGCAATTAACACAGTGTCATCTGCGTATCTGAAATTATTGATGTTTTCACCGCCAACTTTGATTCCCAAGATATCTCTTATTTTTTGTAATATTGTTTCACTGTACACATTAAACAAATCAGGGGAGAAAACACACCCTTGTCTAACGCCTCTCTTGATTTTCGTAAACTGACTCACTTCTCCGTCTATTCTTACAGCGGCAGTTTGATCCCAGTACAAAGAGCTACAGCACAAAAACAGGCCCTTTGGCCCATCTGGTCTGTGCCTACTCCCATCAGCCTGCACCAGGACCATAGCCCTCCATACCCCTACCTTTCTAAACTTCTCTGAAACGTTGAAATCAAGCTCATGTGCATCACTCGTGCTGATGGCTCATTGTGCACTCTCAACACCCTCTGTGAGGGAGTTTCCCCTCATGGTCCCCTTACACCTTTCACCCGTAACCCATGACTCTGGTTGTAGTCCCACCCAACCTCAATGAAAAAAGCCTGCTTGCGTTTACCCCATCTATACCCCTCGTAATTTTGTCTACCTCTATCAAATCTCCCCTCAATCTTCTTTGTTCTAAGAAATAAAGTCCTAACCTATTCAATCTTTCTTTATAACTCAGATCCTCCAGACCCAGCAACATACTTGTAAATTTTCTCTGTACTCTTTCAATCTTATTTACATTGTTCCTGTAGGTAGATTGTTCCTGTAGGTAGATGACCAAACCTGCACACAATACCCCAAATTAGGCCTCACCAACATCTTATACAACTTCAACATAACATCCCATCTTCTGTACTTAGTACTTTGTCCCATGAAGGCCAATGTGCCAAAAGCTTTCTTTATGGCCCTATCTACCTGTGACACCACTTTCAATGAATTATGGACCCCCATTCCCAGATTGGTTACATTGAGACCTTGCTGTTACCTCTTGAAGTTATAGATGTTGTTCATTTTATAATGAAAATCGTTGTTGCTGATCAGATTTCCATCGCGTTCACGTCAAGTACAGGTGTGTGTCTGTGTGGGTGTGGGTATGAGTATCTAGGTGTGTAGTCTGTGAATGTGTGGATATGAGTGTGTGTAATTGGGTTAGTGTGTGTGGGGGGTTGTATATGCATGTGCGTATGTGAGAGTGTGGGTGGGTGTATGTGAATGTGTGTGAGTGTGTGTGTGTGTGTATGAGTGTGTGTGTGTGTGTGTGCGAGTGTGCGTGTGTGTGAGTGATTGTGAGAGAGAATATGTGTGAGCATGCGTGGGTACGAGTGTGTTTGTGTGAGAGAGAGTGTCTGTGTGTGCATGTACGGGTGTGTGTGGGTGTTTGTGAGTGTGTGTGTGTGTGTGAGAGAGAGAGAGAGAGAGAGAGAGAGAGAGAGAGAGAGAGAGAGAGAGAGAGAGATAGAATGAATAAATAAATATTGAGAACATGAGATGCAGGGTCCCTGAAACTGGTCCACTGGCTGTGGGAACAGAAACAGTTCATTGTTGTTGTGAGTGAAGCTGAGTGAAGAGTGAAGAGTGAAGAAGGTGATGGGGTTTAAGAAGAAGAGACGCCCTTGGCCTTCTCTGGATCAAAGTCAAAGAACATCAAGAATGCACAAGTCAAACAGTTTAAGATTCATGATATTTTTTATTAAATATCTGAATATTGTCATTTTGAATGCATATTTGAATGATTTAAAGAATATTCCAGTATAAACAATAAACCATATACTTTGTCATCGAATAGTGCTGTATAAAATATTAAACATATATCATGTCACCGCTTAGAGGAAGATCCTGAACCTGAGAAATAAGATTTAACAATTTTCTTTACAAATTGTGACTTCAGAGCTGCAGAATAGGGGGCCAATTTCAAAAACACACCAGAGTTTCTGCAGATCCAGAGCAACGCACACAAGAAGCTGGAGGAACTCAGCAGGTCAGGCAGCATCTATGGAAATGAATAAACAGTCGACATTTCAGGCGAGACCCTTCACCAGGACTGGAAAGGTGGGGGGAATAAGCCAGAATAAGAAGGTGGGGGGGGAGGAGAAGGAAGACAAGCTCAAAGGTGATAGGCGAAGCCAGGTGGGTGAGGGAGGAGGACTGAAGTTAAGAGCTGGGAGGTGATAGATGGAAAAGGTAAAGGGTTGAAGAAGAAATGTGATAGGAGAGGAGAGTGGACCATGGGAGAAAGGGAAAGAGGAGGGGCACCACGGGGAGGTGATAGGCAGGTGAGGAGAAGAGAAAAGAAGCCAGAGTGGGGAATAGAAGAAGAGAAAAGGGAGAGGGGAAAAGGAAAAAAGAAAATGTCGACTGTTTACCCCACTCCATGGATGCTGCCTAACCTGCTGAGTTCTTCCAGCATTTGTGTGTATTACTCTGGATTTCTAGCATCTACAGAATCTCTGGTGTTAATTCACACGTTAATATTGAACGTTTCATAACAGAGTTATAAGTGACACACACAAAAAACGTTGGAGGAACTCAGCAGGTCAGGCAGCAGCTAAGGAAGTGAATTAACAGTCAACGTTTTAGGCCGAAACCCTTCATCAGGACTGAAACGGAAGGGGGAAGAGGCCAGAATGTTGGGGGAGGGGAAATCTGAATCTGAATCAGTGTTAATCAGGTGAATCTGTGGAATTCATTGCCACCGACGGCTGTGGAGGCCAAATCATCGGGTATACTTAAGGCAGAAGTTGGAAGATTCTTGATTGGTCAGGGCATGAAGGGATACGGAGAGGAGGCAGGAGATTGGGGCTGAGAAGGAAAATGGATCAGCCAAGATGAAAGTGGTGAAGCAGACGCGATGGGCCAAATGGCCTAATTCTGCTCCTATATCTTATGCCCTTAATACCACTAGCATATATTCTGAAGTTTGTTGTTTTGTGGCAGCAGTACAATATGTAACAATAAAATGTACAAATTACAATTAGAAGTATACAAATTAAAAATTAAATTAAACAAGCAGTGCAAGGAGAGAGTAAAAAAAGGGAAAAGGAGTACAAACGTGCAGGTGATAGGTGAAGTCAGGTGAGAGGGAAGGTATGTGGATGTGGGAGGGGGATGGGTGACTGGTTTCAAAGATAGATTATAACATTCATTCAAAGTCACACCTATACTTCATATTTTTACTTAAGTATTTCCAGGTGAAGAATTATGTTGAAAAATAATTATAAATAGGGAATTATCTCAAATAAATTGATCTGTGGTTTTCACCAAAAATTTTTACTGCAATACATTAACCAACTGCTTCATTCTTTTCTGTCACGAATTTTCTGTCATGTTAATCATCAGAATGCTTTTAATAACACTGTTGTTCTTTCTGCATTTCCCAAAATGATTTGTGATTGACTTTACTGTGCAGAATCACCATCGGTCTTTTATACAGTCAGTGGCCACTTCATTACACCTGTACACCTGCTCGTTAATGCAAATATTTAACCAGCCAATCATTTGGCAGCAACTCAATGCATAAAAGCATGCAGGCATGGTCACGAGGTTCAGTTGTTGTTCAGACCAAACATCAGAATGGGGAAGAAATGTGATCCAAGTGACTTTGAATGATTGTAGGTACCAGATAGGGCGGTTTGAGTATCACAGAAACTGCTGATCTGGAATTTTAATGCACAACAATCTCTAGAGTTTACAGAGAATGGTGTGAAAATCAGAAATAAACTCCAGTGAGTGGCAGTCCTGTGGGTGAAGCAGCTTGTTAATGAGAGGTCAGAGGAGAATGGCAAGACTGTTTCAAGCTGGCAGTAACTTACGTAACCACACCTTACAACAGTGGTGCACAGAAAAGCATCTCAGAATGCACAATATGTTGAACTTTGAAGTGGATGGGCTTCATCAGAGGGAGACCATGAACATACACTCAGCAGCCACTTTGTTAGATACAGGAGGTACCAAATAAAGTGGCCATTGAGTGTAGGTGACTTGAAGATATGCACTTAGTTTGATCCACGTTGCCTCTCATTTCAAAAGGAGGAACCTAATAAAGTGGCCACTGAGTGAGTATTAGCTGGCTGTAACTCATACACTGTTCATATCCAACCAATCAAAAACTTATTTAAATTTATCTGATTATGGTATGTATTCAGACAAAATATGAATTAAGTTCACCTAGAGCAGAGGCAAGAAAATCTGGATGTGCCTTAAATTAACAATGTTGTTCCACCACCAAAGGACAGAGCTGGTAACATCTCCCACCAAATGTCCAGATTTATCTTGTACAACTGTTGCATACAATTACCAACTTCAAAGCAGCTTCTCCCCTCAGGCTGAGAGACGAATGAATGCACTGCCGAGGTCTCCTCCCTAAGATAGTGAGCTGTTTACCATTTACCTCTGCTGCGCACTACATGCTCTTTGAAGTATACTTTATTAACTTATTTGGGGTAATATTTTGTTTCATGTGCTGTGTGTGATACATGTTTTGTGGGAGCACTGTGGTCCGGAGGAGCATTGTATAAATGTGCAGTCAGATGACAATAAACTTGAACTTGGACTTGAAGATTGCAAAATGTTTAATTTTCAGTGTTGTTATTCAGCCTTCACTATGAAAACGCAAAGTCAAAATGGATAAGTGACTAATAAAATTCATTCTCATTAAGTATTCTTAATAAAAGCTCAGCAGCAAGTTCAAACAAGCAGTGAACTTTAATGGGATTATCATTCTGTAAACTGAATATTTGCCAGACCTGCACAGGCAGACTACTCCCAAGTTCCACCCAGCTAACAGGAGTCACCTGCCACTCATTTCCAACTCGTCACCTGCAACCTATCGAAACCCAGCTCTCATCCGCAGTCCCTGTTCTCTCATCGGACCATCCAGCCTTGTTGACTTGTGTTTTTTCTTGTTTTGTGGCCCCTCGCAGCTTGTTATTTTGTAGTTTATTAGTAAAGTGATAGCTTAAATGTCTCTGTTCCTCTACATTTGGGTCAAGCCTCCTCTACATTTCCTGAACAGTATTTTGGGAAATCAGAATTTATTTCTCTTGTTGGCCCCCATTAGGCCAACTGGAAAACAGCTGTTTTAACAGCCTTGCATATTGCAATATACACAAAAATATAGATTCAAAGTACAAGCCTGCACACTGTACACAAAGTTATAAATTGAAGTTCATCATAAAATAACTAAACATTATTTTGCTTAAAAATAGATTATAATCAGAAAATTCCATCTTAAATACAAAATTTTGTCCACAATAATATTAATCATACTAAAAAGACTTTTGGTTAAATTGTTTATAATAAATGCACAAAACCTTCCTGGAAAAATATATATTAAAAATACAGGCAGAATAATAGTTTGGCATGAACTAGATGGGCTGAAGGGCCTGTTTCTTTGCTGTAGTGCTCTGTGCCTCAATGATTCTATGTGAAAATATATGATAGTTACAATTAAAAATTATTTGAAAGAGATAGTTCAGAAAAATGCTGGGTTATTCAAATTAGTTCTTCATACAAATATAATTCATTCATATTAAGTGGAATTCAATCTCATACACTCCACATACACATTAAATAGAATATAATTTCAATGATAGCAGTGATAAACTGGATAATTAATGAGACAGAGTCATATAGCTCTACCACAGAAGCTGGTTATTCAGCCCATCTAGTCCATGCTGATCTGTTACCCACACCAGGACCATGCGGTATGTCTTCATACTCCTCCATGGACATGTATCCAAAGATGGAAAGTGTTTTTGAAGAAGAGTGTCATAGCTCTACAGCACATAAACAGGCCCTTTGGCTCATCTAGTCAATGCTGATCTGTTACCCACATCTGAACCATAAGCCTTCATACCCCTCCCTAGACATGCAGCCAAAGATGTAGGAGAGTATTTTTGAAGGACAGCATGTCAGAATGTTTGTGTGTTAAATTAAAAGATCCATCCCATTTCCCGTTCCAGTTCTACACCTGAGCCACTGGAGATCAAGTAAAAGATATTGATTTGTTCAAGTTTGAGTGATAGGATGACTGGTTATCAATTATAGATCAATGTAGGGACAACATCCCTGAGAGACCTTGAAACAAATTCCTTACCCACCTTATCCACCTACAGAGTAGGAGAAAGAGGGGAGATTTGATAGGGGTATACAAAATTATGAAGGGTATAGATAGGGTAAACGGAAGTAGGCTTATTCCACTGAGGTTGGGTGGGACTTCAACTAGAGGTCATAGGTTAAGGGTGAAAGGTAAAATGTTTCAGGGGAAGATGAGGGGGAGCTTCTTTACTCAGAGCGTGGTGAGAGTGTGGAACGAGCTGTCAGGACAAGTGGCACATGTGGGTTCAATTGCAGCATTTTAAGAGAAATTTGGATAGGTAGAGTACATGTATAAGAGGGGTATGGAGGGCAATGGTCAAGGTCAAAGGACTAGGCAGAGAAACAGTTTGGCACAGGCTAGATGGGCTGAATGGTCTGTTTCCGTGATGTAATGTCCTATGACCAATACTCACAGAGAAGTTGTGTTCTTATGAATTCTGTCACAACGCAAATTCGACACAACTGTAAACCAACCGAGTCCAAGTATATAATCTAATATAGATCGATTAACCAAACTCTTCACTATAATAGTCTGATGTCACCATTTTAACTATGGCCATCCATATTTTTTATAGCACAGAAAGATCGTGGCAAGATTTTGATCGAACTTTATAAGCCATCTTTTTATTGTTTTTTGCTACCAGTCTATCCAAAAAGCGCCGGGCCCTCCTCGGAAAGCTCTCCCGCCTTTTGTACTGGGCCATCCGCCGATCATTCACTTCCTTGCTGTCCCTCCGGAGTCTGACCTGCCGCACAATTCCTTCGAAGAGCTCCTGCACGTTATGCTGAACTGCAGCTGAGGTCTCGATGAACTTGCAGTCGAAAACAACGGCGCAGGATCGCCCCTCTGCAGATGGGAAAAGAGATTGAAGCTACACATAACATGTCTTCTGAGCAGAGTCAATAAACACAGAACTGCAACAATATTTTAAGGAGGAAAGGTTGGGAAATTTCTGATCTTTGAATTTTCTTTTAGAGATACAGCACGATAACAAATCCTTACAGCCCAGCGTGCCCACTCCACCAAATTACACCCATCTGACCGATGAACCTACTAACTGGTACGTCTTTGGACTGTGGGAGGAAACCAGAGCACCTGGAGGAAACCCACGCAGTCACAGGGAGAACAAGTCACAGTACAAACCCCTTACTGGGAGTGGCGGGAATTGAACCGGAGCTGCTTACACTGTAAACCACACCCCCAGTTGTGACACAAGACGCTTATGACAGGTATTAATGAGGAAACAACACCTCAGATCATAAAGGATCCCACCAACCCTGCTCATGTACTGTTTGTCCCGCTCCCATCAGGAAGGAGGCTACATAACACCCATGTCAGGACTGGAGCACTCTATTAGTGGGGGGGGGGTTTGACCATGGATGCTGCCTTTGTGCAAGCCAAGGCTGTATGACATGGAGGGCAAGCTGTTACCTATGCAGCACGCTTCTCATCTGATCAGCCCAGAGGAACGTCAGAGACCAAAACAGTTTGGCACCAGCAGCTCAGCAGGAGATGCCAGTCAGCGTTGAACTCAACATCGGACTGCCTTAGAAACTCCAGCTCTGGATTTTTCCTCAGCGTTCACTCCTGAAGCCAACCCCGAGTGGGTATAGCTCCAAAGCAGCGGAGGTTTAAGATCAGAGTTTTCCCTCTCCTAGATGAGCTGCCGACCACTGCTGACAAATACCATCTATCCAAAGCAAAAGGTCTTAAGGCAGCAGTAACCTGCCTTTACCCCTTCTCCTGTCAGTAGAAACGGTACCACTGGACTTGGTAACTAAGCCAGATGTGAAGGCCAGGAGCTGGACAGCTGTCAGAGGCTATCTGAGATGCACATCATTGGGAGCGTTTAATAGGTAGTGGGAGCTCGTCCCCACTACCATCCCAGCTACAAGAACCTTAGGGAACCAAGGAGAAACATACCTGCCACTGATACCTCCCGACATCGCACAAGATCACATTTATTCCCAACTAGTATAATTGGAATATCCTCAGCCTGCCGCGTCCTCCGGAGCTGAATACGAAGCTCAGACGCTTTCTCAAAACTTGCTCTGTCTGTGATGGAGTAGACGATGAGATAAGCGTCGCCAATCTGCATACAGTGATCCTGCACCCAGCTGTCTTCATCCTGCCAAGCACAGATTGAGATGAGAAAAACCAAAATCAATCCTATTTCTGAACAGAAAAACCATCATGTTCCATTTTACTTTACATCATGTTCAACTACAGTGCCATATGCCGGAGAAGATAACTGAATACTCAGTAGGAAAGTCCACAGAGCAGAAACTGCATTAGTCTGATTTCAAACACAAGAGATTCTGCAGATGCTGGAAATCCACAGCAGCACACACAAAATGGCGGCAGAGGTTTTTGCAGACCTGGGTGAATTCTTACAGTACATCTGCAAAACAGTTTGATTTTCCTCTTTTAATGTCTCTTTTCCCCTTTTCAAAGTGGCTGGGATCCTGTCAGAGTCCGTGATCTACAGCTGCACTCAAACTGCAGCTCTTCACGGGCAGCGGGCTCCCGCTCTCAGGACTCGTCAGGCGGCCTGGCGTTTTTGATATCTCTGGGTGCAGCCTGGAAGAGGTGCACCTGCGGGGTGCAGCCCTGTGAATGACCTGGTTCCTCACCAGTGCTGCCAACTGACACATCAAGACAGCAGTGCATGTTGCTGTCGAAAGAAGACCCTCGGACCCTGGGAGCTCGAACAAGCCATGCAGCAGATTGTAACATCGGAACAGCGAGCTGTTGGCCTCCCCCCTCGTTTGCTGCAGGAGTGATATCTCTTTCTACCTTGTTAGTGAGAGAGAGAGAGCCTGTGGGATGTTGAAATGTTGGGATGGACAGTAGTTCCTGATAGTCTCTAGATCGAGGTCGCTGGGAGCTTTGTTATTGCATGGAGCTGGAGCAAATGGGGGGAGTGGGGTCTTTAGGGTTCTAATTTTCTTCTGTCATTCATTCTTTGGGGATTTTCCTTCTGTTTTGTGGATGACTGTGAAGAGTAAGAATTTCAGGTTGCGTACTGTATACATTCTCTGATATTAAACTGGACCATTGACATGACTTGCTGGAGGAACTCAGCAGGTTAGCCAGCATCTTGGAGAGGAATAAACGGTCAACATTTTGGACTAAAATCCTTCAACAGGATCATCTGCATCTGCAGCATGTAAACACAAGAGATTCTGCAGATGCTGGAAATCCAGAGCAACCCACACAAAATGCTGGAGGAACTCAGCAGGTCAGGCAGCATCTATGGAGAGGAGTAAAGAGTCAACAATTCAGCCAAGACCATTCTTCAGGACCGGTTTTGAAGCTACCGAAGGTTCACACCAACAAATTTCAACAAGTTCATTCCAACATCCACGCACAATTCCAGTATGCAATTTCTTAAATGATCACTCCGGGTCCCACACAGTGCAAAACTATATTACACAGTACAGTTTACAGGCTTGTCTTCTTTTATTTTGGGCCCCTTACCTAAGAAAGGAAATGCTAGCACCTCACCTGCCCACCTCCTTCCTTTTTCCTATGGTCCACTATCCTCTCCCGTCAAATTCTTTCTTCTTCAGCACTTTACCTCTTTCCCTGTCACCTCCAGCTTCTTATTTCATTCCCCTTCCCCAACCCACCCATCTTCCCCCTCACCTGGTATCGCCTCTCACTAGCTAGTTTGTACTTCCTCCCTTCCCCCACCTTCTTATTCTGGCTTCTTCCCTCTTCATTTCCAGTACTGGTGAAGATCTGAGATGTTGACTGTTTATTCATTTCCATAGATGCTGCCTGACCTGCTGAGTTCCTCCAGCATTTTGTGTGTGTTGCTCTTGGACTGATTTACTCAATTAATCTTTTCCATTGTAAAAATTCATAAAACTCTTCGACTCTCCCACTTTCTTATTCTAGCGTCTTCTCCCATCCTTTCCAGTTCTGACGAAGAGCCTCAAACTGAAACATCGATTGTTGAAGGATGTTTCCTTTGGTGGGTCAGTCTAAGACCAGAGGAGACAGCCTCAGAATAGAGGGGGGTCCTTTTAGAACGGAGATGAGGAGGAACTTTAACCAGAGAGTGGTGAATCTGTGGAATTTATTGCCACAGGCAGCTGTGGAGGCCACATCTTTATGTATATTTAAGGCTGAGGTTGATAGATTCTTGATTGCTCAGGGCATGAAGGGATATGGGGAGAAGGCAGGAGATTGGGGCTGAGGGGGAAATGGATCAGCCATGATGAAATGGTGGAGCAAACCCAATGGGTCAAATGGCCTAATTCTGCTCCTATAGCTTATGGTCTTAGCTATTTCCCCTCTATAGATGCTGCCTGACCTGCTGAGTTCTTCCAGCATTTGTGTGCGTTGGTCTGGATTTCCAGAATGTCTTATGTTTAAACTCCTGGTGTAAACTTTGTAAAAGAGAATGTGGTGAATAAACTCTTCCCAGGCTTCCAGCCAGGCACAGGTATCAATTGTAACCATTTTGAAGACAAATTCTGCCATTTTCTTGGCAGAACTGTACTGTTTTCCATCGATGATGCCTGGCCTGCTAAGTTTCTCCAGCATTTTGTGTGTGTTGCTTGGATTTCCAGCATCTGCAGATTTTCTCTTGCTTGTGATTGGAGTACATAGATTGATAATTTGTTGATGAAGTCAAAGACAATAGGAACATAAGTTGTAAGTGTGACATAAAATCTACCACGAGATGCAAATAGACTGAGTAGGTGAAGATCTAATGCAAAGATTCCAATAGGGGAAAATGGGAAAATATCAATTTTGATATTTAAATGGTAAAGATTACAATTCACTGGCGTGCATGGGGTCTGGAATCCACATAAACACAAGAGATTGTGCAGGTGCTGGAAATCCAGAGCAATGCATACGAAATGCTAGAGGCACTCGGGTCAGACAGCATCTCATCCGTGGGAATGAATAAACAGTCGGCGTTTGGGGCCGAGACCCTTCATCAGGACAGGACAGGAAGGGGGAAGAGGCCAGAATAAGAGAAGATTCGCTGTTCAATTTCCCAACCTAGACAAGATCTTTTAACATTGTGGGGACCTTTTTTGAATTATTTTCATAGCCTTTGATTTGCTATTAAGCACAGATGTTGGCAAATAATATGTTCTACTATACGTTAAGGATCTTTCCCTTTTCTTTTTTTTTTAACCTAACAGCTGTTTTTTCTGGTACTGGATTTAGATTTTTTTTGTAATAATATAATTATCTCTTTTCAATATTATGTTTAATTTTAATTTTATATGGATATGGGATAATTACACCTTATCTGTGATTTCATTATATTATAATTGATATATAATATATTCTACTATGTATTCTTTTATGTAAGAAATTAATAAGAATATTGGAAAAGAAAGTGGGAGAAGGAGATGGGAGGAGGGGAACCAGAGGGAGCTGGTGGGCAGGTGAGGAGACGAGGCGGTGTAAGAGAGGAGCCAGAACGGGGAATGGGAAACGACCGAAGGGGAGAAGGAAGAAAACACCAGAAGTTAGAGCAGGGGTTCCCAACCTGGGGTCCATGGACCCCTCGGTTAACGGCAGGGGTCCATGACATAAAAAAGGCTTGGAACCCCTGAGTTAGAGAAATTGGTGCTCATGCTGTCTGATTGGAGGCTATCTAAATATTACACGAGGTGTTACTCTGGAATCCACATGCACGACTCCCAGAGAGCTGGAATTTAGAAGGGGTAAAATAATTGGACCAAAGAGCTGACTGCGGACTTCAGGAAAGGTAAGACAAGGGAACACACCAGTCCTCATAGAGGGATCAGAAGTGGAGACAGTGACAGTCAATTTCCTGTGTCAATATCTCTGAGGATCTCGACTGGACCCAACATATTGATGCAGCTACAAAGGCGGCACAACAGGGTATATTTCATTAGGAGTTTGAGAAGATTTGGTATGTCATCAAAGACACCTGCAAATTTCCACAGATGTACTGTGAAGAGCATTCTAACTGGGGCATCGCTGTCTGGAGTGGGGAGGAGGGGACTACTGCACAGAACCAAAGTAAGCTGCAGAAAGTTGTAAACTTAGTTAGCTCCATCGTGGGCACCAGATTCCGTCATATCCAGGACATCTTCAAGGAGTGATGCCATCATTAGGGACCCCCATCACCCAGGTCATGCCTTGTTCTCATGAGTACCATCAGGGAGGAGGTACAAGAGTCTGAAGGCACACACTCAACAATTCTGGAACAGCTTCTGCCATCTGATTTCTAAACAGACATTGAACCCATGAACACCGCCTCACCATTTTTTAATTTCTATTTTTGCACTATTTATTTAACTATATATATATATATATATATACACACACACACATACTGTAATTTGCATTTTTTCTCTAGAATTATGCATTGAACGTACTGCTGCTTGCAAAGACAAATTTCACAACATATGCGGGTGATATTAAGTATGATTCTGACTCCGATTCTGACATAGAGGCTCCTGACTCTTCAGGAATCTTAAAGACTGGACTAAATATGAAAGATTAGTTTTATTTCTCATGTGTCAATCGGCAGCACTGTCCAAAGATGTGCTGGGGGCAGCCCACAAGCGCAGCCACGCTCCCTTTGTCAAAATGGCAAGCCCACAGCTCACTAACCCTCCCCGTACATGTTAAGACTGTGGGAGGAAACTGAAGCATCCGGAGGAAACCCACACTTTCACACAAGACCATAAGACATAGGAGCAGAAGTAGGCCATTCGGCCCATCGAGTCTGCTCCACCATTCAATCATGGGCTGATCCAATTCTTCCAGTCATCTCCACTCCTCTGCCTTCTCCCCATACCCTTTGATGCCCTGGCTAATCAAGAACCTATCTATCTCTGCCTCAAATACACCCAATGACTTGGCCTCCACAGCTGCTCGTGGCAACAAGTTCCACAGATTTACCAGCCTCTAACTAAAGCAATTTCTCCGCATCTCAGTTCTAAGTGGACGTCCTTCAATCCTGAAGTCATGCCCTCTTGTCCTAGCATCCCCTACCATGGGGAATAACTTTGCCATATCTAATCTGTTCAGGCCTTTTAACATTCTGAATGTTTCTATGAGATTCCCCCCTCATTCTCCTGAACTCCAGGGAAGACAGACCAAAAGCTGCCAGACGTTTCTCATCATCCTGGTGAATCTTCTCTGAACCCTCTCCAATGTCAGCATATCCTTTCTAAAAAAAGGAGCCCCAAACTGCACACAATACTCCAAGAGTGGTCTCACGTGTGCCTATAGAGCCTCAACATCACATCCCTGCTCTTATATTCTATACCTCTAGAAATGAATGCTAACATTGCATTCACCTTCTGCACAACCAGCTCAACCTAGAGGTTAACCTTTAGGGTATCCTGCACGAGGACTCCCAAGTCCCTTTGCATCTCTACATTTTGAATTCTCTCCCCATCTAAATAATAGTCTGCCTGTTTATTTCTTCCACCAAAGTGCATGACCATACACTTTCCAAAATTGTATTTCATTTGCCACTTCTTTGCCCATTCCCCTAAACTATCGAAGTCTCACTGCGGGCTCTCTGTTTCCTCAACACTACCCACCTATCTTGGTATCATTGGCAAATTAAGCTACAAATTCATTAATCCCATAGTCCAAATCATTGACATACATCGTAAAAAGCAGCGGTTCCAACACGGACCCCTGTGGAACTCCAGTGCTAACCGGCAGCCAGCCAGAATAGGATCCCTTTATTCCCACTCTCTGTTTTCTGCCGACCAGCCAATGCTCCACCCATGCTAGAATCTCCCCTGTAATTCCATGGGCTCTTATCTTGCTAAGCGGCCTCATGTGTGGCACCTTGTCAAAGGCCTTCTGAAAATCCAAGTACACTACATTTACTGCATCTTTTTTGTCTACCCTGCTTGTAATTTCCTCAAAAAAATTTAAGTAGGTTAGTCAGGCAGGATTTTTCTTTCAGGAAACCATGTTGGCTTTGACCTGTCTTGTCATGTGCCTCCAGGTACTCCGTAATTTCATCCCTAACAATTGATTTCAACAACTTCCCAACCAATGATGTCAGGCTAACAGATCTATAGTTTCCTTTCTGCTGCCTCTCATCCTTCTTAAATAGTGCAATAACATCTGTAATTTTCCAGTCATCCGGTACAATGCCAGAATCTATCGATTCTAGAAAAATCATTGTTAGTGGCTCCGCAATCTCTCCAGCTACTTCCTTCAGAACCCGAGGGTACATTCCATCAGGCCCAGGAGATTTATCCATCCTCAGACCATTAAGCTTCCTGAGCACTTTCTCAGTCGTAATTTTCACTTTCCTAACACTCTTGAATGTTCAGTATACTGCAGATGTCTTCCACTGTGAGGACTGATGCAAAATGCACATTCAATTCCTCTGCCATCTCTGCGTCTCTCATTACAATATCTCCAGCATCATTTTCTATTGGTCCTATATCTACCCTCAACTCTCTTTTACCCTTTATATACTTAAAAAAACTTTTAGTATCTTCTTTGATATTCGTCACCAGCTTCCTTTCATAATTCATCTTTTCCTTCCTAATGACCTTCTTAGTTTCCTTCTGCAAGTTTTTAAAAGCTCCCCAATCCTCCATCTTCCCACTAGCTTTGACTTCCTTGTATGCTCTCTCTTTTGCTTTTACTTTGGCTCTTACACCTCTTGTCAGCCACAGTAGTGTCCTTCTTCCATATGAAGATTATTGGGAATACATCTGTCTTGCACTTCCCTCATTTTTCGCAGAAACTCCAGCTATTGCTGCTCTGCTGTCCTTCCTGCAAATGTCCCTTCCCAGTCAACCTTGGCCAGTTCCCCTCTCATGCCATTGTAATTTCCTTTATTCCACTGAAATATCGACACATTGGATTTTACCTTTTCCTTCTCAAGTTTCAAAGTGAACTCTATCATATTGTGATCACTGTTCCCTAAGGGTTCCTTAACTTTAAGCTCTCTTATCACCTCCGGATCATTGCACAACACTGAATCCAGCATAGCCAATCCCCCAGTGGGCTCAACATACAAGCTCGTTACAGACAGCAGCAGGAATTGAACCCGGGTTACTGCGCTGTAATAGTGTTACACTAACCACTATGCTACTGTGCTGAACATCCTTCCCTTCAAAGGGCAGTGAGGCAAAGCGTCTGAATATTTAAAAGCTGTCACAGTCACATTCTGGCTGAGGAAGTGGAAGACACATTGTTGGGATCACGATGTTGTGCCAATTTTTTAACCTACTCTAAGATCAATCTAACTCTTCCCTCACACATAGTTCCCCATTTTTATATCATCCATGTGCCTATCTACGAGTTTCTTAAGTGCCCCTAATGTATCTGCCTCTATCATCATTGCTGTCTTCCACATACCCACCACTCTCTGTAAAAACCTCACCTCCAATCACCTTAAAATTGTGCCCTCTCATACTGGCCATTTGCACCCTGGGAAAAGGTCACTGGCTGTCCACTCTATCTATGCCACTTATCATCTTGTACACCTCTGTTGAGTTACTTCTCATCCTCCTTTGCTCCAAAGAGAAAAGTCCTCAACCTATCCATATAAGACAGGCAGCATCCTGGTAAATCTTCTCTGCACCCTCACAGAAACTTCCATATGAGGCAACCAGAACTGAGCACAATAACCCAAGTCCACTCCATCTCGGCCTCCTGTCATTCTGCACATCTCTATCTCCCAAACTGCTGTTGCGTTTGTTCTCCTGATGTAAAACCATTGCGTGTTCAGAAGCCTCAGCCCAGAGTTGCAGCCTCCTCGTTCACAGCCATTGAGGAAGTTAAGATGCAGCCAGCACGTGAATCAGGGAAAAAGATATGGGAAAGAACAAAAGTACAGAGAGGAAGTTGATGATATCCAAAGCGGGCAAAGAGAAAAAAGGGAGGGGAAATAAGAAAAACACGAGAAGATCAGTGTGATTGACAGCAAGGAGGAAAGCTAGAGGCAGCAGGAAGATAAACGATAATCTGGGCAACTGAGAAGGAAAATAACAAATGAAATCAAACCAGCGCAGTGTGAGGTAACACACTTGGGAAGGCAGGGGCACTCAAGCAAGAGAGTACCTAATATATACACTGAAGATGCTGGAAATTGAAATGAAAACAGAGAACGTCATAGAGTCGTAGGTTATTGATCCTGGGGGAAATTGGTTTTCATTACAGTTGCACCAAGGATAGAGTATAAATATAGCCATATAAAACCATAAATAATTAAATAGTTATATGTAAATTATGCCAGGAAATAAGTCCAGGACCAGCCTATCGGCTCAGGGTGTCTGACCCTCCAAGGGAGGAGTTGTAAAGTTTGATGGCCACAGGCAGGAATTACTTCCTATGATGCTCTGTGTTGCATCTCGGAGGAATGAGTCTCTGGCTGAATGTACTCCTGTGCCCACCCAGTACATTATGTAGTGGATGGGAGACATTGTCCAAGATGGCATGCAACTTAGACAGCATCCTCTTTTCAGACACCACCATCAGAGAGTCCAGTTCCATCCCCACAACATCACTGGCCTTACGAATGAGTTTGTTGATTCTGTTGGTGTCTGCTACCCTCAGCCTGCTGCCCCAGCACACAACAGCAAACATGATTGCACTGGCCACCACAGACTCGTAGAACATCCTCAGCATCGTCCGGCAGATGTTAAAGGACCTCAGTCTCCTCAGGAAATAGAGACGGCTCTGACCCTTCTTGTAGACAGCCTCAGTGTTCTTTGACCAGTCCAGTGTATGAAGCACTCCGGAGGTCAGAGCGCGAGTTAACATTTCAGGTCTGTGCTGATGAAGGGCCATATCTCATATGCAAAGTGGCAATTCCAGACCAAACCTGTTCCACTGAAGGATGCCCGACAGCTGTGGCAGGGTTTGATTGCTATCACCTCCTACAAAGTGAAACCTAGTTGAGCTCAATGCCTTTTATACTCGCTTTGACAATCAAAACGTGGAGGTGCCCTCACAAACTCTCACATGTGAATGATTGAAAATCTGGTTGAATCGTGCTACCACAACCTCTCACGCATTGTCTGCAAGACCAAGGAAATGATTATTGACTTCGGGAGGAGAAAACCAGAAGTCCATGAGCCAGACTTCATTGAGAGATCAGAGGAGCAGAGAGTAAGCAACTTTAAATTCCTCCAGAGGATCTGTCCTGGGTCCAGCAGGTAAATACCATTATGAAGAAAGCACCACAGCGCCTGTAATTTCTTGTAAGTTTGTGAAGGTTCAGCATGCCATCTAAAACTTTGACAAATTTCTTTAGACAGGTGGTGGAGAGAATATTGACTGGCTGCATCATGGACAGGTATGGAAACACCAATGCCCTTGTATGGGAAAGCCTGTAAAAAGAAGTGGATACAGTAGAGGTAAAGCCCTCCCCACTATTGAACACGTCTACACGGAGCGCTGTCACAGGAAAGCAGCATCCATTGTCAAGGACCTCCACCGTCCAGCCCATGCTCTGCCATTGAAAGGAGGTACAGGAGCCTCAGGACCCACACCACCAGGTTCAGAAACAGTTATTACTCTTCAACCATCAGTATTCTGAACCAGAGGGGACAACTTCACTCAACTTCACTCACCCCAACACTGAACATTTCTCACCGAACTGGACTCACTTTCAAGGACTCTTCATCTGACGTTCTCAATATTTTATGCATATTTATTTATTATGATTATTATTATTTCTTATTTTTTTCCTCTTTCTTTTTGTATTTGCAGAGTTTGGATTTTTTTGAAGATTGGTTGTTTGTCCTTCCCATTCCGTTCGGTCTTTCATTAATTCTATTGTGTTTCTTGCATTTTCTGAGATTGCCTGCAATCTGGCAGTTGTATACGGTGACATATATGAACTTTGATAATAAATTAGCTTTGAACTTTGTCAGCTCAAGCTGTAAGATTGAAGTTCCATTCCCGCTGCTGTCTGTCAGGAGTTTGCAGGTTCTCCACATGGACACGTGGGTTTCCTCCGGGTGCTCCTGTTTCCTCCCACATTCCAGAGATGTACACATTAGGGTTAGTAAGTTGTGAGCATGGCAACACTTGCAGCCTGCCCCCAGCACAATCTTCGCTGATTTGAGTCGATGCAACAGCACATTCACAGTATGTTTTGATATACAAGTGACAAATAAAGATAATCTTTAATCTTTAAGGTCCTGTGATCTGAAGCATCATATTTGCTGAAAGGATTCTGAGAGGCACGACAGAATAGAAGATGTGTACATCCATAAATCCCTTATGGGCCAGTCAATAAACAGAGTCACAGGCATCAGGGATACGTTCATTATGAGCCGTGTCGTATAATGTGGGCAGTTATGGTCTTTCCATGACCGTGAGTATTCTTGCCAAATTTTTCTACAGAAGAGCCTTCTTCTGGGCGGTGTCGTTACAAGATGGGTGACCCCAGCAATTATCAATACTCTTCAGAGATTGTCTGCCTGGCGTCAGTGGTCACATAACCAGGACTTGTGATATGCACCAATTGCTCCCATGACTTCACATGACCCTGATCAGGGGGCTAAGCAGGTGCTATACCTTGGCCAAGGGTGACCTGCAGATTAGTGGAGGGTAGGAGCACCTCACACCCCCTGTGGTAGAGACATATCTCTACTCCACCACCCAATGCATCAGGGGCAACTATCGCTCACACTGCTGGCAGCACAAGCAAGATTGGAGCTGGTGTTTGGCGTACATTTCTGATTGTGTCATTAAAAAATGTGACACCAGAGGGAAAGATGCAGAGGAACCTTCTGAGGATGTTGCCAGCACTAGAAATGGAGTATAGGCTGAATGGCCCAAGTCTGCTCTTATGGAAAATGATAAAGATTAACAACTGGTTCTATTTGTCACATGTACATTGAAACATTAGCATCTGACTCAGGCAGGTCTGCAGATGTTAGGCGGTACAAAAGCCATTTCATGCAACCTTGCAGCAATAAAACAGTGAAACTACAGTAAAAGTGAATCCATAAAGCTCGCAAAGATTAGATAAATTTGTCACGTGTACATCTAAAAGTGACAAATTGGGTGGTGAGGTGGAGATACACCTCTACCAAAGGAGGTGTAAAATGCTCCTTCTCTCCTCTAGCCTGTAGGTCACCCTTGGGCAAGGGGTAGCATCTGTTTAGCACCCCGCCTCCCCGATCAGGGTCACATGAAGCCATGGGAGCAGGTGGTGCATGGTCGTATGAGCAGTTGGTGCACATCAATCACAAATCCTAGTTATGTGACCACTGACGCCAGGCAGACAATCTCTGAAGAGTACTGATAATGGTTGGGATCACCCGTCTTGTAAAGACACTGCCCAGAAGGAGGCAATGACAAACCACTTCTGCAGAAAAATTTGTCAAGAACAATCATGGTAATTGAAAGACCATGATTGCCATGGCATACAACACAGCACATAACGGACAAATGAACGAACATCACAACATACAGTGGAATGTGTCATTTGCGTCAGTTCAAATCAGTGAGGATTGTGCAGGGCAGCCCACAAGTGTTGCCACACTTCCGGCGCCAACATAGCAGTCCACAGCCCACTAACCCTAACTGTACATCTTTGGAGGAAACTGGAGCACCCAGAGGAAACCCACGCGGTCACAGAGAAAATGCACAAAGTCCTTACAGGCAGCGGTGGGATCAAAGCCGGATCTTACAGCTGCCTGTTGTAAAACAATGCACTAACTGGTAGGTTACCATGCTCGACGAGAAAGGTATAGCTATGAGCAACGATTGAGTAAGCCTGGTTTGTTTTCTCTGGGATAAAGCAGGCTCACAGCAGACTTCGCTGGGTGTAAAACATGATCAGAGTGCAAGTAGGAAGCACCTATCGTCCTTTGCGTACAGGAAAAAATCAGGGGGCAAAGATTTAATGATAATCAGATTGTAAACTGGTTTTTCCCACCGAGGTTGGGTGAGAGTAGAATTAGATGTCAGCGGTTAAATGTGAAAGGTGAAATGTTTAAAGGGGAATCTTTTTCACTCAGAGGGTGGCAAGAGCGAGGAACGAGTTGCCAGAGGAAGTGATGGACGTGCGCTCAATTTCAGCATTTAAGAGAGTTTTGGATGGGTACATGGATAGGAGGGGTATGGAGAACTATGGCCCAGGGGCAGGTCGATGGGAGTAGACAGATTAGTAGTTCAACTCAGACCAGGTGGGCAAACGGCCCGTTTCTCTGCTGTGGTGTTCTATGACTTTTAGATTCTAGGAGAAGTGAGGGAAGATTTTTTCCTCTTTGGTAAGAGTAAGGTAAAGTCAACAACTTGTCACATTATCACAATGAGACCTTTTGATCTGTTGATGGAGTTTAGGGTGGAATGAGAACACAGAACTTTACAGCACAGCACAGGCCTTTCGGCCTTCTAATCAATTTAACTCAGGGGTTCCCAACCTGCACTCCACTGACCCCTCGGTTAATGGTAGGGGTCCATGGCATAAAAAAGTTGGGAACCCCCCCAACCTAACCCTTTCCTCCCACAAAGCCCTCCATTTTTCTATCATCCATGTGCCTAGCTAAGTTTCTTAAATCTCCCTAATGTGTCTGCCTCTATCATCATCTCTGGCAGTGCATTCCACACACCCGCTCACCACTCACTGTGTAAAGAACTGACCACTGATAAGTACCCTATACTTTCCTCCAATCACCTTAAAAATTATGCCCCCTCATATTATCTCTCTCAACCCAACTTTCCTGCCTTCTCCCCATAACCTTTGATGCCCTGACTAATCACAAAGCTATCAAACTCCACTATAAATATACCCAATGACTTGGCCCTCACAGCCATCTGTGGCAATGAATTCCACAGATTCATCACCCTCTGGCTAAAGAAATTCCTCCTTGCCTCTGCTCTAAATGGATACCCCTCTACTCTGAGGCTGTGCCCTCAGTTCCAAGTCTCCCCCACTATAGGAAACATCCTCTCCATGCCCACTCTACCAGGCCTTTCAATATTTGATAGGTTTCAATGAGATACCTCCCAACGTTCTTCTAAACTCCAGTGACTGCAGGCCCAAAGCAATCAAACAATCCTCATTTATTAACATTCAACCTACATCCTTCTTCAAGGCTGCTGATTGTAAACAAATTATGTAAGATTCATGTTACAACAACACAAAATATTTCACACTATAAATACTTGTTTCACACACAGTGGGTGTGTTCTTTTGGCAAGCAGATAAAGACATAAAATTTGTGATCAACTTGGAGCCACATGGTACGTAATAGTCATAGTCATACTTTATTGATCCCGAGGGAAATCGAGTTTCGTTACAGTTGCACACAACCAAGAATAGAGTATAGATATAGCAATATAAACCCATAAATAATTAAATAATAATATGTAAATGATGCCAGGAAATAAGTCCAGGACCAGCCTATTGGCTCAGGGTGTCTGACCCTCCAAGGGAGGAGTTGTAAAGTTTGATGGCCACAGGCAGGAATGACTTCCTATGACGCTCTGTGTTACATCTCGGTGGAATGAGTCTCTGGCTGAATGTACTCCTGTGCCCAACCAGTACATTATGTAGTGGATGGGAGACATTGTCCAAGATGGCATGCAACTTAGACAGCATCCTCTTTTCAGACACCACCGTCAGAGAGTCCATTTCATCCCCACAACATCACTGGCCTTACAAATGAGTTTGTTGATTCTGTTGGTGTCTGCTACCCTCGGCCTGCTGCCCCAGCTCACAACAGCAAACATGATCGCACTGGCCACCACAGACTCGTAGAACATCCTCAACATCGTCCGACAGATGTTAAAGATGACAAATGTGGTTTGAATGATTATATTACAGTCAACAATACTACAAGTAGGATTTCCCGCTGGCCGCCATTTTATTTTGATTTCCAATTCCCATTCCGACATGGCGGCCCAAGGCCTTCTCTACCGCCGTGATGAGGTCACACTCAGGTTGGAGGAGCAACACCTCATATTCCATCTGGGCAGCCTCCAACCTAATGGAATGAACATCGATTTCTCTAACATCTGGTAACTCCACATCCCGCATTTTTCTCCCTTTTTTACATTCCCAGTCCTGGCTCCCCTCTTACCCCCTCACTTCTCCTCAACCTGCCCCAGTTCTCTCTCAGGTATCCCTCCTCCTTCCCCCTCTCCCCAGTCCACTCTCCTCTCCTTTCAGATTCCTTCTTCAGCCCTTTACCTCTTCCATCTGTCACCTCCCAGCTTCTTACTTCAGGCCCAGTCACCTCCCAGCTTGCACTCCCCCCTCCCCACACCACCTTATTCTGGCTTCCTCTCCCTTCCTTTCCAGTCCCGATGAAGGGTCTCAAACTGAAACCTCGATTGTTTATTCATTTCCATACATGTAGCCTGACCTACTGAGATCCTCCAGCATGTTGTGTGTGTCACTCTTGTCTTCCAGCACCTGCAGAATCTCTAGCCTTACTGAATATATTAGCGGTTCACTTATGACAAGTGTTGTAGGGGAAAGGACAGATAGTGAGGGCTAATAACTAGTAAATAGTGATGTGGATTGTGCTAGTCAGAATCAGAATCAGGTTTAATGTCACCAGCACAGGTTGTAAAATTTGTTAACTTTACGGCAGCAGTACAATGCAATATATGATAGATATATATACAAAAAAACTGAATTACATTAACTATGTATATATATATATATGTCTATTAAATAGTTAAAAATAAGTAGTGTAAAAAAACCAAGTAAAAACATAGTGAGTAGTGTTCATGGGGCCAATGTCCATTTAGAAATCGGACGGTAAGGGAAGAAGCTGTTCCTGAATCGCTGACCGTGTGCCTTCAGGCTCCTGTACCTCCTTCCTAATGGCAACAGTGAGAAGAAGGCATATCCTGGGTGACGGGTGTCCTTAATAATGGATACCACCTTCTAAGGCACCGGTCCTTGAAGATGTCTTGAATACTAGAGGTTAGTACCCACAATGGAGGTGACTAATTTTACAAATTTCTGGAACTTACTTTGATCTTGTGCACGTGGAGAGCATTCTGACTGGCTACGTCACTGGCTGGTATGGGGGGTAGGGAGCTACTGCACAAGATCGAAATAAGTTGCAGAAACTTGTAAAACTAGTCAGCTCCATCATAGAAGTTTGATCGTTTCAGTTGACAAACCAAATCTCCTCAAATTCCTAATGAAATACATACAGCCGATGCCTTGCCTTTATAGCTGTATTAATATGTTGTGTCCAGGTTAGATCCTCAGAGATCTTGACACCCAGGAACTTGAAATTGCTCAATCTCTCCACTTCTGGTCCCTCAATGAGGAATGGTTCACGTTTCCTCATCTTACCCTTTCTGAAGTCTACAATCAGCTCTTTGGTCTTACTGATGTTGAGTGAAAGGTTGTTGCTGTGGCACCACTCAACCAGCTGGTATATCTCACTCCTGTACGCCCTCTCATCTCCATCTGATATTCTGCCAGCAATGGTTGTATTGTCAGCAAATTTATAGGTGGTATTTGAGCTATGCCTCACCACACAGTCATGGGAATAGAAAGCGTATGGCAGTAGGCTAAGCACACACCCCTGAGGTGCACCAGTGTAGATTGTCAGTGAGGTGGAGATGTTGTTTCCAATCTGCACAGATGGTGGTCTTCCAGTTAGGAAGTTGAGGATCCAGCTGCAGAGGGAGGTACAGATACCTAGGTTCTCACAAACAAGGGAAAATCTGCAGATGCTGGAATCATACACAAAATGCTGGAGGAACTCAGCAGGCCAGGCAGCATCTATGGAAAAGAGTACAGTCAACATTTTGGGCTGAGACCTTTCATCAGGACTGGAAGAAAAGATGACGAGTCAGAGTAAGAAAGTGGGGGGAGGCGAAGAAGAACCACAAGGTGACAGGTGAAACCGGGAGAGGAGGAGAGGAGAAATAAAGAGTTGTGGAGTTGATTGTTGAAAGAATTACAGGCCTGGAGAAGGGATAATCAGACAGAAGAAGACAGAAGGCCAGGGAAGAAAGAAAAGGGGGAGCAGCACCAGAGGGACGTGATGGACAGAAAAGGAAATAGGGTGAGAGAGGGAAATGGGGATGGGGAATGGTGAAGGGGGGGACAGGCGGCATTACCAGAACTTCAAGAAATCAACATTCATGCTATCAGGTTGGAGGCTACCCAGACGGAATACAAGGTGCTGTTCCTCCAACCTGAGTGTGGCCTCATCGTGACAGTAGAGGAGGCCATGGACTGACGTGTTGGAATGAGAAGTGGAATTAAACTGGGTGGCCACCGGGAGATCCCGCTTTTTCTGGCAGACGGAGCGTAGGTGCTCGGCAAAGTATCTCCCAATTTGTGTTTGGTCTCCCTGATATCATAATATCATTGAGTTCAGTTTCAAGTGATCATAATATGATTGAGTTCAGTTTCAAATTTGTAAAGGAGAAGCTGGTATCAGGTGTATCGATATTTCAGTGGAACAGGGGAAATTACAGTGGTATGAGAGAGGAACTGGCCCAAGTCAATTGGAAAAGTAAAATAAATGGAGGGATGGCAGAGCAGAATTGGATGAAATTCCTACAAGAAATAAGGAAAGTGCAGGAAAAATATATTCCAAGAAAAAAGAAAATCATGACTGGAAAAATGGCACAAATGTGGCTAACGAGAGGCTAAGGCAAAAATAAAAGCAAAAGAAACGGCGTACAAGGAAGCAAAAATTAGTGGGAAAAATGAGGACTGGAAGACCTTTAAAAACTTACAGAAAGAAACTAAGGAAGTCATTAGGAAAGAAAAGATGAATTATGAAAGGAAGTTGGCAATTAACATAAAAAAGGATACTAAGAGTTTTTTTAAATATATGAAGAGTAAAAGAGTGACAAGGGTAGATATGGGACCGATTGAAAATGATGCTGGAGTGATTATAATGGATAACAAAGAGATGGCGGAGGAACTGAATGAGTATTTTGCATCAGTCTTCACAGTGGAAGACATGAGCAATATACCTGATAGCCAGAGGTATCAGGGAATAGAATTAGGTACAGTCAAGATAACTAGAGAGAAAGTGCTTGGGAAGCTAAGTGGACTAAGAATAGATAAGTCTCCCGGCCCGGATGAGGTGCACCCAAGGGTTCTGAAGGAGGTGGCTTTGGAGATTGTGGAAGCATTGGAAATGATCTTCCAGGAATCAATAGACTCTGGCATGGTTCCGGAGGACTGGAAGGTCGCAAATGTAGTTCCACTATTTAAGAAAGGAAGGAGGCAGCAAAAAGAAAATTGCAGACCTATTAGTCTGACATCGGTGGTTGGAAAGATATTGGAGTCAATCCTCAAGGACGAGGTTATGAAATACCTCGAGGTGCATGACAAGATAGGCCGAAGCCAGCATGGTTTCATGAAGGGAAGATCCTGTCTCACCAACCTATTGGAATTTTTTGAGGTAATCTCGAATAAGATTGACAAGGGAGAGGCTGTGGATGTTGTGTATTTGGATTTTCAAAAGGCCTTCGATAAGGTGCCGCATATGAGGCTGCTTAATAAGATGAGAGCCCATGGAATTATAGGAAAGATATTGGAATGGGTGGAGCATTGGCTGATAGGCAGAAAGCAAAGGGTGGGAATAAAGGAATCCTATTCTGATTGGTTGCCGGTTACTAGTGGTGTTCCGCAGGGGTCGGTGTTGGGGCCGCTTCTTTTTACGATGTATATCAATGATTTGGTTATGGATTAAATGGTTTTGTGGCTAAGTTTGCGGATGACACCAAGGTAGGTGGAGGAGCAGGAAATGTTGAAGAAACAGAAAGATTGCAGAGAGACTTGGTCAGTTTAGGAGAGAGGGAAAAGAAATGGCAGATGAGATACAACGTTGACAAATGTACGGTTGTACATTTTGGAAGAAGAAATAATCGGGCAGATTATTATTTAGATGGGGAGAAAATTCAAAAATCGGAAGTGCAAAGGGACTTGGGGGTCCTCGTGCAGGATACCCTAAAGGTTAACCACCAAGTTGAATTGGCGGTAAGGAAAGCGAATGCTATGTTGGATTTCATTTCAAGAGGAATAGTGTATAAGAGTAAGGAGGTGTTGATGAGGCTCTATGGGGCACTGGTGAGACCTCATTTGGAATACTGTGTGTAGTTTTGGGCCCCCTATCTTAGAAAGGATATACTGATGTTGGAGAGAGTTCAGAGAAGATTTACGAGGATGATTCCTGGAATGCAGGGGCTAACATATGAGGAGCGTTTATCGGCTCTTGGATTGTATTCATTAGAGTATAGAAGAATGAGAGGGGATCTCATAGAAACGTTTCGAATGTTGAAAGGGTTGGACAGAGTAGATGTGGAAAGGTTGTTTCCCTTGGTGGGTGAGTCCAGAACAAGAGGCCATAGTCTTAGAATTAGAGGGTACCCAGTTAAAACAGAGATGAGGAGAAATTTTTTTAGCCGGAGGGTCGTGGATTTGTGGAATTCGTTGCCACATATGGCTGTGGAGGCCCGATCATTGAGGGTGTTTAAGGAGGAGATTGACAGGTATCTAATTAGTCAGGGTATCAAGGGATATGGGGAAAAAGCCGGAAATTGGAACTAGATGGGTGAATAGTTTAGCTCATGGGGGAGCTGCGGAGTAGACTCAATGGGCTGAATGGCCTACTTCTGCTCCTTTGTCTTGTGATCTTGTGATATAAAGGAGGCCACACTGGGAACACTGGATACAGTATATGACCAACAGACTCACAGGTGAAGTGTCGCCTCACCTGGAAGGACTGTCTGGGGCCCTGAATGGGAATGAGGGAGGAGGTGTAGGGGCAGGTGTAGCACTTGTTCCGCTTGCAAGGATAAGCACCAGGAGGGAGATCAGTGGGGAGGGTTGAATGGACAAGCGAGTCACATACGGAGCGATCCCTGAGGAAAGTGAGGGGAAGGGAGATGTGCTTGGTGGCAGGATCGTCTCTAGCGCACAGGAGATCATCGGGACACAGCTCCCAGCTCTGGAGGACACCGACAGCTCACACTGCCTAAGGAAAGCTACAAGCATCTGTAAGGACAATACACACCCATGCAATCATCTGTTTGAACTTCTCCCATCTGGCAGACGTTATAAGATTTTCTATGCCCACACTTCCAGACTGAAAAATAGCTTTTTCCCCAGAGCTATAATTGCTCTGAACCGATCGATCAAGCATTATCCATAAAATTGTTATATTGCTACTTTAATACTAGTTTTATGGCTGTCATGTGTCTGAGTTGCGCTTTTGTACTGCTGGACATCGCTTGTACTGGCTGGTTACTTGATTTATTTATTGGTTATTTATTTTATTTGTTGTTTTATAGCATTGAGTACGAGAGTTGCAAACTCATTTTCGCTGTATTGGTGCATGACAACTGTACTATGCAGTGGCAATAAAGATATTTCATTTCATTTCACAGGAGACGGCAAAAATTCCAGAGCATTATTTGCTGGATGTGGAGGCTGGTGGGGTGTGGGTGAGGACAAGAGGAACCCGATCCCTGGTGGGGTGGCAGAAGGATGGGGTGCGGGCAGGCGTGCGTGAAATGGAAGAGATGTGGTTGAGGGCGGCGTTGATGGTGGAGGAAGGAAAGCCCCTTTCTTTGAAGGAGGAGGACACCTCTTTAGTTCTGGAATGAAAAACATTATCCTGGGAGCAGATGCAGCAGAGATGGGGGAGTTGAGAGAAGGGGTTGGCATTTTTACAAGTAACAGGGAGGTGAGAGGTCTAATCCAAGTAGTCAGTGAGTTTATAATAGACATCAGTAGATAAGCTGTCTCCAGAGAGATTGAGAAAGAAAGGGATGGACCAGGTAAATAGGGACTAGACATCCATAGTGAAAATAAGATGATCAGGGCCAGGGAACATGAAATCATTGAAAAGGTCAAGAGCGTGTGAAGTGCCACGGATGTAGGTAGGAAGGGACTGAATCAGGAAGGGTGAACCAAGGTTCTGTAGCTTTCCGATCAGGACTGTGGGAATGATGGCATTAAAAGCTGAGCTGCAGTCAATGAACAGCATCCTGACATAGGTATTTGCATTGTGCAGGTGATCCAAGGCCGAGTGGAGAGCCATTGAGTTCACTTTTGCTGTTGACCTCTAGTGGCGATAGGCAAATTGCAGTGGGTCCAGGTCCTTCCTGAGGCGGGAGTTGATTCTCGCCATGACCAACCTCTCAAAGCATTTCATCGCCATAGATGTGAGTGCGGCTGAACGATAGTCGTTGAGGCAGCCCAAGCTGCTCTTCTTCATACAATTGTTGTCCCTTTGAAGTAGGTGGGATCTTCCAACAGCGGCAGCGAGAGATTGAAAATGTGATATCAAGGAACTGTAGGCAGGAGTAGAGACATGGAATGGAGCAGTGACAACACCCAAGTTTCAGGAACTTCACCGATATTATAGTGTGCTCCCGTTGTATGAGAAAAGCAGCTCTGTGCATCATTATTGTATTCTGTAATAAGGATCTAGTCTGCTTCCTAAGTAAATCTTCCTATAGCCACCATTCTATTATCAAAATATATTTTTAAAGATAATCTCATCAACTGCGTTTGTAAAAGTTCTACCAAATTCATGCTCAGGTAGATCAGCTTTGACTGGTCTCCTGATGCGCATCAGTTTATCACAAACTGTCCGTAGTTCAAATATCAACTCTGTATGGACTCTCCGTTTACCATTACAATTGTGGATACCAATATCGTGGGTTGGTTTCTGTACTGTATCATTTTCTGACTATAAAGGTTGGAGGCAGACCTCACAAACAGGAAGAAAACACCCATCAATTCAAACACAAGCTCCATATGATCTCTCAGCTTGCTCGTACACAGGCATCTTTATTGAGGAAATCCATAAATACATCCTGAATGGCTTATGCATGCAGAGTGATAGGAGATAACTGTACTACCTTGTTTTCCCATGTGTCCATTACAATAAGCGTAGTGCCCTCACCGTCAACGGTTATCGTTCGCTCATAGGTGTCTTCTACAAAGAATGAGAAAATAGACATTTATAAATCGATACAAACACAAGAGATTCTGCAGATGCTGCAAATCCAAAGCAACACACACAAAATGCTGGAGGAACTGCTGATCTCCTGGGATTTTCATGCATGACAGTCTCTAGTCTACAGAGAATGGTGTGAAAAACAAAAAACATCCAGTGAGCAACAGTTCTGTGAATACTAATAGGCATCCGTTAGTCTCATGAGACCATGGATTTGAGCCTTGGAAGGTTTCCAGGGCGCAGGCCTGGGCAAGGTTGTATGGAAGACCAGCAGTTGCACATGCTGCAAGTCTCCCCTCTCCACGCCACCGATGTTGGCCAAGGGAAGGGCACTAGGGCTGATACAGCTTGGCACCGGTGTCGTCGCAGAGCAATGTATGATTAAGTGCTTTGCTCAAGGACACAACACGCTGCCTCAGCTGAGGCTTGAACTAGCGACCTTCAGATCAGTAGCCCAACACCTTAACCACTTGGCCACGTGCCAACACACGTTTATTCTGTGAATAAAAATGCCTTGTTAATGAGAGAGGTCAGCGGAGAATGGCCAGACTGGTTCAAGCTGACATGAAGGTGACAGTAACTCAGATGTTACAACAGTGGTCTGCAGAAAAACATCTCTGAACACACAACACACAGAACCTTGAAGTGGATGGGCTACAGCACAGGGTTTCCAATAAAGAGACCAGAGTACAGATTATGGAACAGCACAGTACAGGCCGTTTGGGTCACAAATGTTGTGCTGACCTTTTAACCTACCTTAAAATCAATCTAATCCTTTCATTCTGCATAGTCTCCATTTTTCTATTATCCACGTGCCAATTTAAGAGAAATTCCTTAAGGTTGTTATAGCCGGGGGTGGTAGTGGGGATAAGCTCCCACTACATATAAATGCTCCCAATGGCGTGCGCCTCAAATAGCCTCTGACAACCAAGTCCAGCTCCTGGCCTTCACGTGTGGCTTAGCTACTCAGCCGAGCAGAACCGTTGTACTGACAGGAGAAGGTGCAAAAACAGGTCACTGGCACCTTAAAACCAGTCACTTTGGGCAGCTGTGGTGGGTAACTCATCTTGGAGAAGGAAAACCTCCACTGCCCTCCAACTATGCCCACTTATGGAGAAAGCTTCCAGAGTAAACCCTGAGGAAAAATCCGGAGCTGGACTTTCTAAGGCCGCCCAATGTTGAATTCAACGCTGACCGGCAACCCCTGCAGCCAAGCTGTGTCGGTCTCTGTCGTTCCTTTCGGTTCATCAGATGGGTTCATAGAGGGGGACCCTCCTATGTGGGCAACAGTTTGCTTTCCATATTGTACTGCCCTGGCTTGCATATCTGGACAGCCAGTACACAACATCCACAGGCGACCCTGACCAACGCAGGCCTCTAATCTAAGAGTTTCTTATGTGTCTGCTTCCACTTCCACCCGTAGCAGGGTGATTCTTGCGCTCACCATTCTCTGTGTAACTTTCCTCCAATCACCTTAAAATTATATTGACAAGACATAGGAGCTGAAGTAGGCCAGTCAGCCCACTGAGACTTCTCCACCATTCAACCATCATATTATTATGAGGAGAATTGTCCTGATCTATCCCCACCCCTGTCAGAGCGTCCCACACACCCACCACTCTCTGCATAAAGCACCTACCTCTGACATCCCCCTTATACCTTCCTCCAATCTTCAAATCTGTTGCCTACTCTGAGTTGTCTGTCTGCTGACTCGACTTACGGCTTTAGCAGAGTGTTGATCTGCTGAGACACAAAGCCACAACACTCCAGAACAATGAGCATATTAATTGCCAGCCGGCTGGGGTACGTGGACAATACTTGCGAGTGTACCTATTCAGCAGCAAGCTCCAAGATATTAGTGATTAAAGCTTCGCTCTATTTGTCACATATATATCAAAACAGACAGTGAAACACGTTGTTTGCGTCAAACCAAATCAGCGAGGATTGTGCTGGGCAGGTCTGCTGTGCTCCCAGTGGCAGCATAGCATGCCCACAACTTACTAACGCTAACCTGTATGCCCTTGAAAACTGGGAGGAAACCCGAGTACCCAGAGGAAACCCACACCTACCCAGCACATCAGGGGGGAGGTAGGGGAGCCTGAAGCCACACACTCAAAACTGTTTCCCCTCCGCCAGCAGATTTCTGAATGGACAATGAACCCATCAGCAGTACCTCACTAGTTTTGTTCTCTTTTTGCACTACTTTTTATATATATTTCTTATTGTAACTTACGGTATATTTCCTATATTGCACTGTACGTCTGCCACAAAACAAAGAGTTTTACAGCCATATGTTAGTGCTAATAAATCTGATCAGAGGGAGAAGGTACAAACCCCTAACAGGCAGGGGTGGGTATCAGACCCCGATTCGTGATGGCTGGTGCTGGAGAGCGATGCGTTTACTCCAGGGCTACCGCGACATTGTTAACTCATCCACTTTTGCAAACAGCATCCAGAGCAGCCTTGAGTAACCTGCCCCCGGGTTAGCCCATACTTCAGAGGTGACAAGACCTTGCACCATCTCCTGTGTGTTGGGAGCCACCTACTGGTGACGGGCAAACTCTAATCTCCATCTTCACCACCCCAGCACAGTCCACGCACGAGGAAAGGAGTGAAATCAGAACCTCAGATCGAGCTCCAAACTCACGGAACCCAGGCAACAGTGTCCCATAAGACACAGGAGCAGAATTGGGCCATTTGGCCCATCGAGTCTACTCTGCCATTCCATCATGGCCAATTTACTACCCCATTTTCCTGCCTTCAGAATCTGAATCAGGTTTAACATTACCGGCACATGTCACAGAATTTGTTGTTTTGTGGCACCACTACATTACAATACATAGTCATTTTTAAAATATATAAATTAGAATAACAAATATAGAAACATAGAAACATAGAAAATAGGTGCAGGAGTAGGCCATTCGGCCCTTCAAGCCTGCACCGTCATTCAGTATGATATTGGCTGATCATCCAACTCAGAACCCTGTACCAGCCTTCCCTCCATACCCTCTGATCCCTTTAGCCACAAGGGCCATATCTAACTCCCTCTTAAATATAGCCAATGAACTGGCCTCAGCTGTTTCCTGTGGCAGAGAATTCCACAGATTCACCACTCTCTGTGTGAAGAAGTTTTTCCTAATCTCGGTCCTAAAAGGCTTCCCCTCTATCCTCAAACTGTGACCCCTCGTTCTGGACTTCCCCAACATCGGGAACAATCTTCCTGCATCTAGCCTGTCCAATCCCTTTAGGATTTTATATGTTTCAATCAGATCCCCCCTCAATCTTCTAAATTCCAGAGAGTATAAGCCTAGTTCATCCAGTCTTTCATCATATGAAAGTCCTGCCATATAAAAAATTAAATTAGGTAGTGTACATAAGAGCGCAAACATATATCCTTCAATACCCTTACTCATCAAGAACCTCTGCTTTAAACCTCATCTCTGTTCTAAATGGATGCCCCTCTATTCTGAGGCTGTGCCCTCTGGTCCTAGACTCCCCCACTGTAGGAAACATCCTCTCCACATCTAGGACTTTCAATATTCAATAGGCTTCAATGAGATCCCCCCCCCCGCCCCATTCTTCTAAACTCCAGTGGGTTCCCTGCAGTTCTGAACATTTCTGTTACATGAACAATTTTAGCAGGCAGTCGAGGTTCACAAGGAAAGGCATCAACAATTCTTCCAAACCCTCAAATCCACTGACAGGGCAAGTCGTTTCCTGGGCCTACAGGAAGTGGTGGATACAGGCAAAGACCTCCCCACCAACGAGCACGTCTACAAGGCGCACTGCCACGAGAAAGCTGCATCCATCATCACAGAGACCATACAGGCCACGCTATCTGGAAGGAGGTACAGGAGCCTTAGGTGCAACACCACCAGGGTCAGGAACAGTTATTACCTTCCAACCATCAGGCTCCTCAGCTGACGTGGATAACTTCAGTCACCACAGTATTGAAATGAGGCCACAACCTATGGACTCACTTCTGAGGGCTTTACAACTCCTGTTCTCAGTATTATTTATGCATTTATTTGTATTTGCAAAGTTTGTCTTCTTTCACACACTGGTTGTTTATCTTTATGTGTAGTTTTTCATTGATTGCATTGTATTTCTTAGATCTACTGTGAATGCCTGCAAGAAAATGAATCTCAGGGCAGTACTCCGTGATATATACGTACTTTGATAATAAATTTACTTTGAACTTTGAACGTTAGGCGCTTGTTTCACTCAAGCAGCTCCGATGTTCAAACCATATTGTTTGCCTGCTCAACACCTTTCACCCTTGACCTCTCGTTCTAACCTCACCTAACTTCAGTGGAAAAAGGCTGCTTGCATTTATCCTATCTATACCTTTCATAATTCTGTGTACCTCTATCAAATCTCCTCTCATTCTCCTTTGCTCCAGGGAATAAAGTCCTAAACTATTCAACCTTTCCCAATAACTCAGGTCATCAAATCCTGGCAACGTCCTTGTAAATTTTCTCTGCACTCTTTCAACCTTATTTACATCTTTCCTGTATGTAGGTGACCGGACTGCACACAATACTCCAAATTATGCCTCACCATCATCTTATACAATTTCAGCATACGATCCCAACTCCTGTTCTCAATACTTTGATTTATGGAGACCAATGTGCCAACAGCTCTCTCTCTGTGGCCTTACCCACATTACCAAAGAGCCTGTGTGCCACCTTACCAAACAAGCATATACAATACCAGCAGCTGGCAGAGCAGTGCCAGGGACAAGGGTGGAGGGCACCATGCCAGCCTACAGAGGTGAGGTTTAGAGGTTTTGCTCTCTGCTCACTCTGCAGAGTATGCTCTCCTTGGCATAACAGGGGCTACAAAGAAAAAGCCACCAAGACCATCACAAAGGCTGCTGAGTGAGCCTTCAGGAAGCTACGGATGAAGAGCTGTGACCCACGGACCAGTGCTGGGTATTTCTGATCAGCCCTGGCTGGGTCACCTCGGCGAGAGTGCCTGACGTTGAAAGACCAGAAACACCCAATGACCCCAGGTTACATCACTGATGACGCGTCCCAGCACATCCTCGGATGAATCTCAACATCCTAACAATCACACTGAAAATGCAACGAAAATGAAAAATGCCAGAAGCACTCAGCAGCCCAGGCAGTATCTGTGAGGGGGGGATAATTAATGTTTCGGGTCTGGGAGTTGAGTTCCAGGGTATAAAGTCCTAATAAGAATATAGATGTCTTTGTTTAAGAAATAGATACTGATTGAGAATTTCCTGTTCTGCTCTGAAGGGTGACATATAATCTACAAAGACATAGAGAGCCTTTGTTTAATGACTTATTCGAGAAATGACAGATCGAGCAGTAGCCTGCACTAAAATGTCAGCTTATGCTTGGAGCACAATCTTTGATGCACAGTGCGAATACAGTCTCCGGAGATGGAGAGTTCTTTGGCATATGCAGTGGAAATTTATTTTGGAACCCATTATCTTTCTTGTCTATTCCTGCCAAGACATTCAGTGGTAGCTCGGATTACTTAACTCTGTAAGAATGAGCTCAATAAAAAAATGTTAATGCTCAGGGCAGCCTTGCCGAGAACACAGCTTTCATTTCAAGTGTGGCTCTTTGAAGAGCACCTGTGTCTCTTCAAGGGTTAAGGATCAACCTTATTCACCATGTACATTTACACGTATACAGAATAAACACATGCTGCACTGTCTGGGTGCGATATGTGGTGTACTGTCAGGATGGCAGTGATATACAGGCCTCCCAATGGTAGCTGGGATGTGGACCACAGAATACAATAGGAAAGACAAAATGTGTATCAAAAGGGCAATGTTATGACGGTCATGGGAGATTTCAACATGTAGGTCGATTGGGAAAATGAGGTTGGAAATGGATCTCAAGAGAGAGAGTTTGTTGAATGCCCACAAGATAACTTTTTAGAGCACTTTGGCATTGAGCCTACTGGTGAATCAGCTGTACTGGATTGGGTGTTATGTAATGAACCGGGGGCGATTAGGGAGCTTAAGGTAAAAGAACCCTTAGGAGGCAGTGATCACAATATGATTGAGTTCATCTTGAAATTTGATAGGGAGAAAGTCTGACGTAGCAGGATTTTAGTGGAGTAAAGGAAATTACAGTGGTATGAGAGAGGAGTTGACCAAAGTAAATTGGAATGAGATACCGGCAGGGATGTCAGTAGAACAGCAATGGTGTGAGATCCTAGGAAAAATGAGGAAGGTGCAAGAGAGATGTATTCCAAAAACAAAGGAATGCTCAAGTGGCAAAATAGAACAACTGTGGCTGACAAGGGAAGTCAAAGCTAATGTAAAAGCAAAAGAAAGGGCATACAACAAAGCAAAAATTAGTGGGAAGATAGAGGATTGGGAAGTTTTTAAAGCCTACAGAGAGCAACTAAAAAAAGCATTAGAAGGGAAAAGATGAAATATGAAAGCAAGCTAGCGAACAATGTCAAACTGGACAGTAAAAACTTTCTCAAGTATGTAAAAAATGAAAGAGAGATGAGAGTGGATAGAGGACCGCTAGAAAATGAGACCGGAGAAATAATAATGGGGGACAAGGAGATAGCTGATGAACTAAATGAGTATTTTGCATCAGTCTTCACTGTGGAAGACACTAGCAGTGTGCCAGATGTTGTAGTGTGTGAAGGAAGAGAAGTGAGTGCAGTTGCTATTACAAGGGAGAAGGAACTCAAAAAGCTGAAAGAACTAAAGGTACACGAGTCACCCGGACCAGATGAACTGCACCCTAGGGTTCTGAAAGTGGTACCGTTAGAGATTGTGGCGGCATTAGAAATGATCTTTCAAAAATCATTGGACTCTGGCATGGTGCCAGAGGACTAGAAAATTGCAAATGTCACTCCGCTCTTCAAGAAAGGAGGAAGGAAATTATAGACAAGTTAGCCTGATCTCAGTCTTTGGGAAAATGTTGGAGTCAATTGTTAAGGATGAGGTTGTGGAGTACTTGGTGAGGCAGGACAAGATAGGACAAAGTCAGTACGGCTTCTTAAGGGAAAATCCTGCCTGACGAACCTGTTGGAATTCTTTAAGGAGATTACAAGTAGGATAGATAAAGGGGGTGCAGTGGATGTTGTATATTTGGACTTTCAGAAGGCCTTTGAGAAGGTGCCACACATGAGGCTGCTTACCAAGTTAAGAGCCCGTGGTATTACAGGAAAGTTACTAGCAAGGTTAGAGCATTGGCAGATTGGAAGGAGGCAGCGAGTGGGAATAAAAGGATCCTTTTCTGGTTGGCTGCCAGTGACTAGGGATGTTCCGCAAGGGTTGGTATTGGGGCCATTTCTTTTTATAGTGTATTTCAGTGATTTAAATGATGGAACAGATGGCTTTGTTACCAAGTTTGCAGATAAAACGAAGGTTGGTAAATGAAATACAATGTTGGAAAATTCATACTTATGCACGTTGGTAGAAGAAATAAATGTGCAGACTATTTTCGAAATGGGAAGAAAATCCAAAAATCTGAGATGGAAAGGAACTTGGAGTCCTTGTGCAGAACAGTCTCGAGGTTAACTTGCAGGTTGAGTCAGTGGTGAGGAAGGCAAATGCCATGTTAGCATTCATTTCAAGAGGTCTAGAATACAAGAGCAGGGATGTGATACTGAGGCTTTATAAGGCACTAGTGAGGCCTCACCTTGAGTATTGTGAACAGTTTTGGGTTCTTCATCTTAGAAAAGATATGCGGTATTAGAGAGAGTTCAGGTGAGATTCTGGGAATAAAAGGGTTATCATATGAGGAACATTTGATAGCTCTGGGCCTGTAGTTGCTGGAATTTAGAAGTATTTAGAAGAGATGTGGAAAGGATGGTTCCTATGGTGAGGGAGTCTGGGACAAGGAAGCACAGTTTCAGGATAGAGAGGCAATTAGAGGTGTGGAGAAATTTCTTTAACTGAAGGGTGGTAAATTTGTGGAATTTATTACCATGTGCAGTTGTGGAGGCCAGGTTGTTGGGTGTATTTAAGGCAGAGCCTGATAGGTTCTTGATTGGACATGGCATCAAAGGTAACGGGGAGAAGGCTGAGGAGGGGAAAAAAGGATCAGCCATGATTGAATGGTGGAGCAGACTCGATGGGCCAAATGGCCTAATTCTGCTCCTATGTCTTATGATCTTATGGACATGCACCGTAAGAACAAGTTTACTGTCATTCAGCCACACACATATATCCAGTTGAATGAAATATCGTTCCTCTGATGGCAAGGTGTGAAACGTAATACATACTGTCACACAAAGTACACAGAGTTATGATCCAGCACATAGAGTCACAAAATAATATCAGCACAGTCTCTGAGCAACATGGCCTGAAGGTTGACAGGTTGACATAAAGTGCGAGGTGGACGTTTAAAAGACAACAATATTCAACAATTATAGAAAAAAAGAATTATATAAAAAGTAAAGCTAGAAGCACGGTTGTGGAATAAACGTGATTCTCTTCAAAGATTGGCTGCCTGGCATCAGTGGTCACATAACCAGGTTTTGTGATATGAACCAGCTGCTGGTATGACCATCCACCACGTGTTCCCTTGGCTTCACATGATCCAGCTCGGGGTGATAAGCAAATGCTAAACCTGGCCCAAGGTTGACCTGCAAGCCAGTGGAGGGTAGGAGCACCTTACATTTCCTTTGGTAGGGACGTATTTCTACCCAGTGGAGATCAGTGAAATCAGTAGCTACATTGTTAAAATTGGAACTGTTGATGTCAACAAGAATCAGCTATCAAACTCATTGAATTCACACTCGAAAGATTGTGTTCAGTTCTGGTCACCTCATTGTACGAAGGGTGTGGAAGCTTTAGAGAGGATGCAGAGGAGATTCACGAAGATGCTGTCCAGATAAGACAGCATGTCTTATTGGTATAGGTTATGCGAGCTAGGGTTTTTCTCTTTGGAATATAGGAGGACGAGAGGTCACTTGAGAGAGATTTACAAGATGAAAAGAGACATAGATGAAGACTTTTTGCCAGAACAGAAATGGCCAATACAAGGGGCATAATTTTAAGTGGGTGGCAGGGTGGAGATATGTCTCTACCAAAGGGAGTGTAAGGTGCTCTTTTCTTCCACTGGCCTGTACATCGCCTTTGGGCAAAGTGTAGAACCTGCTTAGCCCTCTGATCAGGGTCACATGAAGCCATGGGAGCAGGTGGTGGATGGTCGTATGAGCAGCTGGTACACATCACAATTCCCAGTTATGTGACCACTCATGTCAGGCAGACAATCTCTGAAGAGAATTGATAATGGATGGGGTCACCCATCTTGTAAAGACACTGCCCAGAAGAAGGCTCTTCTGTAGAAAAATTTGCCAAAACAATCATGGTTAAGGAAAGATCATGATAGCCCACATCATACGACATGGCACATGATGAAGGAATGAATGAATAATTTTAAGGTGATTGGAGGAAAGTACAGGGGGTATGTCAGAGGTACTGTTTTTACACTTAGTGTGTAAACAAAATAACAACTGTTTCTTCCTCTCCATAAATGTTCCCTGACCTGCTGAGTTCCTACAGCAGTTTGTGTGCGTTAGAACTGTCTGTTATAAGATATAGCAGCAGAATGAGGCTATTTGGCCCATTGCATCTCTTCCATCATTTCCTCACACTGATCCATTTTTCCTCTCTGCCCCAATCTCCTGCCTTCTTCCCAAATCCCTTCATGCCCTGACCAATCAAAAATCTATCAACCTCTGCCTTAAATAAGCATCAAGTCGAGGTTTCCACAGCTGCCCGTGGCCAAGAATTCCACAGATTCACCACTCTCCGGCTAAAAAAAAAATTGCTCCTCATCTCCGTTCTAAAAGGACGCTGTTCTATTCTGAGTATCCTCTGGTCTTAAACTCTCCCACCATAGGAAGTATCCTCTCTACTTCTACTCTATCAAGTCCTTTCACCATTGAATAGGTTTCAGTTAGGTCACCCCTCATTCTTCTGAAATCCACTGAGCACAGGCTCAGAGCCAAATGTTTTTTTTATGACAAGCCGTTCAATCCTGGAATCATTTTCCTGAACCTCCTTTGAACCCTCTCCAGTTTCAGCACATCCTTTCTATGATAAGGGGCCCAAAGCTGCTCACAATACTCCAAGTGAGACCTCACCAGTGCTTTATAAAACATCAACAATACATCCTTGCTTTTATATTCTAGTCCTCTTGAAATGAATGCTAACATTGCATTTGCCTTCCTCACTACAGACTCAACCTGCAAATTAACCTTTAAGGAATCCTGCATAAGGACTCCCAAGTCCCTGCACGTCTTACATTTTATTTTCTCTCCATTTAGAAAATAGTCAACCCTTTCATTTCTTCTTTCAAACTGCATTGTTTTCCCGTTCTCATAACCTGTCTAAGTCCTTCTGTAGCCTCTCTACTTCCTCAAAATTGCCTGCCCTCCACCTATCTTCCTATCATCTGCAACAATACAGTCATCCAAATCATTGACATTTAACGTAAAAAGAATCGGTCCCGACACAGAGCCCTGTGGAACACCACTAGTCACTGGCAACCAACCAGAAAGGGCTCCCTTTGTTCCCACTCTTTGCCTCCTGCCATCAGCCATTGCTTAATCCATGCTAGAGTGTTAACTTTCAGTGCTGCATGCACCCAGTCTTCTTCAAGTCTGACAACTCCCCATCTCCCAACATTTTTATTCAATATCTGCTGTTTTACTACTAAAGTTGTTAAGCTCGTTTTTAGCAGAGAAACACAAGTCCCTTGGCCCATCCAGTCCATGCTGAGCTGTTAATCTGTCTAGTCCCATCAACCTGCACCCAAGCCACATCCCTCCCTAGCCTCCCATCCATGTACCTAGCCACATTTCTTTTAAATGTTGAAAATGACTCCACAATCAACCACTTCCACTAGCAGCTCATTCCACACTCTCACCACCCTCTGAATAAAGCTACCCTTCAACATTTAACCTTTCACCCTTAACCCTTAACTTCAGGTTCTCGTCTCACCCAACTTCAGTGGAAAAACCCTGCTTCCGTTTACCCTTTCTATACCCCTCATGATTTCTCCATCTGCTGCTCACTAACCATAATCATGACCTCACCATCCACCTCACTATGGTCGAGGCACAAGAGATTCTGCAGATGCTGAAATCCAGAGTAACACACACAAAATGCTGGAGGAACTCAGCAGGACAGGCAGCATCTATGGATGGAAAGGAACAGTTGATGTTTGCAGTCCTGATGAGGCACTTTGTCCTGAAATATTAACTGTCCATTCCCCTCCAGAGATGCTGCCTGAGCGGCTGAGTTCCTCCAGCATTTTGTGTGTGTTGCTCTATCTTGTTACTGTCTGCCTGCACTGCACTTTCTCTGTAGCTGTTACACTTCATTCTGCATCGTTATTGTTTTCCCTTGTACTACCTCCTCCAGCAGAGGCTGAGGGGAGATCTGCTCGAGGTTTATAAGATTTTGAGAGGCATAGGCAGACAGTAGACAGGGAAGAAGTCTTAGGATTGTCTCAATTTCCTACCATTGATCATTGCATATATTGGCAGGTAGAGGCTTTGACTTGCTGACACACGTGGTAAAGGAAAGGAAAATTAATTTTCATTCTAGGATGCTTCCGGATTAGAGGGTGCATGCTACCACATGAGGTCGGACAAAGCTGGGTTGTTTTCTCTGGGGCAGTGGAGACTAAGCGGAGATCTGATAAGAGGTTTACAAGATTATGAGAGGCACAGACAGCGGACGGACAGGATCTTTTTCTAAGGGTTGAAGTGTCTACTACCAGAGGGCATGCATTTAAGGTGAGAGGGAGTCATTTTAAAGGAGATGTGAGGGGCAAGTTTCGCTCCCACAGACAGTGATGGGTGCCTGGAATGCACTGCCTGGAGTGGTGATATCTTATAAATATTATTGCGAAGAAAGCACGACAGCACCTCTACTTCCCCAGGAGTCTGTGGAGATTCAGCGTGTCATCAAAAACCTTGGCAAACTTCTATAGATGCTGGTGGAAGGTGTACTGACTAGCTACATTATGGCCTGGTACGGGAACACCAGTGCCCTTGAGTGGAAAATCCTGCAAGAAGTAGTGGATTCAGCCCAGTATATCACGGGTAAAACCCTCCCAACCATTGAGCACATCTACATTGAAGCAGAAAAGCAGCATCCATCATCAAAGATCCTCACCACCCAGGCCATGCTCTCTTCTCGCTGCTGCCATCAGGTAGAAGGTACAAGTGCCCCAGGACTCACACCACCAGGTTCAAGAGCAGTTATTACCCCTCAACCATCAGGTTCTTGAACAGAAGGGGACAAGGGGATAACTACACTCATTCTACTTCCAGTGTTCCCACAACCAATGGTCTCACTTTAAGGACTCTTTTATTTTGTTATTTCATGCTCGTTATTTATGGCTATTTATTTATATTTGCATTTGCACAGTTTTTTTGTCCATTAATCCTGGTTACAGTCACAGCTCCATAGATTTACTAGGTATGTCCACAGGAAAAGAATTCCAGGGTTGTATATGGCGACATGTATATAGTCTGATAATAAATTTTACTTTGAAGTATTTTTGGTAGAGGCAGAAACATTAGAGATGTTTAGATGGACCATGAATGTGAAGAAAATGGAAGGAAATGGACATTTGTAAATAGAGGGGGTTAGTTGGCCACTGGTTCAGCACAACATTGTAGACCAAAGAGCCTGTTCCTGTGCTGTACTGTTGCACTTGGACTAAAAAAAGTGTTTTCTTGCATGACTATGTTCTTTTTTTCCCCCTTTCTCGCTATTTTGAATGCACCTTGGTCCCTGGGGAACACTGTCTCATTTGATTGTATCCAGGTATGATTTGAATGACAATTAAACTTGATTTGATTTGATGTTCAATGTTCTAACTCAGTGCATTGTTATAATGAATCGATCTGTAGGGATAGGATGCAAGACAAGATTTTCACTGTACCTCTGTACACGTAACAATAATAAATCCAATTTATCATCCATGAAGCCTCTCGGCATCCTCACCTCCACCCACCTTGTTTTACCAGCAGCAAGTGAGAACTGGTATCTGGTCTACAGGGGACTTCAGGAAGGGGAAGTCAGGAGAACACACACCAGTCCTTGTCGAGGGGGCATTGTGAGATGGGTGGGCAGCCTCAAATACCTGGGCATCAACATCTCAGACCATCTATCTTGGGCCCAACATAAAGATGCAATTACAAAGACAGTAATTGCACACCAATGGCTATACTTCATTGGGAGTTTGAGGGGATTTGGGATGTCATCAAAGACTCTAGCACATTTCCACAGATGTACCTAAGAGGTATTCTAACTGTCTGGTATGGAGGGGGGCACTGCACAGGATCAGAAAAATTTGCAGAAAATTGTAAACTCAGCTGGCACCATCATGGGCACTAGCCTCCCCTGCAGTGAGGGACACCTTCAAAATTCAGTGCCTCAAGGTGGCATCCATCATTAAGGACCCCCATCACCCAGGACCATTGTTCCCTTCAGGGAGAAGGTGCAGGAGCCAGAAGACACAAACTCCATGACTCAGGAACAGCTTCTTCCCCTCCGCATCAGATTGATGAATGGACAATGAACCCATGAACACTACCTCACTATTCCTCTTTCCCACCATTTAGATTTTGTGTATTGTAATGTGTTGCTGCCACAAAACAACACGTTTCCGAACACAGGACACCGATAACAAACCTGAGTCTGAGTCTGATTCTGAACCAAAGGCCTGATGTAGGCTCTGAGTAGTTGGGAGGCAAGTTGGACGACGTAATCACAACGCTTTACAGTATCAGGGGCAGGTTCAAATCCCACCGCTGCCTGTAAAGAGTTTATACGTTCTCCCGTGTGGGTGTCCTTCTACCGTCCAAAGACCGACTGGTTAGGTTCATTGGCCATTGGAAGTTGTCCCGTGATTAGGCTCGGGTTAAACCTGGGGTTGCTGGGCGGCACCGTTCGAAAGGCCGGAAGGGTCTGTACCCCACCTTATCTCAATAAATAAATAAACTTGCAAGAAAAGTTCCTATAATCAGAGGAATTAAAACGTTAATTTCCTTACCCCCTGACGTGTCGCAGTTCTCCAGATTAGGCTGCAACCCGGCAAATATGCTGGTCAATGTGGACTTGCCGACTCCCGCTTCGCCGATGAGGACCACTCTGTACAGACTGTTGCTGGAATCGATGGAGAGGGCGGAGTCCGAAGAGACGGAGGACCAGCTCCCCCCGTAAGGTTCAGTCGGACTGAGGCAGGACCTGGAGCGCACCATGTACGCGCTCTCTCTCCACAGCGGCCGGCCGTCCGCAGGAATACTCCAGCGCTGGTGGGCGGGTGCAGGCCTCAGGGGCAGGCTACCCCGCCGTCTGGCGTGGTTCAGTGTCATGATTTCCCAACCCTGCGAACAAATGGAATCCCCCTGTTAAACGGTTCAAAGTAAATTTATTATCAAACTGTGTATATGTCACCATACACAAACTTGAAATTCATTTTCCTGCAAGCATCTACAATAAAACAAAGATATACGATAGAATTTACGAAAAGCTATATGTAGGATTTTTTCTCTTTGGAGAGAAGGAGGATGAGAGGTGACTTGATAGAGGTGTACAAGATGATAGACAGAGTGGACAGGCGGGGACTTTTTCCCAGGTTGGAAATGGTTAACACGAGGGGGCATCATTTTAAAGTGATTGGAGGAATGTTTAGGGGGATGTCAGAGGTAAGCTCTTTACTCAGAGAGTGGTGGGTGTGTGGAACACCCTGCCGGGGGTGGTGGTAGAGGCAGGTATATCAGGGACGTTTCAGAAACACTTAGATAGGCGTATGGATGTTATGTCGGAAGGAAGAGTTAAATTGATCTTAGAGTAGGTCAGATGGTAGGCACAAGATGGTGGGCCGAAGGGCTTTTATGTTCTATGTTCTAAAGATTGGCAAACAACCAAGGTGCAAAAGAAAACAAGTTGAGCAAATAAATAAATAAATACCACACAACACGAGTTGTATAGTTCTGAAAGTGAGTGTTAGAACAGCGCAGCTGGCGGTGTAGATTGGAGCGAACAAGTCAGAAACGGCTCGGATAACCGAAACCTGGCTCATCAGTAACAAACAGAACGCAGATGGAACTGTTTTCCGATCTGCGTCACGACTCCAAGAAGAACATTCTCAGCCGCTGCAAGTTTTACCAAACTTTTTCAACTCTTTCGTTAAATGTTTCAGTGAAGCAATTCGGGGGGTCCGAAAGGCTCTTGGCAAATGCGCCCTCGAATAAAACATTTGAGGATGGAACTGTAAGAAGCTCTTTCCTCACTTTGCAAACCAACCGACTCCTTCACAATAATAATATTGTAAAAGCACAAACTCATCTGTAATTTTTGTGCCTTGTCTATTAAGATTCAGGTTGTTTAATGTCATTTCCAGTACACAAGTGTAAAGGAGAACAAAATAATTGTTATTCCATATTCGATGCAGCACAAAACAAAACGCGTACACAATAAGATAAAGAAAACAATGATAAAACTCAATAAATATATAAGATCGCTTATATACATAGATTGACTGTATGCCTATACCGCACAGGAATGTTTGTACATAAGGTGACTGCGACAGAAACTGAAATGCTGGGGGCGGGGTTCAAAGTAAATTTACTAACCATACATATATGCTACCATATACTACCTTAAGATTAATTTTTTGCGAGCATTCATAGGAAAATACGATTTATAGAATTTATACGCTGAAAAACAACCTATTAAACGATAAACACAAGCGATTCTACAGACGCTGGAAATCCAGAACAACACACACAAAATGCTGGAGGAACTCAGCAGATCGGGCAGCGTCTATGGAGAGGAATAAACGGTCGATCTTTGGCGCTGAAACTCCTGATGATGCTTATATATTTCCATGGATGCTACCTGACCTGCTGGTTTCCTCCAGTATTTTGTGTGTGTTACTCTGGATTTCCAGCATCTGCAGAATCTCGAGTGTTTGTGATTATTTTACGGCGCGAAGTGGTTTCACAATTCCCGCTGCTTAAATCCCACGATGTTTTCTACTCAGTGCGCCGAGGAACCGTTTGTCGCTGAAGGATCTTACCCCGCCACCTTCTCCCGTGCACTCCGGCGTTCTGGTTTATTTCGATCTGAGGCTGCCTGGGTTTTCTGATTTATGCCTAATCCTCAATGGGATTGCTGTCGCTCCGGTTCTAATTCGCTCTGATCTCTCCCCTGCTTTATATTAAGCAGATCTGACCAGAACAGAGCTTTTCCGTGATGTCACCGAACTAAAAACTCCCCTGACAGCTTCGATCACAAATCTCCTCTGTACTCCCCCTCCTCCTCCCCTCCGCTATTCCACTCCAACGTCCGAAATTGAACTCGGGAAAGTTTAAAGTTTCTGTCACTGTACAGGGCAGTAAGGGTGGTCAACACCTGCACCCACTCACCCAGCTCTGCGCACCCCCAACCACCAGTACTCCATCACTTCCCGTCAGTCTCCCAATGTACAGGCATCACTTTATGGACATACAATCTTTGTGTATAAGCTATCTCATGCAGTTGTGTTTACCTATTGTGTGTTTTTTATTATTGTGTTCTTTATCTTATTGTGATTTTCGTGCTGCCGCGGGTCCGGAGTACCACTTGTTTCATTCTCCTTTACGGTTGTGTACAGGAAATGACATTAAATAATCTTGAATAACGGTGCAAGTGGCTCGAGAACTATCCTCGACGAAACATATATCGACCATTACAGCACAGCAAGGCCCTTCGGCCCATAATGTTATGCCGACCTCTTTTAACCTACTCTAAGATCAACCCCTCCTACATAAACCTTAATTTTTCCACCAACCATGTCCATGTTTCTGAAATGTTCCTAATGTATCTGCGTTCACCACCGTCCCTTGCAGGGACTCACCACTCTGTGATTAAAAAAAAACTAATTCTGACATCCCCCACCCCCGTACTTTCCCCCAATCACCTAAAAATTTTATGTTAATGGCTAAAAATTAGCCATTTCATAAAAGTTCAAAGTAAATTTATTATCAAAGTCACCATAGACAACCCTGAGAGTCATTTTCTTGTGAGCATTCATAGAAAATACAAAGAAATGCGATAGATTCAATGAAAGACCGCACTCAGCAAGACAGACGAACAACCAATGTACAAAAGCCATAGAAATATATTTATAGGCATCCGTTAGTGTCATGAGACCATGGATTTTTGCCTTGGAAGGTTTCCAGGGCACAGGTCTGGGCAAGGTTGTATGGAAGACCAGCAGTTGCCCATGCTGCAAGTCTCCCCTCTCCACGACAGCGAGGGAAGGGCACTAGGGCTGATACAGTTAGGCACCGGTGTTGTCGCAGAGCAATGTGTGATTAAGTGCCTTGCTCAAGGACACAACACGCTGAGGCTCGAACTAGCGACCTTCAGGTCACTAGACCGACGCCTTAACCACTTGGCCAAGCGCCAACACCATAGAAACATAGAAAACCTACAACACAATACAGGCCCTTCGGCCCACAATGCTGTGCCGAACATGTACTTACTTAGAAGTTGCCTAGTGTTACCCATAGCCCTCTATTTTTCTAAGCTCCGTGTACCTATCCAGGAGTCTCTTAAAAGACCCTATCGTATCCGCCTTCACCACAATCACCGGCAGCCCATTCCACGCACTCACCACCCTCTGCAAACCTTACCCCTGACATCTCCTCTGTACCTACCTCCGAGCACCTTAAAACTGTGCCCTCAGACAACGAACTGTGTAAATACAAAGATTTTAAAAACTAGTACTATTAATAATAATAATAAATGAGCAATAAATATCGAGAACACGAAATGAGGAGTCCTTGAAAGTGAGTCCATAGGTTGTGGGAATGGTTCAGTGATGGGGCAAGTGTGATTAAGTGAGGTTGTATGAAGTTATCTCCTCTTTCCGCCCAGGGGAAAAAGTCTCGGCTGTGGATACCTTACGTCCTAATTTATTCTCGAGTTTAGGCAATTCCACTGAGAGCCAGAGGTTGGAGAGCAGATTGAACGCAGATTTTCAAGAACCTTAACCCAGAGCATGCCGCAGTTCTCCACTGAATCCGCTCTGCTGCGATTTCTTTGCGGGCTTGTCCCAAGTTCTCGTTCAGTCCCGGGAGTAAGCTTTCTGTACCTACCCCGCCGCCCTGTTGCACCTTGGCCGAGAAGCTTTTCTCTATTCTATAACTACCGTCCTCCTGAAATAAAAACAACCAACCCGCACCACCCTCTCCTGCGAGGTATCAGAACGGTCGCCCCACGGAATGACATGGAAGGTGACAGGCAAGAGCTGACAGTGACAAGTTCTGACGCAGAACGTTTCTCTGGCGATAATGGTGTTTGAGACGTTCATTTCTGAACCAATTATTCAGAACGGATAGCTCAACGTTATAAATAAGCATGCTGAGAATCGCCAGGGCCCCGAGGCATCCCGTTAACAGCTAGATTCTAAGAAGAAACATTTTTTTTTCTGAGCGGAACTAAAGATCCACCACACAATGTTTAGGATCAGCTTAAACACAGGAGTTTAATGAAATGCTGGAAATCCAGACCAACACAGACAAAATGCTGGAGGAACTCGGCAGGTCAGGCAGTAGATATTTAGGGCGGAGACCCTTTATTAAGGAGCGGCTTCTCGCCCGCTGCCATCAGATTTCTGAATGGACAAAGAACGCTGTTTTTTCACTTTTTTGGCTCACTTTGCGCTACTTTAATTACATATAATTACAGGACTACAGGAGGAATGGAGACAGGCTAACTCCTATTGACATCAATGGATCTGGGGTTGAGAGGGTGAACAGCTTTAAGTTCCTCGGCATAAACATCACTGAGGATCACACGTGGTCTGTACACACCGGCTGTGTGGTGAAAAAGGCACAACAGCGTCTTTCACCTCTGACAGTTGAAGACATTTGGTTTTTGCCCCAAATCTTAAGAACTTTCTACAGGGGCATGATTGAGAGCATCCTGACTGGCTGCATCACTGCCTGGTATGGGAACTGTACCTCCCTTAATCGCAGGACTCTGCAGAGAGTGGTGCGGACAGCCCAGCGCATCTGTAGATGTGAACTTCCCACGATTCAGGACACTTACAAAGACAGGTGCGTAAAAAGGGCCTGAAGGATCATTGGGGACCCGAGTCACCCCAACCACAAACTGTTCCAGCTGCTACCATCCGGGAAACGGTACCGCAGCATAAAAGCCAGGACCAACAGGCTCCGGGACAGCTTCTTCCACCAGGCCAGCTTCTTCCACCAGGCCATCAGACTGATTAATTTACGCTGATACAATTGTATTTCTATGCTATACTGACTGTTTTGGTATCAACACTATTTATTCTAAATTACTATGAATTACATTGCATTACATTACATTGCACATTTAGACGGACACGTAATGTAAAGATTTTTGCTCCTCATATATATGAAAGATTTAAGAAATAAAGTCAATATATACATTTTTAGTTTATATTTTGCTTTTGGTCTTTCATTGATTCTGTAGATTAATTGCATATGCCGGCAAGGAAATCAATCTTAGGGTTGTATGCGGTGATGTATGTGTACTGAGATAATACCATAAGGCAGACATAGGAGCAGAATTAGGCCATTTGGCCCATCGAGCCCTTTCTCCCCTCCTCAGTCCCACTCCCTTTAACCTTTGATGCCGTGTCCAATCAACAACAGATCAAGCTCTGCCTTAAATACACCCAACGACCTGGCCTCCACAACTGCCTGTGGTAACAAGTTCCACAAATTCACCACCCTCTGGCGAAAGTAATTTCTCCGCATCTCTGTTTAAAATGGACGCCCCTCTATCCTGAGGCTGTGCCCTCTTGTCTGAAACTCTCCCACCATGGGAAACATCCTTTCCACATTTACCATGTCTAGGCTTTTCAACACATGAAAGGTTTCAAAGAGATGACCCCCACCCCCCACCCCATCCTTCTAAATTCCAGCCAGTACAGATCCAGAGCTATCAAACATTCCTCATAGATTATCCTTTCATTCCCGGAATCATCCTTGTGAAACTCCTCTGAACACTCTCCAAAGCCAGAACTGTTCACAATACATAAGGTGAGGCCTCACCAGTGCCTTACAAAGCCTCAGCATCCATACCCTTGTATACAGTACGAGACCTCTTGAAATGAATGCTAACATGGCATTTGCCTTCCTCACCACCAACTCAACCAGCAAGTTAACCCTCAGGGTGTTCTGCACAAGGACTCCCATGTCCCTTTGCATCTCAAATTTGTGCATTTTTTCCCCATTTAGAAAATAGTCTGCACATTTATTTCTACTACCAAAGTGCATGATCATGCATTTTCCAACATTGTATTTCACTGGCCACTCTCTTACCCACTCTCCTAATCTGTCTAAGTCCTTCTGCAGCCTACCTGTTTCCTCAATGCTACCTGCCCCTCCACCAATCTTCGTATCATCTGCAAACTTGATAACATCTAGAAACAGAGAAAAATAGAAAACCTACAGCACAGTACAGGCCATTCTGCCCACAAAGCTGTGCTGAACCTTAGAACTACCAAGGGTTACCCATAGCCCTCTATTTTTCTAAGCTCCATGTACCTATTCAGGAGTTTCTTAAAAGACCCTATTGTATCCACCTCCACCGCCATCGCCAGCAGCCCATTCCACACACTCACCACCCTCTGTGTAAAGAACTTACTGCTGACATCTCCTCTGTACCTACTGACAAGCACCTTAAAACTATGCCCTCTCGTGCAAGCCATTTCAGCCCTGGGAAAAAGCCTCTGACTATCCACACGATCAATGCCTCTTATCATCTTATACACCTCTATCAGGTCACCTCTCATCCTCCGTCGCTCCAAGGAGAAAATGGCGAGTTCACTCAACCTATTCTTATAAGGCATGCTCCCCAATCCAGGCAACATCCTTCTAAATCTCCTCTCCACCCTTTCAATGGTTTCCATGTCCTTTCTGTAGTGAGGCGACCAGAACTGAGCACAGTACTCCAAGTGGGGTCTGACCAAGGTCCTATATGGCTGCAACATTACCTCTCAGCTCCTAAACTCAACCCCACGACTGATGAAGGCCAATGTACCGTATGCCTTCTTAACCACAGAGTCAACCAGTGCAGCAGCTTTGAGTGTCCTACGGACTCGGACCCCAAAATCCCTCTGATCTTCCGCACTGCTAAGAGTCTTGCCATTAATACTATATTCTGTCATCATGTTTGACCTACCAAAATGAACCACCTCACACTTATCTGGGTTGAACTCCATCTGCCACTTCTCAGCCCAGTTTTGCATCCTATCAATGTCCTGCTGTAACCTCTGACAGCCCTCCACACTATCCACAACACCCCCCAGCCTTTGTGTCATCAGCAAATTTACTAACCCATCCCTCCACTTCCTCATCCAGGTCATTTATAAAAATCACAAAGAGTAGGAGTCCCAGTACTACCTTCTGTCTTCTGTGGGCAAGCCAGTTCTGGATCCACAAAGCAATGTCCCCTTGGATCCCATGCCTCCTTACTTTCTCAATAAGCCTTGCATGGGATAACTTATCAAATGCCTTGCTAAAATTCATATAAACTACATCTACGACTCTACCTTCAGCAATGTGTTTAGTCAATGTATTGTCAGCTCACTTGGCTGAGTGCTACTGGTACCATGTAACCCAGTACTACCTGTCGCATGGTCGGGTGGTCGGCGACTAAACCGGCTCCCCCACCAGGCTTGCCTGGTGAGGAGGGTGGCTAGACACCCTGCAGGATGAAAAACAAGACCTGGCAAAGGGCGGATGAACCCTCTCGTAGGGTCAATGGCCATCTAGCAAACACGTGCTGCGGAGCACGGAAAGGGCATCCCTTGCATCGAAGCTTGGTCTGGCCATTCACTGCAACAGAACTTCCCCCAGCTGTCTTGGACCCCACCATGCCACTGGATCTGGGAGGGGATGTCGAGAGGGTGGGTCTGGACGTGTGCAACCCCCTACCCACCTAAAATCCACTCATGCACACACTGTTCCTTTCTGAGGAGTGGGGTAGTTATCCCACTAACTGACTGAAAGGAACCATCACCGTCCTATGGGATGGTTAGCCAGAGAGTAGTCACATCCTCAAAAAATTCAGTCAGGCTCATAAGGCACGACCTGCCTTTAACAAAGCCATGCCGACTATTCCTGATCTTATTATGCCTTTCCAAATGTTCATAAATCCTGCCTCCCAGGATCTTTTCCATCAGCTTAACAACTACTGAAGTAAGGCTCACTGGTCTATAATTTCCTGGGCTATCCCTACTCCCTTTCTTGAATAAGGGAACAACATCCACAACCCTCCAATCCTCCAGAACCTCTCCTGTCCCCATTGATGATGCAAAGATCATCGCCAGAGGCTCAGCAATCTCCTCCCCTGCCTCCCACAGTAGCCTGAGGTACATCTCGTCTGGTCCTGGTGACTTATCCAACTTGATGCTTTCCAAAAGCTCCAGTACATCCTCTTTCTTAATATCTACATGTTCAAGCTTTTCAGTCCACTTCAAGTCATCCCTACAATCGCCAAAATCCTTTTCCATAGTGAATACTGAAGCTAAGTATTCATTAAGTACCTCCTCTATCTCCTCTGGTCCCATACACACTTTTCCACTGTCACACTTGATTGGTCCTATTCTTTCACGTCTTATCCTCTTGCTCTTCACATACTTGTAGAATGCTTTTGGGTTTTTCTTAATCCTGCTCGCCAAGGCCTTCTCATGGCCCCTTCTGGCTCTCCTATTTTCATTCTTAGCTAGCCTTATGATCTTCTAGATCTCTATCATTACCTAGTTTTTTTAACCTTTCATAAGCTTTTCTTTTCTTCTTGAATAAATTTACAACAGCCTTTGTACACCACAGTTCCTGTGTGCTACCATCCTTTCCCTGTCTCATTGGAACGTACCTATGCAGAACTCCACGCAAATATCCCCTGAACATTTGCCACATTTCTTCCATACATTTCCATACATAGGAAGCAGGGAGTAAATAAGGTGCTTGAGGAGTATAAGAAGTGCAAGAAAATACTTAAGAAAGAAATCAGGAGGGCTAAAAGAAGACACGAGGTTGCCTTGGCAGTCAAAGTGAAGGATAATCCAAAGAGCTTTTACAGGTATATTAAGAGCAAAAGGATTGTAAGGGATAAAATTGGTCCTCTTGAAGATCAGAGTGGTCGGCTATGTGCGGAACCAAAGGAAATGGGGGAGATCTTAAATAGGTTTTTTGCGTCTGTATTTACTAAGGAAACTGGCATGAAGTCTAAGGAATTAAGGGAAACAAGTAGTGAGATCATGGAAACTGTACAGATCGAAAAGGAGGGGGTCCTTGCTGTCTTGAGGAAAAGTAAAGCAGATAAATCCCCGGGACCTGACAGGGTGTTCCCTCGGACCTTGAGGGAGACTAGTGCTGAAATTGCGGGGGCCCTGGCAGAAATATTTAAAATGTCGCTGTCTACAGGTGAGGTGCCGGAGGATTGGAGAGTGGCTCATGTTGTTCCGTTGTTTAAAAAAGGATCAAAAAGTAATCCGGGAAATTGTAGGCCAGTAAGTTTAACGTCGGTAGTGGGTAAGTTATTGGAGAGAGTACTAAGAGACAGAATCTACAAGCATTTGGATAGACAGGGGCTTATTAGGGAGAGTTAACATGGCTTTGTGCGTGGTAGGTCATGTTTGACCAATCTATTGGAGTTTTTCGAGGAGGTTACCAGGAAAGTGGATGAAGGGAAGGCAGTGGATATTGTCTACATGGACTTCAGTAAGGCCTTTGACAAGGTCCCGCATGGGAGGTTAGTTAGGAAAATTCAGTCGCTAGGTATGCATGGAGAGGTGGTAAATTGGATTAGACATTGGCTCGATGGAAAAAGCCAAAGAGTGGTAGTAGAGAATTGCTTCTCCGAGTGGAGGCCTGTGACTAGTGGTGTGCCACAGGGATCAGTGCTGGGTCCGTTGTTATTTGTCATCTCTATCAATGATCTGGATGATAATGTGGTAAATTGGATCAGCAAATTTGCTGATGATACAAAGATTGGAGGTGTAGTAGACAGTGAGGAAGGTTTTCAGAGCCTGCAGAGGGATTTGGACCAGCTGGAAAAATGGGCTGAAAAATGGCAGATGGAGTGATATTGCATGTTGGAAGGACAAACCAAGGTAGAACATACAGGGTTAATGGTAAGGCACTGAGGAGTGCAGTGGAACAGAGGGATCTGGGAATACAGATACAAAATTCCCTAAAAATGGTGTCACAGATAGATAGGGTCGTAAAGAGAGCTTTTGGTACATTGGCCTTTATTAATCAAAGTATTGAGTTTAAGAGCTGGAATGTTATGATGAGGTTGTATAAGGCCGAATCTGGAGTATTGTGTTCAGTTTTGGTCACCAAATTACAGGAAGGATATAAATAAGGTTGAAAGAGTGCAGAGAAGGTTTACAAGGATGTTGCCGGGACTTGAGAAACTCAGTTACAGAGAAAGATTGAATAAGTTAGGACTTTATTCCCTGGATCGTAGAAGAATGAGGGGAGATTTGATAGAGGTATATAAAATTATGATGGGTATAAATAGAGTGAATGCAAGCAGGCTTTTTCCACTGAGGCAAGGGGAGAAAAAAACCAGAGGACATGGGTTAAGGGTGAGGGGGGAAAAGTTTAAAGGGAACATTAGGGGGGGCTTCTTCACACAGAGAGTGGTGGGAGTATGGAATGAGCTGCCAGACGAGGTGGTAAATGCGGGTTCTTTTTTAACATTTAAAAATAAATTGAACAGATACATGGATGGGAGGTGTATGGAGGGATATGGTCCGTGTGCAGGTCAGTGAGACTAGGCCGAAAATGGTTCTGCACAGCCAAGAAGGGCCAAAAGGCCTGTTTCTGTGCTGTAGTTTTCTATGGTTCAATGGTTCTGTTTCCCTGAGAACATCTTTTTCCAATTTATGCTTTCTAAGTTCCTGCCTGATAGCCTCATATTTTCCTTTACGCCAATTAAACATTTCCCTAACTTGTTTGTTCCTATCCCTCCCCAATGCTATGGTAAAGGAGATAGAATTGTGATCACTATCTCCAAAATGCTCTCCCACTGAGAGACCTGACACCTGACCAGGTTCATTTCTCAATATCAGATCAAGTACAGCCTCTCCTCTTGTAGGCTTATCTACATATTGTATCAAGAAACATTCCTGAACACACCTAACAAACTCCACCCCATCTAAACCTCTCACTCTAGGAAAATGCCAATCGATATTTGGGAAGTTAAAATCTCCCACCACAACAACTCTGTTATTATTACTCCTTTCCAGAATCTGTCTCCCTATCTGCTCCTCTATGTCCCTGTTACTATTGGGTGGTCTATAAAAAACACCCAGTAGAGTTATTGACCCCTGCCTATTCCTAACTTCCACCCGCAGAGACTCTGTAGATAATCCCTCCATGACTTCCTCCTTTTCTACAGCCATGACACTATCTCTGATCAGCAATGCCATGCCCCCACCTCTTTTGCCTCCCTCCCTGTCCTTTCTGAAACATCTAAAGCCTGGCACTCGAAGTAACCATTCCTGCCCCTGAGCCGTCCAAGTCTCTGTAATGGCCACAACATCATAGCTCCAAGTACTGATCCACGCGCTAAGCTCATCCACTTTATTCATGATACTCCTCGCATTAAAACAGACACATCTCAAACCGTCAGTCTGAGTGTTTCCCTTCTCTATCACCTGCCTATCCTCCCTTTCGCACTGTCTTCAAGCTATCTCTATTTGTGAGCCAACCTCCCTTTCCTCTGTCACTTCAGTTTTGTTCCCACCCCCCAGCAATTCTAGTTTAAACTCTCCCCAATAGCCTTTGCAAACCTCCCCGCCAGGAAATTGGTCCCCCTCAGATTCATGTGCAACCTGTCCTTTTTGTACAGGTCACACCTGTCCCAGAAGAGGTCCCAATGATCCAGAAATCTGAATCCCTGCCCCCTGCTCCAATCTCTCAGCCACGCATTTATCCTCCACCTCATTCTATTCCTATACTCACTGTCACATGGCACAGGCTGTAATCCTGAAATTACTACCTTTGAGGTCCTGCTTCTCAACTCCTTTCCTAACTCCCTGTAGTCTGTATTCAGGACCTCCTCCCTTTTCCTACCTATGTCATTGGTACCAAGACGTACCACGACCTCTGGCTGTTCACCTTCCCACTTCAGGATAGCATGGACGCAATCAGAAACATCCTGGACCCTGGCACCTGGGAGGCAAACTACCATCCACGTTTCTTTCCTGCGTCCACAGAATCGCCCATCTGACCCCCTAACTATAGAGTCCCCTATCACTGCTGCCATCTCATCCTTTCCCTACCCTTCTGAGCCTCAGGGCCAGACTCTATTCCATCATCTAAATCATTGATGAACAGCATAAAAAGAAGCAGTCCCAACACCAACCCCTGTGGAACACCACTAGTCACTGGCAACCAACCAGAAAAGGATCCTTTTATTCCTACTCGCTGCCTCCTACCAATCAGCCAATGCCCCAACCATACCAGTAACTTTCCTGTAATGCCATGGGCTCATAACTTGGTAAGCAGCCTCATGTATGGCACCATGTCGAAAGCCTTCTGAAAGTTCAAATATAGAACATCCACTGCATCCCCTTTATCCATCCTATGTGTTATGTTCTCAAAGAATACCAACAGGTTGGTCAGGCAAGATTTTCCCTTAAGAAAACCATGCTGACTTTGCCCTATCTTGTCCTGTGTCACCAAGTACTCCATAACCTCATCCTTTGCAATTGACTCCAACACCTTCCCAACCACTGAGGTAATGCTAACTTGTCTATAATTTCCTTTCTGCTGCCTTCCTCCTTTCTTAAAGAGTGGACTGACATTTGCAATTTTCCAGTCTTCTGGCACCATGCCAGAGTCCAATGATTTTTGAAAGATCATTTCTAATGCCACCACAATCTCTAACGGTACCTCTTTCGGAACCCTAGGGTGCAGTTCATCTGGTCCAGGTGACTTATGTACCTTTAGGTCTTTCAGCTTTTTGAGCACCTTCTCCCTTGTAGTAGTAACTGCACCCACTTCTCTTCCCTCACACTCTACAATATCTGACACACTGCTATTATCTTCCACAGTGAAGACTGATGCAAAATACTGATTTAGTTCATCTGCCATCTCCTTGTCCCGTTATTAATTCTCCTGTCTCATCTTCTCGCGGTCCTCTATCCACTCTCATCTCTCTTTTATTCTTTACCACTTGAAGAAGTTCTTCTATCCATTTTGATATTGTTTGCTAGCTTGCTTTCAATTTTCATTTTTTCCCTCCAAATGATTTGTTTAGTTGCTGTCTGTGGGGTTTTAAAAGCATTCCAATCCTGTCTTCCCAATTTTTTGCTTTGTTGTCTGCCCTCTCTTTTGCTTTTACATTAGCTTTGACTTCCCTTGTCAGCCAAGGTTGTACTATTTTGCCATTTGACTGTTCCTTTGTTTTTGGAGTACATCTATCCCGCACCTTCCTCGTTTTCCCCAGAAACTCACACTATTGCATAATACGCTTACTTGGAACTTTTTTTAACTGCATATAGCAATGTAGTGTTGCCACAAAACAACAAATTTCAGGATATATTGTAGCGATATTAAACTCGATTCTGATTCTAATTCTGTTGCTCGACCTGCAGAGGTTCTCCAGCAGATTGTTTGTTGCTCCAGATTCCAGCATCTGCAGTCTTTTCAGCAACACGTCAAAATGCTGGAAGAACTCAGCAGGTCAGGAAGCATGTAGGGAAATGAATAAACCGTCAAGAACCTCCATTAGGAACCTCTGCAGTTTATGATCTGCGGCCTCTTACGTCTCCATGATCCCGAGGAGGCTTGACAGGGTAGATACAGCGAGGATGCTTCTCTTTTTAGGATTCTGTCACCAGTGGGTGAGCCATAGACTTAAGGTTGTCATAGTCTGGGAGGCTATGCTGTAGGTAATGGAATAATCTCCACACCACCAGGTCAGAAACAGCTACTTCAACCATTTAGTTCTTCAAGCAAGCTGCACAACCCTAATCACTACAGTTCAGCAACACTGTGACCACTCTGATCATTTTGAGAAAAAGTGGACTTTGTACTTTTTTGTTCTTTTTGTGGTCTTTACTTGTAAAAAAATGTGCATAATGTATGTTTTTCTTGTGAATGCTGCATATCTGACGTTCTCTGCCTGTGATGCTGCTGCAAGAATTTTGTCATTGCACCTATGCATACATACGTGGTATATTCCTCATGGTAACACGTAGTCAATTTTTAATGTATTGCTGCCACAAACAACTAATTTCATGACCTGCAGTCAGAGGCCACTTTATTAGGTACACCTGCTCGTTAATGCAAATATCTAATCGGCCAATCATGTAACAGCAACCCAGTGCATAAAAGCATGCAGACATGGTCCAGCGGTTCAGTTGTTGTTCAGACCAAACATCAGAATGGAGAAGAAATGTGGTCTAAGTGACTTTGACCACAACATGATTGTTGGTGCCAGATGGGGTGGTTTCAGTATCTCAGAAACTGCTGATCTCCTGGGGTTTTCATGAACAACAGTATCTAGAGTGTACAAAAAGAAATCTAGTGATTAGCTGTGTGAAGACGCCTTGTTAATGGGAGAGGTTAGAGGAGAATGACCAGACTGGCTCAAGCTGGTAGGAAGATGGCAGTAACTCAAATAACCACACAGTGGTGTGTAGGTGTGTAGAAGAGCGTCTCTGGATGCACAACGTGTCAAAACTAGGAGTGGATGTGCTACAGCTGCAGAATACCATGGGTATACACTCATTGGCCACTATTATTTATTTATTTTATTGAGACACAGCACAGAACAGGCCCTTCGGCCCTTCAAACTGCACCGCCCAGCAACCCTTGATTTAATCCCAGCCTAATCACGGGGTAATTTACAATGACCAATTAACCTACCAACCGGTACGTCTTTGGAACGTGGGAGGAAACCAGAGCACTCGGAGGAAACCCACACAGTCACAAGGAGAACGTACAAATTCCTTACAGACAGCGGTGGAAATTGAACCTGGGTGGCTGGTACTGTAAACCACTACGCTGCCGTGCTGCCCCAAGGTACAGGAGGTACTTAGTAAAGTGACCACTGAGTGTATGTCAGTGACTCTGATTCTGGCATATCCTTGGATTATAAACTAAAACTACTTCAATCCTACTGGAACATACACAAGGAATATCTGTTTATGCTGATATACCCGTCATGGAAATGCAGATGGCTCTTCAGGTAGCAGGATGAACATTCAACAGGGTATTTTACACTGAGAAAGCTGTTTAACGTCTGTTTAAAAAGGGATTCTGCAAACTGCAAATCAGTTGCATGAAGTCATGAAAACAATGTGACCACCAGGCTTGACGGGGAAACTGCTCAATCTCTACACTCTGACCGTGTTCCGATGCCAAATATTTCACTTAGTTGTTGTACAGTCATTCAAAACAGATGCCACAAGGGAAAGCTGCCACAGGCTATCAGAGTGTACAGAAACCCTTACATAATCTCACCATGTACAGTACTGTGCACGTCTATATCACTAGGAAGCCCAAGACTTTTGCACTGAATTGTAGTAATTTTATGAACTGCACTGCACTACTGCTGCCGTGAACAATAAAAAAATTTCATGATGTATGTGAGTGATGATAAATCTGATTCTGATCTGGAACTCTATTGCAGACTGAGAGTGGAAAGGGGGCAGGGAGAGGGGAATCGTGCTTGGGAAAGGGGGAAAGGTGTGGGGAGGGAGCGAGAAGCACCAGAGAGACGTTCTGTAATAAGACCGTAAAAGCCATAAGATATAGATGCAGAATTAGACCATTTGGCCCATCGAGTCTGCTCCCCCAGTTCACCATGGCTGATTCATATTTCCTCTCAGCACCAGTCTCCTGTTTTCTCCCAGTATCCCTTCATGCCCTGACGAATCAAGAATCAACCTTTGTCTTTAAAAAACTTGGCTTCCCCCAGCTGCCTGTAGAAATGAATTCCACAGATTCACCACTCTCTGGTTAAAGAAATTCCTCCTCATCTAGACACTAGAATACTACAGCACAGTACAGGCCCTTCGGCCCTCGATGTTGTGCCGACCCATATATTCCTTTAAAAACAGTACTAAACCCGCACTACCCTGTAACCCTTTATTTTTCTTTCATCCATGTGCCTGTCCAAGAAGCTCTTAAATACCCCTAATGTTTTAGCCTCCACCACCATCCCTGGTAAGACATTCCAAGCACCCACACCCCTCTGTGTAAAAAACTTACCCCTGATGTCTCCCCTAAACTTCCCTCCCTTAACTTTGTACATATGCCCTCTGGTGTTTGCTATTCATGGCCTGGGAAACAGGTACTGACTATCCACCTTATCTAATAATCTTGTAGACCTCTATCAAGTCCCCTCTCATCCTTCTACACTCCAAGGAGAAAAGTCCCAGCTCTGCCAGCCTTGCATAAGACTTGTTTTCCAATCCAGGCAACATCCTGGTAAATCTCCTCTGCACCCTCTCCATAGCTTCCACGTCCTTCCTAAAATGAGGTGAGCAGAACTGAACACAATACTGTAAGTGTGGTCTCACCAGAGATTTGTAGAGTTGCAACATGACCTCTCTACTCTTGAACTCAATCCCCCTATTAATGAAGCCTAGCATCCCACAGGCCTTCTTAACTATCCCATCAAACTGTGCAGCGACCTTGAGAGATGTATGGATTTGAACCCCAAGGTCCCTCTGTTCATCCACACCCTTAAGTAACCAACCATTAACCCTGTACTCAGCCTTCTGGTTTGTCCTTCCAAAATGCATCACCTCACACTTATCCAGATTGAACTCCATCTGCCACTTTTCTGCCCAACTCTGCATCCTGTCTGTATCCTCTTGTAACCTTCGACAACCTACAGCTCCATCCACAACTCTTCCAATCTTCATGTCATCCGCAAACTTACTCACCCATCCTTCCGCCTCTTCATCCAGGTCATTTATAAAAATCACAAAGAGCAGAGGTCCCAGGACAGATCCTTGCAGCACTCCACTAGTCACCGACCTCCAGGCAGAATACTTTCCTTCCACTACTACCCTCTGCTTTCTTCCTGTAAGCCAATTTTTTGTCCAAACAGCCAAGGTTCCACTGATCCCATGCCTCATGACTTTCTGGGTGAGTCTCTCGTGGGGAACCTTGTCAAATGCCTTGCTAAAATCCATGTAGACCACATCGACTGCCCTACCCTCATCAATTTCTTTTGTTACCTTTTCAAAAAACTCAATTAGGCTCGTGAAGCACGACCTTCCCTTCACAAAGCCATGTTGACTATCCTTGAGTAGACTGTAGTTCTCCAAATGCTCGTAGATCCTATCCTTAAGAATTCTTTCCAATAGTTTGCAGACACCGACATAAGACTCACCGGTCTATAGTTCCCAGGATTCTCCCTATTACCTTTTTTAAACAAGGGAACTATATTTGCCATTCTCCAATCCTCCAAAACCTTCCCTGCATCCAAGGAGGATTCAAAGATCATAGCTACTGCTCCAGTGATCTCTTCTCTCACTTCCCACAGCAAACTGGCGTATATCACGTCCGGCCCTGGGGACTTATCAATCTTGATGTTTTTAAGAAGATCCAACACTTCTTCTTCCTTAATCTCCACATTGTCCAGCACACAGGCCTGTTCTATTTCAACCTCACCCTGATCAACGTCCTTTTCACTTTTGAATACTGAAGTAAAGTATTCATTTAGGACCTCCCCACCTGTTCTAAAAGGATGCCCCTCTATTCTGAGGCTGTGTCCTCTGGACATAGATTCCCACAAAATAGGAAACATCCTCTTCACATCCATTCTGTCAAGGCCTTTCACCATTCAATAGGTTTCAATGAGGTCACCCCTCATTCTTCTGAATTCCAGTGAGTACAGACCCAGAGCCATCAAATGCTCTTCATATGACAGGCTATTCAATCCTGGAATCATTTTCGTGAACCTCTTTTGAACCCTCTCCAATGTCAGCACATCCTTTCTAAGGGGCCCAAACCTGCTCACAATACTCCAAGTGAAGCCCCATCAGTGCTTTATTAATCCAATTGTTTGGAATCAAAATGACCTTGTCTTGTGTCTCAGGGCTGGATGAGTCTGCACCCACACCACCTCTGTCCCCGGCATTCCTTCTCTGACCCCTGTCCCACACCCCACCCATGGCACACCACCCTCACCATCCCCAAAGTCCTTTGCTCCTGTGCTCCCACCAAATTTACAAACTCACTCTTGGCTCAATGATGACAAATACAGTACTGTGCAAAAGTTTTCGGAACCCTAGTTATATTAATGTGTTAACACTAATCCTAACCTTACTATTAAACCCGCTGATAAGGGGTGTGCTGTTGTAGTCTGGCGTACTGACCTCTACCTTGCCGAGGCACAGAGACAACTCACGGATACCTCCTCTTATTTACCTCTTGATCATGACTCCACTAAGGAGCACCAGGCCATTGTCTCCCACACCATCACCAACTTCATCAGCTCAGGGGATCTCCCATCCACTGCTACCAATCTTATAGTTCCCACACCCCGCACTTCCCGTTTCTACCTCCTACTCAAGATCCACAAACCTGCCTGTCCAGGTAGACCCATTGTCTCAGCTTGCTCCTGCCCAACCAAACTCGTTTCTGCATACCTCGACACTGTTTTATCCCCCCTGGTTCAATCCCTTCCCACCTATGTTCATGACACTTCACACGCTCTGAATTTTTTCAATGATTTTAAGTTCCCTGGTCCCCACCACTTTATTTTCACCATGGATGTCCAGTCCCTATAGATCTCCATCCCCCACCAGGAAGGTCTCAAAGCTCTCCACTTCTTTTTGGATTCCAGACCTAACCAGTTCCTCTCTACCACCACTCTCCTCTGTCTAGCAAAATTAATCCTTACTCTTAATAATTTCTCCTTTGGCTCCTCTCACTTCCTCCAAACTAAAGGTGTAGCCATGGGCACCCGTATGGGTCCCAGCTATGCCTGCCTTTTTGTTGGCTTTGTGGAACAGTTCATGTTCCAGGCCTATACTGGTATCTGTCCCCCACTTTTCCTTCGCTATATCGATGACAGCATTGGCGCTGCTTCCTGCATGCATGCTGAGCTCGTTGACTTCATTAACTTTGCCTCCAACTTTCACCCTGCCCTCAAGTTTACCTGGTCCATTTCCAACACCTCCCTCCCCTTTCTTGATCTTTCTCTCTCTATCTCTGGAGACAGCTTATCTACTGATGTCTACTATAAGGCTACTGACTCTCACAGCTATCTGGACTATTCCTCTTCTCACCCTGTCTCTTGCAAAAATGCCATCCCCTTCTCGCAATTCCTCCGTCTCCGCCGCATCTGCTCTCAGGATGAGGCTTTTCATTCCAGGACGAAAGAGATGTCTTCCTTTTTTAAAGAAAGGAGCTTCCCTTCCTCCACTATCAACTCTGCTCTCAAACGCATCTCCCCCATTTCATGCATATCTGCTCTCACTCCATCCTCCCGTCACCCCACTAGGAATAGGGTTCCCCTTGTCCCCACCAACCACCCCCCACCCAGCCTCCGGGTCCAACATATTATTCTCCGTAACTTTTGCCACTTCCAACAGGATCCCAACACCAAGCACATCTTTCCCTCCCCCCCCGCTTTCCGCAGGGATCGCTCCCTACGTGACTCCCTTGTCCATTCGTACCCCCCATCCCTCCCCACTGATCTCCCTCCCAGCATTTAGCCTTGTAAGCGGAACAAGTGCTACACGTGCCCTTACACTTCCTCCCTTACCACCATTCAGGGCCCCAGACAGTCCTTCCAGGTGAGGCGACACTTCACCTGTGAGTCGGCTGGGGTGATATACTACGTCCGGTGCTCCCGATGTGGCCTTCTATGTATATTGGCAAGACCCGATGCAGGCTGGGAGACCATTTCGCTGAACACCTACGCTCTGTCTACCAGAGAAAGCAGGATCTCCCGGTGGCCGCACATTTTAATTCCACGTCCCATTCCCATTCTGATATGTCTATCCACGGCCTCCTCTACTGTAAAGATGAAGCCACACTCAGGTTGGAGGAACAACACCTTATATTCCGTCTGGGTAGCCTCCAACCAGATGGCATGAACATTGACTTCTCTAACTTCCGTTAATGCCCCTCCTCCCCTTCGTACCCCATCCCTTATTTATTTAATAAATAAATAAATAAATAAATAGCCAGAGTCTCGAGATTTTCAGACGGACTCTGTCTGCAGCGGTCGGGTGCTTCCAGTGGTGCTGCATCGGCAAGTTGGTGGCGCTTGGAGGTTCGTGGCAGGGAGAGTTCCTCCCTTCTGCCGCCTGCGTGGGATGATGAGTCTATCGGGACTTTGAGACTTTTTTTTACCGTGCCCATGGTCTGCTCTTTATCAAATTATGGTATTGCTTTGCACTGTTGTAACTATATGTTATAATTATGTAGTTTTGTCAGTTTTAGTCTTGGGTTTGTCCTGTGTTTTCTTGTGACATCATTCTGGAGGAACGTTGTATCATTTTTTAATGCATGCATTTCTAAATTACAATAAACGAGGACTGAGTGTCCTCATAATCTAATAATAATATATTTTTTATTTTTTCCCCTTTTTTTCTCTCTCTGTCCCTCTCACTATAACTCCTTGCCTGATCTCCATCCTCTGGGTTCCACTCCCCCTTTCTTTCTCCCGAGGCTTCCATCCCATGATCCTCTCCCTTCTCCAGCCTTGTATCCCTTTTGCCAATCACCTGTCCAGCTCTTGGCTCCATCCCTCCCCCTCCTGTCTTCTCCTATCATTTTCAATAGCCCCCTCCCCCTCCCACTTTCAAATCTCTTACTATCTCTTCTTTCAGTTAGTCCTGACGAAGGGTCTCGGCCTGAAACGTCAACTGTATCTCTTCCTAGAGATGCTGCTTGGCCTGCTGCGTTCACCAGCATTTTTTGTGTGTGTTGTTAATGTGCCTAAGAAATTGGGAGGAAATTGGGATCCAATGTCAACACTAATCTCTAGATATTGTCACTACTTTGCAGGGAAAATGTATTCAAATCATTGTCAGAATATGACAAAAATAATATGATTAATTTCTGAGCTCGTGCGTTAATTCTGTGCAGACGAAATGGTCAACCTACTGGACAAACCTCTATATAATCCGGTTCAAATTGATAATTTGTCATTTCTAACACCTGTGATCTTAGAAATGTTTTGAACTGATCTTGTTAAGGGATGATTTTGATACACGAACAGAAAGGAAGTTTTTTCCTGCATTGATCCGGACTGATGAACACCATCACAGCAAATCTACTCTCGCCATTGACAGCTTCCAACTTCAACATTCAATGCTCAAAGCTCAAATTTATTATGTATACTTCGATCAACAACACCAAACCTGAGAACAACAGATAGGCCAGGGATAATCCAAAAAAATATTCATACAGGATCTATCACCAAGCTTCTAAACAAAGTCAGTAGAATTTGAAATGAAATTCTAGTGCAGGCATGAGTACTTGTTTCCATCGGCTCCTCAGCTGAACACAGTCTGTGGTTTTGTCGTGTTTCGAAACAGGAAGGTTATATTTTCTTTTGCGCTTTCAAGATAAGGATCTGGAATGTGTTGGACTTTTCCAGAGTAGTGTTTCCAGTACATTAGTTCGGACATGGAAGGGTTCTCTTGGGAATCAACCATTCCTGAGCTCCGGCTCAGTTGACAAGAACGAGGAGTCTGGTACTTCTCTGCCGTGTTTGCTACTAGGGGAAAAAAAACACATTAGTTGAAATAAAGCTGTTAGAACAGCACTCTGAAAATGTTTTCACAGAATAAATCTGATGGTTACAAAGAGTACAATTCCACCTTTGGCACATTGTTTCTGCTGGGGCCACCTTAAAAGATGTGCTGGCATTGGAGAGGGTTCAGAGAAGGTTCACGAGAATGATTCTGGGAACGAAAGGGTTAACATATGAGGACATTTGATGGCTCTGGGCCTGTACTCACTGGAATTAAGAAAAATGGAGGGGGGGATCTCATTGAAACCTATCAAATATTGAAAGTCCTGGACAGAGTGGATGTGGAGAAGATGTTTCCTATCGTGGGGGAGTCTAGGATCAGAGGGCACAGTCTCAGAATAGAGGAACATCCAGTTAGAACAGAGATGAGGAGGAATTTCTTGAGCCAGAGGGTGGTGAATCTGTGGAATTTTTGCCACAAACAGCTGTGGAGGCCAAGTCATTGGGCATATTTAAAGCAGAAGTTGATAGGTTTTTGATGAGTCAGGTCACAAGAGATTGCGGGGAGAAAGCAGAAGAATGGGGTTGAGAGGGATAATAAATCAGCCATGATGGAACACGAAGCAGACTCAATGGGCTGAATGGCCTAAATGTGCTCCTATGTCTTATGGTCTTAAGAACTAATCAGTCCGGCAACATAAGTAAACTGAATAATCCTCAGAAAAATTTGGTTTTGAGAGGCACAAAAGCCTAGAAGTGTAATAGTTCTGGCTTGCAACACACTGTACATCCAATCAGTGGCCATGCTATTAACAATACCTGCTTGTTAATGCAAATATCTAATCAGCCAATCATGTGGCAGCAACTCAATGCATAAAAGCATATAGACATGGTCAAGAGGTTCAGTTGTTGTTCAGACCAAACATCAGAATGGGGAAGAAATGTGATCTAAGTGACTTTGACGGTGGAATGATTATTGGTGTCAGGTGGGGTGGTTTCAGTATCTCAGAAACAGCTGATCTCCAGAGATTTTCATGCACAACAGTCTCTAGAGTTTTCAGAGAATGGTGAGAAGAACAAAAAACATCCCGTGAGCACAAACGCTTTGTTAATGAGAAAGATCAGAGGAGAATGGCCAGACTGATTCAAGCTGACAGTAACTCAGATAACCACATGTTACAACAGCGGTGTACAGAAGAGCATCTCTGAATGCATAACACGTTGAATCTTAAAGTGGATGGGCTTCAGCAGCAGAAAACCAGGAACATACGTGTAGTGTCCACTTTATTAGGTACAGGAAGAATGAATAAAGTGGCCACTTAGAATACACTACTGTGCAAAATTGTTAGGCACCATAGATTTTTTTAAATGTTTTCAGACGGTATGGGCCTCCACAGAGCCCATACGATTAGGAGTTTGTACGTTCTCCCTGTGACCATGTGGGTTTCCTCTGGGTGCTCTGGTTTCCCCCCATTGACACCTACCGGTTGGTAGGTTAATTGGTCATTGTAACTTGTCCAGTGATTAGGCTACTGTTAAATTGGGGGTTGCTGGGCAGCTCGAAGGACCGTAATGGTCTGTTCCACACTGTATCTCAATCAATCAATCTCAACATCCTCAAGGCTGTCTGGGATTACCTGGAGAGGCAAAATCAAGCGAGACAACCAAAGTCTGCACAAGAACTGTGGTAAGTTCTCCAAGATGCATGGAACAACTGACCAGACAATTTTCTTATAAAACTGTACAATGGTGTACCTAAGAGAATTGATATAAAATCAAAGGGCGGACACACCAAATATTGGTTTAAATTAGTTTTTTTACTGTTTACTGCTATTTAGAGTTTTTTTTATATTTAAAAACTTTTCACTTCATTATTTTTTAAAGCATCTTCGCTTTACAGGATTTTTTTTACATGTACCGAAGACTTTTGCACAGTGCAGCATGTCTGTGTATGTAACAAGGGAGGCAACATGTTTGAGTTCACACGCACCCTCAACCCCTTTTGATAAAGATTCCTGGCTCAGAATCTGTCATTAGCTACAACAGAATGTAGAGGCAGGGGATTTAATGTCTGGCTGAACTAATCACTGTTTAAAGAATTGCCTGTAAAATGGCAGATTTTGCATTTTTACTAACTTCACGGTAAAACAGCTGCCATTTAATCTTAATGACTAATCCAGGAACCCATCATTTAAAAAAAAATCACAGGGGGTGGGGTTTGTAGCGTGGTGGTCGTTTTGCAAGCGCCAATTATTACATCAGGGTTCAGTTCCTGCTGCTCTCTGTAAGGCGTTTGTACGTTCTCCCCGTTTTCTGCAGGTGCTTCTCCCACATTCCAAACATGTAAGGTTAGGAAATTAACCAAATTTCCCTCGGGACTAACGAAACCAAATTTCTCTCAGGATTAATAAAGTATATCTATCTACCTATCTAGGGCTAATAAGTTGTGGGTATACTATGTTGGCACTGGAAGCCTGGTGACACCTACTTCTTGCTGACTTGATTTGATTCAACGACAGAGTTCACTATATGTAATAATTAGTTTGCCATTTTATTGAAATATAACCAAAACCTGGTTTACAATGTTCAGCAGGGCTCAGCATATTTAAGGGGAACCTGAGGGGGATCTTCACAGGGTGGTGAGAGTGTGGAGCCAGCTGCCAGCAGAAGTGGTGGACACGTGTTCGATTTCAACGTTTAAGAGTAGTTTGTATAGATAGACGGAGGGCTATGGCCCAGGTGCAGATTGATGGGACTTGGCACTGACTAGATGGGCTGAAGGGCCCATTTCCGTGCTGTAGTGCTTTATGACTCTATGACTTACCTGACAGTTCCCCATTTCTCAGGCAGGTACAAGAGAGGAGGTCATGAGTCAGACAATCAGAGTCTTCATCCAATTCAAAAAGATTTCTAAGTTCTTCCAGGGAAAAGCTGGCATGGTCTCTCTTCTTTTTCAGGTCAACCACTGCCCCAGATAAACTTTGTTTACTAATCTGTCGCTGATAAATTTTCTCTTCTATCGTTCCTATAACAGATGAAAAAGTTAGTGACCAGTCACTTACTTACAACTCATCTTGTACACCCTGACCAAGTCACCTCTCATCCTCCTTCACTCCAGAAAGAAAAGCCGTAACTCATTTAACATGTCCTCATAAAACTACTCTTTAATCCAGGCAGCATCCTGGGAAATCTCAGGGTGGCCTGGTGGTAGTGGTTAGCACGACCAGTGACCCTGGGTTCAATTCCCACCGTCGCCCGTAGCAGGCTATTTGTTCTCCCCGTGACTGTGTAGGTTTTCTCAGGATGCCCACTTTCCTCCCACAGTCCAAAGACATACCAGTTGGTAGGTTAACTAGTCATTGTAAACTGTCCCGTGATTAGGTTCGGATTAAATCAGGGGAATATTGGGCAGCACAGTTTGAAGGGCTGGAAGAGACGATGCCACACTGTATCTCAATAAATTAAAAATAAGCTCCTCTGCACCATCTCTAAAGCCTCAATATCCTTCCTGTAATGAGGTGACCAGAACTGAATACAATAGTCCAAGTGTAGTCTAACCAGGGTTTTACAGAGCTGCAACATTATCTTTCAGCTCTTAAACTCAAAGAGAAGTTAAAACCAAATTCTAAATCACATTTCAACAGAGTTGCAAAATCAATAATGATCAGAGAATACCAGTGGACTTCAGCTGAATATTACAATTATATAAAAGCATTAACACGGGAAAATGAGCTTTACTCACGGAAACGCTGTTTATTAGTTAATCCGAGGATTAAGTGATTAAACATTTTTCAATTCAATCACAATCAAATAAGCTAGAGAAAGCAGCCAGCAGAATATCAGGGATAAATTTGAGTTTATAAACATCTGGGACAATACAACCTCCTGGGATATCAACATATTTTCCTCTGTTTTCAAAAAAAAATGAGAAGGGTACATCTTTTCTCAACATATATAGAGAAAGGTGCCAGAAAAGAGCTAGTAACATCATGAAGGATCTCACCCACCCTGCTCATGGACTGTCTGTCCCACTCCCATCAGGGAGGAGGCCACACAGCGTCCACACCAGGACCACCAGACTCAAAACCGGTTACTTTCTCCAAGCAGTAAGGCTGATCAACACCTCCACCCACTAACCCTCCCCTCCACACCCCCAACTATCACTACATTATCATTTCCAGTCAGTCACCTTATGTACAGACACTCCTGTGCCTAGCGTCATCTTATGGACATACAATCAATCTATGTATATAGGCTATCTTATGTATTTATATTGATTGTATTTTCTCATTATTATTCTGTTCTTTATCTTGTTGTCATTTTTTTGTGCTGCATTGTGTACCCAGAGTAACAACTATTTCGTTCTCTTGCATACAGAAAATGACATTAAGCAGTCTTGGATGATCCCACCTGGTCCCTCAATATGAAGGCACAGCAGCACCTCCACTTCCTGAGGAGATTGCAGCAAGCAAGGCCTCCCCCCCACCCCCAACCCCATCTTAACTGAATTTTATAGTAGCACCACTGGGAGCATCCTGACAACTTGCATTTCCATCTGGTATGGGAGCAGTCGAGCATTGGACTGCAAGTCCCTACAAAGGGCTGAGAGAATGGCTGAGAGGACCAGAGGGGTCTCTCTTCTATCCATCGGGGACATTTATCAGGAGTGCTGCATACACAGGGCCCTTAGCATTATCAAGGATCCCACCCATCCCTACAGTAAAGTCTTTGACTTTCTACCATCAGGCACGAGACTCTGATGCATAAAAACAAGAACGGTCAGGATGGGAACCAGCTTCTTCCCCCAAGCCATTAGGCTTCTGAACACTGTTGCATTGCATTCAAAGTGTCACTGGATAATTTGTACTGTACACACAATATTTAACTTAAGCACTTCACTTTGTTTACCTATGCACATTTCTTACTTCCTAAGTTATTGTGTGTTATGTGTACTACTGTGCTATACACCCTGGACAGGAGAAATGATGTCTTGTTTGATATTACGCATGATAAATGACAATCAACTTGACTTGACTTGAATCATGAATAATTTTCACCTTGTCCTTCGTTATTTATGATGTAGTGGCCATTACAGAGACTTGGCTGGCATCAGGGCAGGAATGGATTCTCAATATCCCTGGATTTCAGTGTTTTAAAAGGGATAGAGAGGGTGGAAAAAGGGGAGGAGGGGTGGCATTACTAGTCAGGAATACAGCTACAGAAAGGGTGGGTAATGTAGCAGGATCCTCTTTTGAGTCAGTATGGGTGGAAGTCAGGAACAGGAAGGGAGCAGTTACTCTGTTGGGAGTATTCTATAGGCCCCCTGGTAGCAGCAGAGATACAGGGGAGCAGATTGGGAGGCAGATTTCGGAAAGGTGCAAAAATAACAGGGTTGTTATCATGGGTGACTTTAACTTCCCTAATGGCACCTGATTAGTTCCAAGGGTTTAAATGGGGCAGAGTTTGTTAAGTATGTCCAGGACGGATTCCTGTCACAGTATGTTGACAGGCCGACTAGGGGGAATGCCATATTAGATCTAGTACTAGGTAATGAACCGGGTCAGGTCACAGACCTCTCAGTGGGTGAGCATCTGGGGGACAGTGACCACCACTCCCTGGCCTTTAGCATTATCATGGAAAAGGATAGAATCAGAGAGGACAGGAACATTTTTAATTGGGGAAGGGCAAATTATGAGGCTATAAGGATAGAACTTGCGGGTGTGAACTGGGATGATGTTTTTGCAGGGAAATGTACTATGTACTATGTACTATGGACATGCGGTCGATGTTTAGAGATCTCTTGCAGGATGTTAGGGATAAATTTGTCCAAGTGAGGAAGATAAAGAATGGTACGGTGAAGGAACAAGTGAGGTGGAAAATCTAGTCAGGTGGAAGAAGGCAGCATACATGAGGTTTAGGAAGCAGGGATCAGATGGGTCTATTGAGGAATATAGGAAAGCAAGAAAAGAGCTTAAGGAGGGGCTGAGAAGAGCAAGAAGGGGGCATGAGAAGGCCTTGGTGAGTAGGGTAAAGGAAAACCCCAAGGCATTCTTCAAATATGTGAAGAAAAATAGGATGATAGGAGTGAAGGTAGGACCAATTAGAGATAAAGGTGGGAAGATGTGCCTGGAGGCTGTGGAAGTGAGCAAGGTCCTCAATGCAAACAACAGGAATTCTGCAGATGCTGGAAATTCAAGTAACACACATCAAAGTTGCTGGTGAACGCAGCAGGCCAGGCAGCATCTATAGGAAGAGGTGCAGTCGACGTTTCCGGCCGAGACCCTTCGTCAGGACTAACTCAATGAATACTTCTCTTCGGTATTCACCAATGAGAGGGAACTTGATGATGGTGAGGACAATATGAGTGAGGTTGATGTTCTGGAGCATGTTGATATTAAGGGAGAGGAGGTGTTGGAGTTGTTAAAATACATTAGGACAGATAAGTCCCTGGGGCCTGACGGAATATTCCCCAGGCTGCTCCACGAGGCGAGGGAAGAGATTGCTGAGCCTCTGGCTAGGATCCTTATGTCCTTGTTGTCCACAGGAATGGTACCGGAGGATTGGAGGGAGGCGAATGTTGTCCCCTTGTTCGAAAAAGGTAGTAGGGATAGTCTGGGTAATTATAGACCAGTGAGCCTTACATCTGTGGTGGGAAAGCTGTTGGAAAAGATCCTTAGAGATAGGATCTATGGGCATTTAGAGAATCATGGTCTGATCAGGGACAGTCAGCATGGCTTTGTGAAGGGCAGATCGTGTCTAACAAGCCTGATAGAGTCCTTTGAGGAGGTGACCAGGCATATAGGTGAGGGTAGTGCAGTGGATGTGATCTATATGGATTTCAGTAAGGCATTTGACAAGGTTCCACACAGTAGGCTTATTCAGAAAGTCAGAAGGCATGGGATCCAGGGAAGTTTGGCCAGGTGGTTTCAGAATTGGCTTGCCTGCAGAAGGCAGAGGGTCATGGTGGAGGGAGTACATTCAGATTGGAGGATTATGACTAGTGGTGTCCCACAGGGATCTGTTCTGGGACCTCTACTTTTCGTGATTTTTATTAACGACCTTGATGTGGGGGTAGAAGGGTGGGTTGGCAAGTTTGCAGACGACACAAAGGTTGGTGGTGTTGTATATAGTGTAGAGGATTGTCAAAGATTGCAGAGAGACATTGATAGGATGCAGAAGTGGGCTGAGAAGTGGCAGATGGAGTTCAACCCGGAGAAGTGTGAGGTGGTACTCTTTGGAAGGACAAACTCCAAGGCAGAGTACAAAGTAAATGGCAGGATACTTGGTAGTGTGGAAGAGCAGAGGGATCTGGGGGTACATGTCCACAGATCCCTGAAAGTTGCCTCACAGGTGGATAGGGTAGTTAAGAAAGCTTATGGGGGGTTAGCTTTCATAAGTCGAGGGATAGAGTTTAAGAGTCACGGTGTAATGATGCAGCTCTATAAAACTCTGGTTAGGCCACAGTTGGAGTACTGTGTCCAGTTCTGGTTGCCTCACAATAGGAAGGATGTTGAAGCATTGGAAAGGGTACAGAGGAGATTTACCAGGATGCTGCCTGGATTAGAGAGTATGCATTATGATCAGAGATTAAGGGAGCTAGGGCTTTACTCTTTGGAGAGAAGGAGGATGAGAGGAGACATGATAGAGGTGTACAAGATAATAAGAGGAATAGATAGAGTGGATAGCCAGCGCCTCTTCCCCAGGGCACCACTGCTCAATACAAGAAGACATGGCTTTAAGGTAAGGGGTGGGAAGTTCAAGGGGGATATTAGAGGAAGGTTTTTTACTCAGAGAGTGGTTGGTGCGTGGAATGCACTGCCTGAGTCAGTGGTGGAGGCAGATACACTAGTGAAGTTTAAGAGACTACTAGGCAGGTATATGGAGGAATTTAAGGTGCGGGCTTATATGGGAGACAGGGTTTGAGGGTCGGCACAACATTGTGGGCCGAAGGGCCTGTACTGTGCTGTATTATTCTATGTTCTATTAGAAAGTGGTGTCAGAATACACTACCCAAACTACTACAGTATTATAGAAGTGTGTATTAGTTCCAAGCAGTTATTGACAGATGAATTCATCCAGTGCACACTGCTGTGTTCTTTTGATTGACTGTCATATCCTGCTCTCAGGTGACATGGACGATCATTTGGTAATTTGACAATGGTAATGGTAACTTTACATTCAAAATTTGATCAAGTCTGACCTCGTATCTACATACCTATACTCAAAAGCTGGATAATAACTTGGAGCTGAAGACGTGCCTAACCAAATGAAACTAAGACCAGTCAGTTCCTCAGCAAAGGTTCTTCAAACAGAAAGCTTTATTTATCTCAGTTATTCTGCTTAACTAGGACAGGAGACTCTTGCTGAACAGCTTCTACCTAGCATCAGTCATATGTACTTGTGTGGCAGTTAGATACTACACCGTGCTCAGAGAGAAGTTTTTTAAATAGTATCAGTTGCGTGTGTTTGTGTTCAAAAAGCAGAGGTTTTGTCACTGATATTCGATGAGAACTAAGCAGTAGGAAACTTCAGAACTGTTTTGCTCACTGTGGTTTCAAGCATGAAGGTTTGGAGATTCCAGAAATGGCCAGGAGTGAAAAAGAAACGGTTTCACTACATCAACAAGTTAGTACCTACAAAATATTTGAAGGTTTAGACAATCATCTTGAACTTTACAAGGAAAATGAAGATTTGAGGGATGCAATAGTCAAAAGCATTGTATGGTAGTATTCCAGGGTTCCAATCAGTGTCTTCATGATACTTCAAAGAGGTTACTCGCAGGTCGGCAAAGCTGGTATAAATGGAGAGCTTCGCGGACGTTCAGACACCCCAGAGGTCCAATCAGCATCAGGAGCAGAGCACTGCAAATTAGATAGGTGTATAGAAGGGGCAAGCGGTCCAGCCATTGTTGGGAGTGGGCCAGCGATGGGAGAGGGTGCGTCAGGCTTTGACTGAAGAGGCTTCAACAAAAAGAGGCTGAGGTCAAAGAAACAGGCTAGAAGATTTGGTCTTGGTTGCCCATTGTACAGTGCAGGCAGGATGGCAGATATGGCAGTGGAATGCTCCTCCTGTAGGATGTGGGGATTCATGGAACCTGATGGTCTCCCTGATGACCACACGTGCTGGAAGTGCAGCCCACTCCAGCTCATGAAAGACCGCATTAAGGAGCTGGAGCTGGATGAACTAAGGATCACCCAGGAGGCAGAACAATTGAGAATTAAGGCTTTTGAGCAGGTGGTTACACCCAGAGTGCAGAATTTGGAGCATAAAGGGGAAGGAAGTCAGTGCAGGGTCCCCCTGTGGCCATTCCACTCAGCAACAGGTATACCCCTTTGGATACTGCTGAGGGGAATGACCTATCTGGGCAAGGCAGCAGCAGCCAGACCAATAGCACTGTGGTCGGCTCTAAGCCTCAGAAGGGTTAGGCGAAGTCAGGTAGAGCAATAGTCATAGGGGACTCGATAGTAGGGGAGAGGCAGGAAATTCTGTGGTAACAAAACAGACACCAGGAGAGTATGTTGCCTCCCAGGTGCTAGGGTCCAGGATGTCTCTGAGCGGTTGCAGAATATTCTTGAAGGGGAGGGTGAGCACCTGAAGGTCGTGGTACATGTTGGTACCAATGACATAGACGGGAGAGAAGTAGAAGTCCTGTGCAGTAAGTTCAGGGAGTTAGGAAGGAGGCTGAAGGGCAGGATCTCCAAGGTGGTAATCTCCAGATTACTCCCCGTGTCACGAGCTAGTGAAGGTCAGAACAGGAAGATAGCGCAGATGGATGAGCGGCTGAGGAGATGGTGCACAGGGCAGGGTTTCATCTTCTTGGATCATTGGAACCATTTCTGGGGAAAGGGTGACCTGTTCAAGTGGGATGTTTTGCACCTGAACTGGAGGGGATCCAATATTCTGGGAGGGCAGTTTGCTAATGCTATTGGGGAGGGTTTAAACTAGATTTGCAGGGGGGTGGGAACTGAAGTGAAGAGGCAGAGGATGGGGTGGTTGGTGCACAAGTAGTGACAGCTTGTTGGGAGTTTATGAGGAAGGATAGGCAGATGATAGAGCAGAGAGGCACTCACCCAGATGGTTTGAGATGTGTCTATTTTAATGCAAGGAGTATCATAAACAAGGTGGTGAACGTAGAGCATGGATCAATGTGTGGAACTGTGACGTTGTGGCCATTACAGAGACTTGGACGACTTAGGGGCAGGAATGGCTGCTGAGAGTTCCATGCTATAGCTGTTTCAAAATAGACAGGGAAGGAGGCAAAAGAGCGGGGAGGAGTGGCACTGCTAATCAAGGATAGAATCATGGCTGCAGAAAAGAAGGGAGACATGGAGGGATTGTCTATTGTGTCATTGTGGGTGGAAGTCAGAAACAGGAAGGGGGCAATAACTCTACCAAGTTTTTTTAATAGACCCCCCAACAGTAAAGAGACATCGAGGGGCAGATAGGAAAGCAGATTCTGGAACAGTGCAATAATAATAGGGTTGTTGTAATGGGTGACTTTAACTTTCTTTATATTGACTGCCATTTCCTTAGAGCAAGGGGTTTAGATGGAGTGGTGTTAGGTGTGTTCAGGAAGGTTTCGTAACGCAAAGTGTAGGTAAGACAACTGGAGGAGAGGCTGTACTTGAGCTGGTATTGGGAAATGAAACTGGTTTACTGATAACACAAAAGTTGGGAGAGGATACAATAGGGCCTTTTAAGAGACTCTTAGATAGGTACATGGAGGCCTGTCAGAGGTGACAGCGACACCAATAGGAGGAAGGATGTGGATACTATAGAGAAAGTGCAGAGGAGATTGATAGGGATGATTCCTGGATTGGGGAGCATGCCTTATGAGAATAGTTGAGTAAACTTGGCCTTTTCTCCTTGGAGCGACGGAGGATGAGAGGTGACCTGATAGATGTGTTTAAGATGATGAGAGGCATTGATCATGTGGATAACCAGAGGCTTTTTCCCAGGGCTGAAATGGCTAACATGAGGGGGCACAGTTTTAAGGTGCTTGGAAGCAGGTACAAGGGAGCTGTCAGAGGTAACTGAGTGGTGGGTGTGTGGAATGCACTGCCAGTGATGGTGGTAGAAGCTGATACAATAGGGTCTTTTAAGAGACTCTTAGATAGGTACATGGAGCTTAGAAAAATCAAGGGCTATATAGTAGGGAAATTCTAGGCGGTTTTTAGAGTAGGTTACATGGTCAGCACAACATTGTGGGCCAAAGGGCCTGTAATGTGCTGTAGATTTCTAAGTTCTATGATGGAATCCACCATCTGCACTAGGTGCCTGCATTGATTTTGTTTATTTACAGTCAAAGAACATGGCAGCGTACACTGGGTGAACTCCTCTGTTGATAACTATTAAGAACTAAGATGCAGTTTTATAGTACTGTAGTAGTTTTGATAGTGTTCTAATTTGTTCTACATTTCATTTAAATACCTTTGTTACTCAGTTAAACCATAGTTTGTCTTTTTCATAGTCATAGTCATAGTCATATTTTATTGATCCCGAGGGAAATTGGTTGCACCATAAATAATTAAATAGTAATAAAACCATAAATAGTTAAATAGTAATATGTAAATTATGCAAGGAAATAAGTCCAGGACCAGCCTATTGGCTCAGGGTATCTGACCCTCCAAGGGAGGAGTTGTAAAGTTTGATGGCCACAGGCAGGAATGACTTCCTATGATGCTCTGTGTTGCATCTCGGTGGAATGAGTCTCTGGCTGAATGTACTCCTGTGCCCAACCAGTACATTATGTAGTGGATGGGAGACATTGACCAAGATGGCATGCAACTTAGACAGCATCCTCTTTTCAGACACCACCGTCAGAGAGTCCAGTTCCATCCCCACAACATCACTGGCCTTACGAATGACTATTAACTATGCCTATGCCTTTTAACTATTTTCATGAAACTTTAGCTAATTTAGGCAGCTACTTAATTGGGCCAAGATGTACTGGTTCCAAAGCAACCCAAGTAACTGGAATCCACCAGTCATCAGGAATCAATCAGGTATTGATGTAATACTGTGTGTTTATACTTCATGAAATACTATAACAATGTACTTACTGTACATGACATAAATACAACTTTTTCCTTCAACTTTTCTTCTGTCTCCTGGTTAAGGTGTAAATGAATATGTAAAATAGTGCTGAATATCAAACTGAATTCACACCTATAGGCAACAAAACATTACAGCCCAGTACAGGCTCTTTGGCCCACAATGTTGTGCCAACCTTTTAACCTACTCTTAGATCAATCTAACCCTTCCCTCCTTTGTAGCCCTCCATTTTTCTGTCATCCATCCATCCAAGAGTTTCTTAAATGTCTCTGGCTCTGCCTCCACCGTCGTCCCTGCCAGTGTGTTCCATTCACCACCAATCTCTGTAAACATTTACTTCTGACATCCCCCTATATTTTCCTCATATCAGCTGAAAGTTATGCTTCATAGAAAAGAACAGGTAGAAGAACAACATCCATCCACCTATCTCATCAACCCAGCCAAGATATTTACCAGGATCGCTGTGCACACGGGGCCCTTAGCAATATCGAGGATCACTCCCATCCATCCTGCAATATCTTTGACCTCCAACCATCAGGCAGGAGGTACCGTAGCATTAGAACAAGGAGTGTTTTGATGGGAAATAGCTTCTTCCCCCAGGCCATAAAACTACAGAACTCCCTGACACCTCCCACACCTCATCATGTATGAAGCTCCAGAAGTGTTATACAGTTTACTTTCTAACTTATGCTAAGTATAAACCTTCTGGATTTGTTAATTTACTTGTGTTAATATTACTTTTGGGCTGGCTGGCGGTGTAGTGGCATCAGCACTGGACTTCGAGATGGAGGGTCCTGAGTTAAAATTTGGCCGGGTCCCAGCCTGGGCAGCAGCAGTATCTGTGTGGGAGAAAGGCCTGGCAATCTGCTCTTGTATCTTGTCACAAAACCCTACAGACAACTACACTATCCTATGAGTCGATGGCAGCTCCACCACAAAAATAATACTACTTTATGTGTTCTGTGTGTGAGTTATATGTACTGTGTTGGTCTGGAGGAACAGTGTTTCATTTGGTAGTATACATGTGTACAGTTGAATGACAACAAACTTGAACAACAAAATAACCCAAGTGAATTTTTAAACTTGTGAAACAGAGTAGTGAAGATACTGCATTCAGATAAAATTAATAAAATTTAATCAGTTTAGTCAAAACTTAATAAATAAAACAGTTATAAATGCTAATTCTATAAAACCAATGAAATGTCATGGAAAAAAAATAGAAAATGAGAATTTATAAAGGGACTCAATAACTACTTAACAGGGTTGTAGATGGTGACATCTATGTACATTGGTAACAAACTTATTTTGAACTTTGAACATCATGCCAGTTCAGTTCAAAATCTGCAACTTTGTGATTCGAAGCTTCCCGATGTGATGGGTTGCACCCAGCAACAAAAAACCTGAGACAGATATGGATATATAAACCTGTCTACGTTTTCTAGTGATTTGTTGAAATGGAAAATAGCATTTTCTCGGCAAACTTCGATCATTCTTCAAATGCTAAAAATAACAGATCAGGTTTCCATACACAGGCAATCTTTTCCATTTATAATTCAATCTGTGTACATTTATTAGAGCAAGGAACACTACAAGGTTCCTTTCTAATAACACTCAAAAGTATTTTGGTTAAAAGGTTTCTAAATTTTGAAACTGTTTGGACATATAGCATGAAATATATCCAATTTAGTGCTCTGGTTTATCTGTTCATTAGCACAAATTCTGCCATCTTGTGGCCGGTTAGCGTAACTGATGTTATACAATCCTAATGATTTAGACCAAGGTTCCCAACCCTTTTTATGCCTTGGACCCCTACCATTAACCGAAGGGTCCGTGGACCACAAGTTGGAAACCCCTGATTTAGAACATAAGACATGGGAGCAGAATTAGGCCATTTGGTCCATCGTCTGCTCCGTCATTCCATCATAGCTGATTTATTATCCCTCTAAACCCCATTCTCCTGCCTTCTTCCAGTAACCTTTGATACCCTGGCTAATCGAGTACCTATCAACCTCTGCTTTAAATATACCCAGTGACTTGATCTCCACATCTGTCTAAACCTCTAATCCTAACAGCATCTGGTTAACTTCCTCTGCCCCCCTCCACATCCGTCCAGTACGTGTGCTTGCAACTGTGTGTCTGACAGAGTAATCAGCAGCACTGGGGCTCCACAGGGGACTGTCTTGTCTCTCTTTCTCTTCACCATTTACACCTCAGACTTCAACTACTGCACAGAGTCTTGTCATCTTCAGAAGTTTTCTGATGACTCTGCCATAGTTGGATGCATCAGCAAGGGAGATGAGGCTGAGTACAGGGCTACGGAGGGAAACTTTGTCACATGGTGTGAGCAGGATTATCTGCAGCTTAATGTGAAAAAGACTAAGGAGCTGGTGGTAGACCTGAGGAGAGCTAAGGTACCGGTGACCCCATTTCCATCCAGGGGGCCAGTGTGGACATGGTGGAGGATTACAATTAACTGGGGATACGAATTGACAATAAACTGAACTGGTCAAAGAACACTGAGGCTGTCTACAAGAAGGGTCAGAGCTGTCTCTATTTCCTGAGGAGACTGAGGTCCTTTAACATCTGCCGGACGATGCTGAGGATGTTCTATGAGTCTGTGGTGGCCAGTGCGATCATGTTTGCTGTTGTGTGCTGGGGCAGCAGGCTGAGGGTAGCAGACACCAACAGAATCAACAAACTCAATCGTAAGGCCAGTGATGTTGTGGGGATGGAACTGGACTCTCTGATGGTGGTGTCTGAAAAGAGGATAGTCATAGTCATAGTCATATTTTATTGATCCCGGGGGAAATTGGTTGCATGCCACCTTGGACAATGTCTCCCATCCACTACATAATGTTCTGGTTGGGCAGAATTAGGCCATTTGGTCCATCATCTGCTCCGTCATTCCATCATAGCTGATTTATTATCCCTCTAAACCCCATTCTCCTGCCTTCTTCCCATAACCTTTGATGCCCTGGCCAATCAAGTACTTATCAACCTCTGCTTTAGATACTGGGTATAGTGACTTGATCTCCACATCTGTCTAAACCTCTAATCCTAACAGCATCTGGTTAACCTCTTCTGCCCCCTCTCCACATCCGTCCTGTAATGGGGCGACCAGAACTGAATGCAATAGTTTTATCTAAAATAATTTGTTCTCCTGAAAGTCGAGAAACCTCTGCTTCTCAACACCTGCAGGAAAGTAAAGACAGGAATATTAACATCATCCTCAATCTGTTTTTTCAGATAAGGTGAGCTTTCGTTGACATTCTCATATACATATTTCAGTTAGTGATAGGAAACCAGAGGACAAAGAAAATACTCATAGAGTACAGCACAGAAACTGGCCCTTTGGCCCATCTAGTCCAGACCAAACATTTTAAATTGCCATTTCCCATTGACCTGCACCAGGACCATAGCCCTCCAATCCATGTACCTATCCAAACTTCTCTTATATGTTGAAATTAAACTCGCATGCAGCAGTTGTGCTGACAGCGCATTTTACACTCACAGCACATTCTGAGTGGAAAAGTTCCGCCCATGTTCTCCTTAAACTTAGACCAGAAGACATAGAAGCAGAATAAGATCATCTGGCCCATTGAGTCTGCTCCGCCATTCAATCACGGCTGATCCTTTTTTCTATCTCCTCCTTTACCCCAGTTCACGGAATTCTCCCCGTAACCTTTGATGCCACGTCCAGTCAAGAACCTATCAATCTCTGCCTTAAGTACACCCAACAATCTGGCCTCCACAGCTGCATGTGGCAACAAATTCCACAAATTCACCACCCACTGGCTAAAGAAATTTCTCCACATCTCTGTTTTGAAAGGGTGCCCCTCTATCCTGAGGGTGTGCCTTCTCGTCCTAGACTCTCCCACGATGGGAAACATCCTTTCCACATCTACTCTGTCTAGCCTTTCAATATTCAAAAGGTTTCAATAAGATCTCCCCTCATCCATCTGAATTCCAGCGAGTACAGACCCAGAGCCATCAAACATTCCTCGGATGATAACTCTTTCATTCCTGGAATCATCTTTGCGAACCTCCTCTGAATCCTCTCCAATGCCAGCACATCTTTTCTAAGATGAGGGGCCCAAAACTGTTCACAATACTCAAGGTGAGGCCTCACCAGTGCCTTATAAAGCCTCAGCATCACATCCTTGCTCTTGTTTTCGAGATCTCTTGAAATGAATGCTAACATGGCATTTGCCTCCCTCACCACTGACTCAATCTGCAAGTTAACCTTTAGGGTGTTCTGCACAGGGACTCCCAAGTTCCTCTGCATCTCATATTCCTGGATTTTCTCCCTGTTTAGAAAATTGTCTGCACATTTATTTCTACTACCAAAGTGCATGACCATGCATTTTCCAACATTGTATTTCATTTGCCACTTTCTTGCTCATTTTCCTAATCTGTCTAAGTCCTTCTGCATCCTACCTGTTCGAACAACACTACTTGCCCCTCAAATTTGAAAGGGACTTTCAAATCCCTTACTCACTCTTCCTTCAGTTAGTCCTGACGAAGGGTCTCAGCCTGAAACGTCGACTGCACCTCTTCCTATAGATGCTGCCTGGCCTGCTGCGTTCACCAGCAACTTTGATGTGTGTTGCTTGAATTTCCAGCATCTGCAGAATTCCTATTGTTTGCCCCTCCACCAATCTTCATATTATCTGCAAACTTGTCAACAAAGTTGTCAACTAAGCCATCTATTCCATCATCTAAATCATTGATATACAGCATTAAAAAGAAGTGGTCCCAATAACAACCCTGCCAAACACCACTAGTCACTGGCAGCCAACCAGAAAAGGATCCTTTTATTCCCACTCACTGCCTCCTACCAAACAGCCAATGCTCTAACCATGTTAGTAACTTTCCTGTAATACCATGAGCTCTTAACTTGGTAAGCACCCTCATGTGTGGCACCTTGTCAAAGGCCTTCTGATAGTCCAAATATACAACATCCACTGCATCTCTTTATCTATCCTACTTGTAACCACCTCGAAGAATTCCAACAGGTTCATCTGTCAGGATTTTCCCTGAAGGAAACCATGTTGACTTTGTACTATCTTGTTCTGTGTCACCAAGTACTCCATCACCCCATCCTCATCAATTCACTCTAACATCTTCTCAACCACTGAGGTCAGGCTAACAGGTCGATAATTTCCTTTCTGTTGCCTTCCTCCTTTCTTAAAGAGTGGAGTGACATTTGCAATTTTCCAATCCTCTGGCACCATGCCAGAGTCCAATGAATTTTGAAAGATCATTACTACTGCCACCACAATCTCTTTCGGAACCTTGTTGTTTGTCCATCATTGACGTCGATGAGGACCTCGACACCATTATGATGGTGTCGAGACTAGCGCGTGATTTGGATTTAAGTGATGGAGAGTTGCACAGCGTCAGCCTCACTCTCTCTTCCCAATTCCCATCTGGATCCAGTGGCAAGACAGAGTCTAGACGGCTGGAGATGGGACTAGGCGCAGTGGATGACCAGGACGCCTTCTGTGTCTTGTCCTGCTCTACACGTTCCACGATGCTTGCAGAGACCGCCTTCTTGACCGTTGGACCTTCCGCTGGTCTCGTCCGCTCAATCCGCCGGAGTCTGTCTTCACATGCTGGGATAGACAACTCCCTATCTCACTGAGGGTTTGAGACCCGTCGGCTACCCTCACCTGGTTTAGCCGGCTTGTCGAAGCTGTTGTCCGGGGTGTGGCCACTGTCGCATGCAAACAGCTGCAGGGAGCCACAGGTGAGAGCTGAGTGCCAGGTGGGGACCAAAGGTGGACTAACCGCCCTGAAAAGGACGCGACATGTTCCCCCACCAGAGGTGCTACCCCTCCCTGGCACCCCATACACCCTAAGGGTGCAGTTCATCTGGTCTTTCAGCTTTTTGAGCCCCTTCTCTTTTGTAACAGTAACTGCACTTCACTTCATTCACACACTACAACATCAGGCATACTGCTAGTGTCTTCCACAGTGAAGACTGATGCAAAATAATCACCTAGTTCAGCAGCCATCTCCTTGTCCCCCATTATTATTTCTCCTACCTCATTTTCTAGCGGTCCTATATCCACTCTCATCTCTCTTTTATTTTTAACATACTTGAAAAAACTTTTACTATCCACTTCAATATTATTTGCTTTCATATTTCATCTTTTCCCTTCTAATGATTTTTTTAGGTCTTAAAAAATTTCGCAATCCTCTATATTCCCACTAATTTATACTTTGTTGTATGTCCTTTGTTTTGCTTATACAATAGCTTTGACTTCTCTTGCCAGCCATGCTTGTACTATTTTACCATTTGAGTATTTCTTCATTTTTGGAATACACATGTCCTGCACCTTCCTCATTTTTCCCAGAAACGCACGCCATTGCTGCTCTGCTGACATCCCTGCCAGCAGCTCCTTCCAATTTACTTTGACCAACTCCTCTCTCAAACCACTGTAATTTCCTTTACTCCACTGAAATACTGCTACATCAGACTTTACTTTCTCCCTATCAAATTTCAAGTTGAACACAATCATATTGTGATCACTGGTTCCTAAGGGTTCTTTTACCTTAAGCTCCCTAATCGCCTCTGGTTCGTTACATAACACCCAATCCAGTACAGCTGATCCCCTAGTAGCTCAATGAGAAACTGCTCTAAAAAGCTATCTCTTAGGTTTTCAACAAACTCACTCTCTTGAGATATGTTATCAACCTGATTTTCCCATTCGACCTGCATGTTAAAATCTCCCATGACGACCATAACATTGCCAATTGACTCGCTTTTTCTATTTCCTGTTGTAACCTGTGGTCCACCACCCAGCCACTGTTGGGAGGCCTGTATATGTCTGCCATCAATGTCCTTTTACCCTTGCAGTTTCTTAACTCAACCCACAAAGATTCAACATCTTCCGATCCCATGTCACATCTTTCTGCTGATTTGATGCCATTCTTTACCAGTAGAGCCACACCACCCCCTCCGCCTACCTTCCTATCCCTCCAATATAACGTGTAACCTTGGACATTCAGCTCCCAACTACAACCATCCTTCAGCCACAACATCATACCTGGCAATCTGTAATATTGCAACAAGATCGTCCACCTCATTTCTGATACTACGTGCATTTAGATACAACACCCTGAGTATCATATTTACTATCCTTTCTGACTCTGCATCCCTAATGAATTGATACTCAGCCTGATAGCTGCAACTAAGTCCCATCACCTGCCTGCTCTTCCTGACAGTCTGACTGCACACTATCTTTGCTTTTTTACCATCTGTCCTTCCCTGAGTCCCTTCACTCCAGTTTCCACCCCCCCCCGCCAAATTACTTTAAACCCTCCCTAACAGCTCTAACAAACCTGCCCGCGAGGATATTGCCTGCCCCCCTGGGTTCAGGTGCAACCCGTCACTTCTGAAGAGGTCATACCTCCCCCAGAAGAGATCCCAGTTATCCAAGAACCTGAAGCCCTGCCCCCTGCACCAGCTTCTCAGCCACGCAATTATTTGCCAAATCATCCTGTTTCTACCCTCACTGGCACGTGACACAGGTAGCAATCCAGAAATTACAACCCAGGAGGTCCTGCTTCTCAGCTTTCTACCTAGGTCTCTAAATTCTCGTTTCAGGACATCATTGCTTTTCCTTCCTATGTTATTGGTACCAATACGTATCAAGACAACTGGCTGCTCCCTCTCCCTCTCCAAAATGTCGTCGATGCGATCTGAGGCATCCCTGGCCCTGGCACCTGGGAGGCAACATACCATCCGGGTATCCCATTCACATCCACAGAATCTCCTGTCTGTTCCCCTCACTCCTGAGTCCCCTATCACTACCACTCCCCTCTTCTCTCTCTTTCCCCTCTGCACCATGGACCCATGCTCAGTGCCTGTAATCCGGTCGCCATGGCATTCCCCCGGGAGGTCATCCCCCACCAAAGTATCCAAAGCAGTACACTTGTTTTTGAGGGGAATGGCCACAGGGGTGCTCTGCTCTAACTGCCTATTTCCATTTCTCCTGACAGTCACTCAGCTGCTCACCTCCTGCAACTTATCACCTTTCACCCTTAACCCATGACCTCTAGTTGTAGTCTCACCCAGCCTCAGTGAAAAAAGGCTGCTTGCATTTACCCTATCTATACCCCTCATATTTTGGTGTACCTCGGTCAAATCTCCCATCAGTCTTCTATGTTCTAGGGAATAAAGTTTCTACCTATTCAATCTTTCCTTGTAACTCAGGTCGTCCAGTTGCAGACTGAGACTGAGGTGAGAGTTCCTCCAGATTTTTCTGCTGATCAACAGAACCGAACTTATATCCCCTGCTTCCCTGAAAATCTGAAATTCTATTGATCCCTGTAGTAGAGCAGAGAGCACAACATTTCACAGTGCCGGTGCTCTTGATTGGCATTCCAATTCCTGCTGCTGCTTGTAAGGAATTTGAATGTTCTCCCTGTAACCGGGTGGGTTTCCTCCGGGAGCTCGTTTCCTCCCACATTTCAAAGATGTACGGGTTAGTAAATTGTGGGTATGCTATGTCAGCATTGGAAGTGGCCCCCAGCCCCCAGATTCCCGTCTGTGTTGGTCGTTGACACAAACGCACAGTTCACTGTATATTTTGATGCACGTGCAACAAATCCTGTCTTGACCGAGTCTCCACACCATTCTCAGACTGAAAATTCCAAAGATTCACAATCCTCTAGGAGAAGAAATTTCCTTTCAAGTCTGATGACTGATGTTATGACAGATACCCTTGTTCGAGATGTCTCTCCAAGAATTGTTACCTTGTTGTTGTGGAGAGGCCTGTGAGTTCCTCAGATCCCAAGATCGATGCTGTCTGGAGTTCAGCCATCTGGCACTTAGCTCCTGGTAGGGCCACCCATGGAGTTGAGTCAAGGTGGTGGTTCCAAACAGCAATCCAACCAAGTCCTCAACAGTGGAGCTGGCAGAAGGTGATGACACATCACAACGGCAGTAAAGGTGAAGGATCCCCAGTCGTATTGCATTCCATATTTAATGCAGCAGTTGATAGGTTCTTGATTAGTCAGAGTGTGAAAGGTTATGGGGAGAATGGGATTGAGAGGGATAATAAATCAGCCATGATGGAATGGTGGAGCAGACCTGATAGGCCAAGTGGCCTAATTCTGTTCCTATATCTTATGGTATTTGGGGAAGTGCATTCAGATAACAAATATCATAGAGTTAGACAAACAAACCTGTAGTTAGCAGTCGGTAAATGTGCACAGGCCTCCTTTGACCATCTCTCCAGACTCTGGCCATTGCCTTCAGAAAGAAAAACGCAATTAATTTAAAATTCAACTGGGACAAAAGCAACAACTGAATAGTTCAGTCTCTACCGTAGTCAGATTAAAAATTGTATTTTAAACTTCCAATTACCTTTGGCACAGTGCACCTTTTAAAATATAATGATGTTTAATAAGTCTGTGTGCACAGACAATGAAGCTCCAATAGATAGTGCTTTAGGTCAGCGGTCCCCAACCACCGGGCCGCAAAGCATGCGCTACCGGGCTGCGAGGAAACAATATGATTTGGCGATCTGAGTCAGCTGCACCTTTCTTCATTCCCTGTCACGGCCACTGTTGAGCTTGAACACATGCGAGGTCATTACTCACGCGTCATCCATGTTAGCGCAGGAAGGAGATCAACTCCTCGAGCTTGCAAATGACGGTGGGCTGAAAAGTATGTTTGACATAACATCTCTGCTGGCATTCTGGATCAAAGTCAAGGCTAAATATCCTGAGATAGCCATTGAAAGCACTGAAAATGTTGCTTCCATTTCCAACATATCTCTGCAATGAATGCAACGTAAACTAAATTGCGGAATAGACTGGACATAAGGAACTCCCTTCGAGTATCGCTGTCTCCCATCACCCCTCGATGGCACCGTCTTGTTGCAGGGAAACAAGCCCAGGGCTCCCACTGATTCAGTGATATTGGTGTGTTGCAATGATTTTATATGTTCATACAGGGAAAATATGTCCTGTGTGTTTAATATCCAAACGTTACTTAAAATGTTATGATGCTATTGACTTATAAGTGACTTATATAACCATATAACAATTACAGCACGGAAACAGGCCACCTCGGCCCTTTTAGTCTGTGCCGAACGCTACTCTCACCTAGTCCCACCGACCTGCACTCAGCCCATAACCCTGCATTCCTTTCCTGTCCATATACCTATCCAATTTTTCTTTAAATGATAATATCGAACCTGCCTCTACCACTTCTACTGGAAGTTCGTTCAACACTTACTTCAAGCTCCCCTGTCCCCCCCGATAATTGACATCACTATATTCATGTGAGGAAAATATGCGCTGTGTGTTTAATATTAAATTCGTTAGATAAACCCTTTTAGAAATGAAATTGAGTGTATTAGCTACTTATCACCTATATTCCGGTCGTGATTAACACCCCCACCCCCGAACAGAATCGCCAAAAACGATTTGTAGAAAAAAATCGGCATATACACGCATGCGCACTGGTGCCCGTGCAAGGCTTCATGGTCATGGTCGTCTTTCTTGGGGTAAACACAACATATTGACTGCTACCCTTGTCCGTTGGCAACCCTACCCCGCCCACCCCCCCTCCCCCGGTTGGCCGGTCCGCAAGAATATTGTCAATATTAAACCGATCCGCAGTGCAAAAAGGTTGGGGACCCCTGCTTTAGGTAATCGCATTCAAGTTCATTGTCATCTGAGTGTACAGGTGGCACGGTGGCGTGGTGGTTTGTACAATGCTTTACATTTTAGGTGACCCGGGTTCAATTCTCATTGCTGCCTGTCAGGAGTATATACATTCTCCCATGGCCATGAGGGTTTCCTCCTGCAGACGTACCGGTCGGTAGGTTAATTGGTTCATTAGTCATTGTAAATTGTCCTGTGACTCGGCTAGGATGAAATCAAGGATTGCTGGGTTGCACGGCTCGAAGAGCCTTAGGGGCCAATTCCTTGCTTTATCTAAATAAATAAAATACAGCACTGTGCAAACATCTTAGGCACATATACATAGCTAGGGTACCTAAGACTTTTGCACAGTACTGTAAATTGGTTAAAATTGGAAGGTGGCTGGAAAACAGAAAGAAGAGTACTTAGCTTTTTATTAGCTCAGTAGTGTTATTTCATGACTGGAAAGACATAATATACAGTACTGTGCAAAAGTCTTATGCACCCTGGCTATGTATATGTGCCAAAGACTTTTGCACAGTACTGCATATGAAACCAAATAAACAACATTTCTCTGGAGCACATATATCATACACATAGAATGAAATATTAGAAACATAGAAAACCTACAACGCAGAGTTGTGCTGAACATGTGCCTACCTCAGAAATTACTAGGCTTACCCATAGCCCTCTATTTTTCTAAGCTCCATGTACCTATCCAAAAGTCTCTTAAAAGACCCCATCGGATCCGCCTCCACCACCGTTGCCGGCAGCCCATTCCACACACTCACTACTCTCTATGAGTTAAAAACTTACCCCTGACATCTCCTCTGTACCTACTCCCCAGCACCTTAAACCTGTGTCCTCTTGTGGCAACCATTTCAGCCCTGGGAAAAAGCCTCTGACTATCCACACGATCAATGCCTTTCATCATCTTGTACACCTCTATCAGGTCACCTCTGATCCTCCGTCGCTCCAAGGAGAAAAAGCTGAGTTCACTCAACCTATTCTCATAAGGCATGCTCCCCAATCCAGGCAACATCCTTCTAAATCTCCTCTGCACCCTTTCAATGGTTTCCGTGTCCTTTCTGTAGTGAGGTGACCAGAACTGAGCACAGTACTCCAAGTGGGGTCTGACCAGGGTCCTATATAGCTGCAACATTACCCCTCGGCTCCTAAATTCAATTCCACGATTCATGAAGGCCAATACACTGTACGCCTATTACCATAGCAAGTTAATAAAATCTAATTCAAAATGCATGTGTAGTGTGCAGCACAGGTAAACAGTAAACAGGTCGCTGTTCTAGTGATGAGACCTCGGTGCTGGCAGGGTAGTCATTAGTCTCACAGTCCAAGGGAAGAAACTGTTGTCCAGTCTGGCAGTTCTAGTCCTGGTGTTCCTGTACCTACTTCCTGATGGTAGTAGATCAAAGAGATTGTAGGATGCATGGCAGTCATAGAGTCATCGAGAAGTACAGTACAGAAACAGGCCATTCGGCCCATCAAGTATATGCTGAAACTATTTAGACTGCCTACTCACATTGACCTGCACCGGGACCCTAGCCCTCCAACCACTACGATCCATGTATCTATCCAAATTTCTCTCAAACGTTGACATCGAACTCGCATGCACCACTTGTGCTGGCAGCTCGTTCCACACTCTCACCACTCTCTGAGTGAAGAAATTTCCCCTCATGCTCCCCTTAAGTTTCTTCAGATACGTAAAGTGTAAAAGAGAGGCGAGAGTGGACATCAGAACGCTGGAAAACGATGCTGGAGAGGTAGTAATGGGGGACAATAGATGCTGCTTGGCCTGCTGCGTTCACCAGCAACTTTGATGTATGTTGCAAGTATTTTACATCTGTCTTCACTGTGGAAAACACCAACATTATCATGGAAGCTCCAGGTGTCAGGGGTCACGAAGTGTATGAAGTTATCATTACTAGCGAGAAAGCTCTTGGGAAACTGTAAGTTCTAAAGGTAGATAAGTCACCTGGACCGGATGGTGTAACATAGAAACATAGAAACATAGAAAATAGGTGCAGGAGTAGGCCATTCGGCCCTTCGAGCCTGCACTGCTATTTATTATGATCATGGCTGATCATCCAACTCAGAACCCTGCACCAGCCTTCCCTCCATACCCCCTGATCCCCGTAGTCACAAGGGCCATATCTAACTCCCTTTTAAATATAGCCAATGAACCAGCCTCAACTGTTTCCTGTGGCAGAGAATTCCACAGATTCACCACTCTCTGTGTGAAGAAGTTTTTCCTAATCTCAGTCCTAAAAGGCTTCCCCTTTATCCTCAAACTGTGACCCCTCGTTCTGGACTTCCCCAACATCGGGAACAATCTTCCTGCATCTAGCCTGTCCAATCCCTTTAGGATTTTATACGTTTCAATCAGATCCCCCCTCAATCTTCTAAATTCCAACGAGTACAAGCCCAGTTCATCCAGTCTTTCTTCATATGAAAGTCCTGCCATCCCAGGAATCAATCTGGTGAACCTTCTTTGTACTCCCTCTATGGCAAGGATGTCTTTCCTCAGATTAGGGACCAAAACTGCACACAATACTCCAGGTGTGGTCTCACCAAGGCCTTGTACAACTGCAGTAGTACCTCCCTGCGACTGTATTCCAATCCTCTCGCTATAAATGCCAGCATACCATTCGCCTTTTTCACCGCCTGCTGTACCTACATGCCCACTTTCAATGACTGGTGTATAATGACACCCAGGTCTCGTTGCACCTCCCCTTTTCCTAATCGGCCACCATTCAGATAATAATCTGTTTTCCTATTTTTGCCACCAAAGTGGATAACTTCACATTTATCCACATTAAATTGCATCTGCCATGAATTTGCCCACTCACCCAACCTATCCAAGTCACCCTGCATCCTCTTAGCATCCTCCTCACAGCTAACACTGCCGCCCAGCTTCGTGTCATCCGCAAACTTGGAGATGCTGCATTTAATTCCCTCATCCAAGTCATTAATATATATTGTAAACAACTGGGGTCCCAGCACTGAGCCTTGCGGTACCCCACTAGTCACTGCCTGCCATTCTGAAAAGGTCCCGTTTATTCCCACTCTTTGCTTCCTGTCTGCTAACCAATTCTCTATCCACATCAATACCTTACCCCCAATACCATGTGCTTTGCACGCTAATCTCCTGTGTGGGAACTTGTCAAAAGCCTTTTGAAAATCCAAATATACCACATCCACTGGTTCTCCCCTATCCACTCTACTAGTTACATCCTCAAAAAATTCTATGAGATTCGTCAGACATGATTTTCCTTTCACAAATCCATGCTGACTTTGTCCGATCATTTCACCGCTTTCCAAATGTGCTGTTATCACATCTTTGATAACTGACTCCAGCAGTTTCCCCACCACCGACGTTAGGCTAACCGGTCTATAATTCCCCAGTTTCTCTCTCCCTCCTTTTTTAAAAAGTGGGGTTACATTAGCCACCCTCCAATCCTCAGGAACTAGTCCAGAATCTAACGAGTTTTGAAAAATTATCACTAATGCATCCACTATTTCTTGGGCTACTTCATTAAGCACTCTGGGATGCAGACCATCTGGCCCTGAGGATTGATCTGCCTTTAATCCCTTCAATTTACCTAACACCACTTCCCTACTAACATGTATTTCGCTCAGTTCCTCCATCTCACTGGACCCTCTGTCCCCTACTATTTCTGGAAGATTATTTATGTCCTCCTTAGTGAAGACAGAACCAAAGTAATTATTCAATTGGTCTGCCATGTCCTTGCTCCCCATAATCAATTCACCTGTTTCTGTCTGTAGGGGACCTACATTTGTCTTTACCAGTCTTTTCCTTTTTACCTATCTATAAAAGCTTTTACAGTCAGTTTTTATGTTCCCTGCCAGTTTTCCCTCATAATCTTTTTTCCCCTTCCTAATTAAGCCCTTTGCCCTCCTCTGCTGAACTCTGAATTTCTCCCAGTCCTCAGGTGAGCCACTTTTTCTGGCTAATTTGTATGCTTCTTCTTTGGAATTGATACTATCCCTAATTTCTCTTGTCAGCCACGGGTGCACTACCTTCCTTGATTTATTCTTCTGCCAAACACCCCAGAGTTCTGAAAGGGGTGGCTGAAGAGATTGTGGAGGCATTAGTAATGATCTTTCAAGAATCACTAGATTCTGGAATGATCCCGGAAGATTGGGAAATCGTAAATGTCACCCTAGAAGAGAGAGAGGCAGAAGAAAGGAAACTATAGGCCATTTAGTCTGACCTCAGTGAAGATGTTGGAGTTGATTATTATAGATGAGGTCCCGGGGTACTTGGAGGCACATGATAAAATAGGCCGTAGTGAGCATGGTTTCCTCAAGGGAAAATTTTGCCTGACAAATCTGTTAGAATTGTTTGAAGAAATAACAAGCAGGATAGACAAAGGACAATTGGTTGATATCATGTACTGGATTTTCAGAAGGTCATTGACAAGAGGTTGCTTATCAACATGAGGCTGCTTAACAAGCTACGAGCCCATGGTATTACAGGAAAGATTCTAGCATGGATAAGGCAGTGGCTGATTGGCAAGAGGCAAAGAGTGGGAATAAAGGGATCCTTTTATAGCTGGCTGCGAGTGACTAGTGTTGTTCCACAGGCGTCTATGTTAGGACTGATTCACTTTACATTGCATGTCAATGATTTGGATGGTTAATTTTCAGGTTGAGTCTGTGGTAATGAAGGTAAATGCGAAGTTAGCATTCATTTCAAGAGGACTAGAAGATAAAAACAAGGATGTAATGTTGAGACTTTATAAAGCAATTGTGAGGCCTCACTTGGAGTATTGTGAGCGGTTTAGAAAGGACATGCTGACATTGGAGAGGGTTCAAAGGAAGTCCATGAAAATGATTCCAGGATTGAATGGCTTGTCATATGAAGAGCGTTTGACGGCTCTGGGCCTGTAATCACTGGAACCCAGAAGAATGAGGGGTGACCTCATTGAAACCTATCAAATGTTGAAAGGCCTTGAGCAGATTGTGGAGAAGATGTTTCTTATGTTGGGAGAGTCAAAGACCAGAGAACACAGCCTCAGAATAGAGAGGCCTCCTTTTAGAACGGAGATGAGGAGGAATTTCTTTAGCCAGAGAGTGGTGAATCGGTGGAACCTCTGCATTAAATATACCCAGTGAGGTGGCCTCCACAGATTCACTACTCTCTGGCTAAAGAAATTCTTCCTCACCTTCATTCTGAAGGGACATCCCTCTATTCTGAGGCTGAGCCCTTTAGTCCAGGACTTACAACAAAGGAAACATGGTCCCTCATGTGGGGACATATAAAGTCAGCACAACATCGTTGGTTGACAGGCCTGTACTGTGCTGGAGTGTTCTATGTTCTATATCCCTTAATTCCCTTAAAATCGAAATGGAACCACACTGACATGGCAATAAAAGCCAAACTACTTACATTTCAGGAAAAGAAATATTAATAGTTACAGATTTTTAAAACCATACCTCAAATTAGGTTCCTGAAGGTTGTTATAGCTGGGATGTGGCAGTGGGGATAAGCTCCCACTACCTATTAAAGTGCTCCCAATGGTGTGCATCCCTGGTCTTCCTGTGTGACTAAGCCCAGCAGAACCATTTCTACTGACAGGAGAAGGGGTAAAGTTGGTTACTGCTGCCTTAAAGTCAGTCGCTTTAGGCAGATGGAGCTTGTCAGCTGTGGTTGGCAGCTCACCTAGGAGGAGAAAAACTCTGAACTCAAACATCACTGCCATGGTGGATTTACAGTACGGAAAAAAAGTCAAACTCAAATGGGTCAAGGACAGTGGAAGCAGACAGATCAATTGTTCCTGCCATGTGCTTGCAGATGAAGGCTACCACTTTGTGGAATCGTTTTATGACCTCCATCTTGTGAGATATAGTTGCTTTGTTTTCAGTGTTTCAAAGAAGACATAATGATGCTTCAGGTAATCTGCAGGACTAGAGATCATTTCCAAATAAGAAATTATTTGGGAGATGTTCTTTGATAAAACATAACATGTAGGTTTGTGAATGTTGGGGTTGGTGCCTGCTTGGAGTGATTGGACCTGGTTACTGAAAAGAACAAAGAGCCATAAATTACCAACTGTCACTTGCTGGGAAGAGGGCAATAAATTAATGCTGGCCTGGAGCAGAGCCAATAAAAAGGTGTTGGAGGTCAGACACATGACCTGCAGCCGATGACGCTGGAACGCAATATTTATACTGGGAAGGAACAAGTGTAAAAGTGGACACTAGGAGTGTGCTGTCAGCAATAAATCTCTCAAGAAACCCACCATCACAAGGAAGAGCCCCCACACCAGAGGCTGGGTGAAGAAAGGATCAATCATCTGGCCAACAGAGATCCTCTATTCCAGTGTTATAAATTGGACAAGTGATCTGAGTGAGTATTGGTACAGAGGGAAGAGTAGAATTCATGTTCTAAGTTGTTGGCCTGGGGTCAACACAGTTATGTTGTTGTTTGTGCAGAGACGATAAAGTGTGAGCTTCGATTAATTACGAGTTGCGTAGTGAATTTCCTAACCTAGTTCCGTTAACAAATGGTCAACACCATGAGACCATAAGATATAAGAGCAGAATTAGATAATTCAGCCCATTGAGTCTGCTCCACCATTTCATCATGGCTGCTCTATTTTCCCTCTCAAACACACTCTTCTGCCTTTCCCATAACCTTTCACACCCTGTCTAATCAAGACCCTCGCTGGCTGGTGGTGAAGTGGCACCCTCACTGAAATTTGAGGCAGGTGGTCCAGGGTTCGAACCTGGCCGTCTTCTTGCATGCTTTCTATCCATGTTAGGTTGAGAATCAAGCTAGCAACATGATGCACCATGGAGGAGAACAACGTAATCAAGACCCTATCAACCTTCACCTTAAATACACCCAGTGACCTGCCTCCACAGCTGACTGTGGCAATGAATTCCACAGATTCACCACACTCTGGATAAAGCAATTCCTCCTCATCTTTGTTCTAAATGCACGTCCCTCTCTTCTGAGGCTGTGCACTCTGATTCTACACTCTCCCACTATAGGAAACATCCTCTCTGCATCCACTCTATCTACACCTCTCAATATTCAGTAGGTTTCAATGAGATCCCCCCACCCCCTCATTCTTCTGAATTCCAATGGGTACAGGCCCAGAGCCATCAAACACTCCTCATATGATAACGCTTTCATTCCCGGAATCATTCTCATGAAACTCCTCTGAACCCTCTCCAATGTCAGCACATACTTTCTTAGATATGGGGCCCAAAACTGCTCACAATACTCTAAGTGAGCCTCACTAGTGCCTTACAAAGACTCAGCTTTACATTCCTACTTTTATATTCTAGTCCCTGTGAAATGAATGCTGTTGTTCCATTTGCCTTCCTCACCACCGACTCATCCTACAAGTTCAGCTTTAGGTAATCCTGCATGTTAGATTTTTGAATTTTCTGCCAGTTTAGAAAATAGTCTACACTTTTGTTTCTTCTACCAAAAGTGCATGATCATACACTTCCTGACACTTTATTCCATCTGCCACTTCTTTGCCCATTCTCCTAATCTGTCTAAGTCCTTCTGCAGCCTCTCTACTTCTTCAACACTACCAAACCCCTCCACTTAAATGCCATCAATTCTGTCATCCAAATCATTGACATATAATGTAAAAAGAAATGGTCCCAACACTGATTCCAGCAGACCACTAGTCACTGGCAGCCAAACAGAAAAGGCTCCCTTTATTCTCACTCTTTGCCTCCTGCCAATCAGCCACTGCTTTATCCAGTCCTCCAGAACCATTCCAGAATTTACTGATTCTTGAAAGATCATTACTAAAGCCTCCACAATCACTTCAATTACCTCTTTCAGAACTCCAGGTCCATCTGATTCAATTGGCTTATCTACCTTCTGACCTTTCATCTTCCCAGGCACCTTCTCTATAGTTATAGCAATTGCACTTACTTCTGCCCCCTAACACTCTTGAACTTCAGGCATATTGCTAGTGCCTTCTACAGTGAAGACTGGTGCAAAATACTTATTCAGTTTGTCCACCATTTCATTGTCCCCCATTACTACCATAGTTTTCCAGCGATATGATATCTACTCTCACCTCTCTTTCACTCCATATTTCTGGAAAAAACTTATGGTACCCTCTTTAATATAATTGGTTAGCTTACCTTCATACTTCATCTTTCTCTCTTTATGGATTTTAGTTGCCTTCTGTTGGTTTTTAAAAGCTTCCCAATCCACTAACTTCCCACTAATTTTTGCTCTATTATATGCCCTCTCTTTTGCTTTTATTTTTGACATCCCTTGTCAGCCTGCCTTTAGGATACTTCCTGTTCTTTGGATTCATCAGCTGTGAGACAGGGGGAGCCTACTACATGGGCAACAGCTGGGTCTCCATATTGTACTGGCCTGGCTTACGTATCACGTAGACAGCTGGGACACAATATTCAAAGTCGACCCTGACCAACGGAGGTGTCGAACCACAAATTAACTTGAAATTCATTAATAAAGTTTATTGTATTTATGTAATAAATAACGTCACAAAGCAAGTATTTGAAATTATTTTCTAGAACATTGAACAGGAACGGTCCCTTTGGTCCACAATGTTGTGCTGAACCAATTAAATTAGTAATCAAATAGCCAACTAAACCAGAAGCTTAATCACAATCAGAATCAGGTTTAATACCACTGGCACATGTCGTGAAACTTGTGGTTTTGCAGCAATAGTATATTATGATAAATAATAAAAAACCTATATATATAAAAAACTAGTAAGTAGTGCGAAGGTGAGCAAACATGGAAAAAGAAAAAACTAATCCCTTCTACCTACACAATGTCCATACCTTTCAATTTTCCTCACATTCATACGTTATCTTAAACGTCTCTTAAAAGTCTCTAATGTATCTGCCTCTACCACCACCCCAGGCAGCGCATTCCAGGTACCCACCACTCTGTGTAAAAAACTTACTCCTCACATCTCCTTTGAAACAACGCCCTTTCACCGTAAATGCATGCCCTCTGGTATCAGACATGTCAATCCTGGGAAAAAGGTATTGTCTGTCTGCTCTGTGTATGTCGCTCCGAATCTTACTCTCATAATCTCATAATCCAATTTTGCAGCAATTTTATCCAAAGCTCATTTATTAAATCATATTGTGGTTTCTAATCTGAACAGTTAAGGGATTAGCCAATTTATACTCTTGCTGAAGTTTATGCAATCTTCATTGTCACCAAAGAAGAACTTTATTCCCAAGAGCCTAGAAGATTGAGGTGATATTTTACAGAGGTATATAAAATTCTGAGAGATATAGATAGGGAAAATGCAGGCAGGCTTTTTCCACTGAAGCTGGGTGAGACTAGAGTCATAGAGTACTACAGCACAAAAACAGGACCTTTGGCCCATCTAATCCATCTATTACTCTGCCTAGTTCCACCAACCTGCACTCAGATCATCTCCCTCCATACCCCTCTCATCCATGTTCCTATCCAAATTTCTCTGACGTTGAAATCAGATCTGCATCCACCACTTCCGATGGCAGCTGGTTCCACACTCTCACCACCCTCTGAATGAAGAAGTTCTCTCTCAGGTTCCCCTTAAACATTTCACCTTTCGCCCTTAACCTATGTTGGAAACGTGGAGACTACATTGGGATCAGGAAGAATACCTGGCCAGCACAGACTCCGTTTCCCGGACATTACCTTTTCTCTTCTGCCTGTTCATGGAGGTTTAGGGAAATCCAGTGGGTGTGCTCATAGGTATTTAGTTGTGTAAATTCATGTGTTTTATGAACTGATCCAATAAAGGTACTTGTCAATAAATACAGATTCTCTCTGTGCCTGAATGATCATTATTGTTGAGAGTTAATACTTGAGGGTTGATCCCTGTAGCATGGTCTATATTTATTTTCTATGCTCTACAAATCACAAAAAGCTTCAGTCTTCAGTGGTTATGAAGTATTTACTACAGTCCTCATCTTCTACCTGAGCATCATTTCAAACACAAATGTCAATTAAACGTCACCTGAACATCATTTGCTGGATTCCAGTCGATATCATACAGAACCAATCGAGATGCTCCGATCAGATTTAATCCAACTCCGCCTGCCTTTGAACTGAGTAAGAAGACAAAGTGCTGGCTGTGCTTGCTGTTGAACGATTCCACAATGTGCTGTCGATGGCTGACGGGGGTTTGTCCATCCAGTCGGGTGTAGCTGTATCCAGAGGACTTGCACATTTCTTGCAAGAGGTCCAGCGTCTGAGTGTAGTTTGAAACAAGCACAACTCTGCAACAGGAGAAATTAAAACAAGCAATTTAAACGCCAAGTCAGATTAAAAAGATGAGGGTGTCAAGGCCAAGGGCGAACGACAAACCAGTGTACGGCTCACTACAACGTGAGATTTTACCCGTCTCAGTGCTGAACTGAGTCTACAGCTGTGGCCTGCAGTCATCAACACCCATTTCAGCACTGAAGTGGCTCCACGGCTGTGGCCTGCAGCTATCAGGCTCCTGGACCAGTTACCCCTGTGGCTGTGAACTCACTTTCAGGGAGTCTGCAGTTCATATTCTGTCATTTTTTTTTATTGTTTGCTGATTCTTTTTCTTTCTTTTTCACACAGTGAATGTTCGTGGTGTGGAGTTTTTAGTGGATTCTATTGTGATTTTTGTGTTGTGGCCGCCTGATAGAGATGAACCTCAGGGATGTATACACTGTACATTTGAACTTTCTGAAGCCCCCATATTAATAGTGTACTGTGTGAGAGCATTTCATACAAAACCTGACTGGCATTTTTATAAACATATACAATAGGATACACTCAGTGGCCATTTTATTCAGTACACCTGCTTATTAATGCAATTATATAATCAGCCAATCATGTGGCAGCAACTCAATGCATGAATGCACGCAGACGTGGTCAAGAGGTTCAGTTGTTGTTCAGACCAAAAATCAGAATGAGGAAGAAATGTGATCTAAGTGACTAAAGAGATAATGATGAGCAAACTAGAGGGCCTGAAGGTAGGTAAGTCCCCTGGTCCTGATGGGATGCATCCCAGGGTGCTGAGGGAATTGGCGGAGGTTACAGTAGACGCGTTGTTAATCATTTACCAAAACTCTCTAGACTCTGGGCAGGTCCCGGCAGATTGGAAGACAGCAAATGTCATGCCACTTTTTAAAAAAGGATGTAGACAAAAGTCAGGCAATATAGGCCAGTTAGCTTACCATCTGTAGTCAGGAAAATGCTTGATGCTGTCATTAAGGAAGAAATAGTGAAACATTTAGGAAGGAGTGGTTCCATTAGACAGACGTAGCATGGATTCAGAAAGGGCAGGTCCTCTTTGACAAACTTACTGGAGTTCTTTGAGGACATAATGAGTGCAGTGGATAGAGAGGGGAACAGGTAGCTATCGTATACTTGGATTTCCAGAAGGTGTTCGATAAGTTGCCGCACAAGGGACCTATAAATAAGATATGGATGCATGGAGTCAGAGGAAGTGTATTGGCATGGATAGTGGTTTGGTTAACCAATGGAAGTTGGTATAAATGGGTGTTTCTCCGGTTGGCAGTCAGTGGTGAGTGGGGTGCCGCAGGGGTCGGTGCTGGGCCCGCAGTTGTTTACCATTTACATTGATGATTTGGAAGAGGGGACTGAGTGTAGCGTAGCAAAATTTGATGACACGAAACTGAGTGGAAAAGCAAATTGTACAGAGGATGTGGAGAGTCTGCAGAGGGATATAGATAGATAGGTTAAGTGAGTTGGCTGAGGTCTGGCAGATGGAATACAATGCTGGTAAATGCAAGATCATCCACTTTAGAAGGAATAATAGGAGAGCAGATTATTATTTAAGTGGTGAAAGATTTCAGCATGCTGTTGTGCAGAGGGACTTGGGAGTGCTTGTTCATGAATCACAAAAAGTTGGCTTGCAGGTACAACAGGTTATTAAGAAGGTAAACGAAATGTTGGCCTTCATTGCTAGAGGGATTGAATTCAAGAGCAGGGAGGGTCATCCTGCAACTATACAGGGTACTGATGAGGCCGAACCTGGAGTACTGTGTGCAGTTCTGGTCTCCATACTTGAGGAAGGATATACTGGCTTTGGAGGCAGCGCAGAGAAGGTTCAACAGGCTGATTCCAGAGATGAATGGGGTTAATCTATGAGGAGAGATTGAGTCGCCTGGGACTATACTTTCTGGAATTCAGAAGAATGAGAGGGGATCTTACAGAAACATACAAAATTTTGAAAGGGACAGGTAAGATAGAAGTAGGAAAGTTGTTTCCATTGGTAGGTGAGACTAGAACTGGGGGACATTGCCTCAAGATTCAGGGGAGAAGATTTAGGACGGAGATGAGCAGAAACTCTTTTTCCCAGAGAGTGGTGAATCTGTGGAATTCTCTGCCCAGGGAAGCAGTTGAGGCTTCTTCACTAAATACATTTAAGCTACAGTTAGATAGATTTTTACATAGTAGGGTTATGCGGAAAAGGCAGGTAGATGGAGCTGAGTTTACGGACAGATCAGCCGTGATCTTATTGAATGGCGGGGCAGGCTCGATGGGCCAGATGGCCGACTCCTGCTCCTATTTCTTATGTTCTTATGTGACTTTGTGGAATGATTGTTAGTGCCAGACGAGATGATTTGAGTATCTCAGATACTGTTGATCTCCTGGGATTTTCACACACAACAGACTCTAGAGTTTACAGAGAATGGTGCAAAAAAACAAAAAAAAAAATCCAGTGAGCAGCAGTTCTGTGGGCAAAATTACCTTATGTGAGAGGTGAGGAGAGTGGCCAGACTGGTTTAAGCTGATAGGAAGGCAACAATAATTCAGATAATCACACGTTACAACAATGGGTGTGCAGACGAGCATCGCTAAACACAAAACATGTCGATGGGCTGCAACACAGACCACATAAATACAAGACCAGACAAGCTCGCAGCACGGATAGTACTTGCTCTTGTCATATGGCACCAGCAATCTGTGTTCAATTCCTGCAGCTGTCTGAGAAGTTTGTATATTCTCCCTGTAAATGCGTAGGTTTCCTCCAGGTGCTCCAGTTTCCTCCTTCATTCCAAAGACATAAGGTTAGGGCGAGCAAGTATCTCCACTCTGCCACTCATATATGTGTGACAAATAAAACCAACCTTTAATCTTTATGAGCCTCTGTGGAGCCTCCATATCTGGTAGTGATGCGACCATACATCTATATGCAGTGCAATCACTCCATTCGAGTATGATGTTCTCCTAAGGGGTTGTCTATTGGTGGCTAGAGAGGCCGATCTGGATCCACACATTCTGGGGGGGGGTGCAGTGTGAACAAGAGTAAGTGGTGTCTGTGGTCAGTGTTTGGGTCTTTTGGTTGTTCAGTCTCTCCTTTCACAGCTGCTGCTTGTTCTCAGCAGCACAGAGGAAGTCATTCTCATGTAGAACAGCTCCCTCTTGAACAGATTTCCTCCAGGTGTATCTATTGAGTGTAATGTCTTCCCAGTTTTTAGATACCTTGTTGAATTTCTTCAGGCTGGGTTTGATGTTACCTTTGAAGTGTATCCTTTGCCCACCAGGAGCTTGCTGACCTTCCTTCAAATGCGGGTAAAGGATCTGTTTGGGAGACCATAGGTACAGGGGCAGAATTAGGCCATTTGGCCGATCAAGTCTGCTCCACCATTTCCTCATGGCTGATCCAATTTTCCTCTAAATTCCAATTTCCCGGCTACTCCCCATACCCCTTCATGCCCTGACCCATCGAGAATCTATCAACCTCTGCCTTAAATATACATACAAACGTGGCCTCCACAGCCACCTGTGACAATGAGTTCCACAGATTTATCACTCCCTAGCTAAAGAAATTCCTCCTCATCTCTGTTCTAAAGGGACACCTCTATAATTAGGCTTTGTCCTCTGGTCTTAGACTCTCCCACCATAGGAAACATCCTCTCCACATCCACCCTATCAAGGCCTTTCAGCATTTGATAGGTTTCAATGAGGTCACCCCTCATTCCTCTGAATTCTAGTGAATACAGGCCCAAAACCATCAAACACTCTTCATATGATGAGCCATTCAATCCTGGAATCATTTTCATGAACGTCATTTGAACCCTCTCAAGTTTCAGCACATCCTTTCTAAGACAAGGGGCCCAAAACTGCTCACGATACTCCGTGAGGCCTCACCAGTGACTTAAAAAGTCTCAACATTACATCCTTGCTTTTATATTCTAGTCCTCTTGAAAAGAATGCTAACATTGCATTTGCCTTCCTCATCACAAACCCAACCTGCAAATTAACCTTTAGGGAATCCTGCACAAGGACTCCCAAATCCCTTTGCGCCTTAGATTTTTGTATTTTCTCTCCATTTAGAAAATAGTCACACTTTAATTTCTCCTGCCAAAGTACATGACCATACGCTTCCCGACACTATTCCATCTGCCATTTCTTTACCCATTCTCCTAATCCATCTAAATCCTTCTGTAGGCTCTCTACTTCCTCAAAACTGCCTACCCCTCCATCTATCTTCATATCGTCTGCAAACTTTGCAAAAAAGTCATAAATTCCATCATCCAAAAATATTAACGTATGACGTAAAAAGAAACACCTATCTACGTTACGTGACCATGGTTCTGTTTACTGTGAGTGCCACTTTAAAACCTAGATGAGGCGGGACTATGATGTCAGTATAACAAGCTGCGACAGACCGCTGGGACTTTCAGTAGAGAGAGAGAGAGAGAGGGGGGAAGTTTTGGACCGCAAGCTGCCAGCCGTAGCTTTCTGTAAAAATGCGTAAAGTCTGATACTTTCCCATGCCCAAAGGACTGGGATGATTAATGGCACACCGTGCACAATGGATGTGTGACTGTCACTTTGTATGATCCATATGTAGATTTTGTTGGAGTATCCTGTGGCGACCACTCTTGTTAACCCTTACCTGGATTCAGGTGTGTTAAATGGTAACCACTTGTGCGAAGGGATATTCTGTGACTGTCACTTTGTGACGACTCGACGGATAAGATCTTCGGCGACTGTTACTTCATTTTCCCACTGTGGAACCTGTGGAATTTTTTGTGATCACCTTCTCTTTACATTTTAACATGGATTTATAAATCTCTCCCCTCACTTATTCCGTGGAGTACTGGACCTTTCTAGTTTGCCATCTTAAGACTTTAAGAACTGTTCCTAAGCTTGACGGTTTTGGAGCCACACACACGCATAACACTTAACTTCTGTTTATTTCGTTTAAGTTTCTATATTTTGAGTAGATACTAATAAAGATGGTGGTTTTAACATTAAAACCTGACTCAATTTGTGATCTATTGCTGCTGGTACGTAACATACATCTCTAGAAATATCTAAGAGTCCACTATATATTTGTAGTAATTTGCAAGAGTCTTGAGTGCCATACCAAATCTCATCAAAATCCTACTAAGATATAAAGATGAGGAAGTCTGCCGATGCTGTTGATCCAAAGTGACCCACATAAAATGCCAGAGGAACTCAGCAGCTCAGGGAGCATCTACGGAAATGAATAAACAGTCAACGTTTCTGTCCCAGGCCCTTCCTCAGGACTCAGATCTTCTCACTGACTTAAGTTTTACCATGGCTCCTTTGTGCTACAACTCAGTCAAAGGATGTCTCAGTATCAAAGGCAGTCATTTTGAACAGACATCTGGAACTCAGTTCCATGTCCATGTTTTGATCAAGGCTGTGAAGAAGCTGCAGCTAAGTAGTCCCAACAAAACCCAATCTGGACAATCAGTGAGTGAGGCAATGGCCAGCTCAGGCACTGGTTGTGCTAGCAAGGGTTTCTTCATGATAGATATTGAGTGACTTAACAGTGAAATACAATGTTGGAAAGTGTATGGTTATGCACTTTGGCAGAAGAAATAAACAGGCAGACTATTGTTTAAATGGGGAGAGAATTCAAAGTTCTGAGATGCAATGGGACTTGGGCATCCTCGTACAGGATACCCTTAAGGTTAACCTCCAGGTTGAGTCGGTGGTGAGGAAGGCGAATGCAATGTTGGCATTCATTTCTAGAGGAATAGAGTATAGGAGCAGGGATGTGATGTTGAGGCTCTATAAGACGCTGGTAAGACCTCACTTGGAGTACTGTGTGCAGTTTTGGGCTCCTTATTTAAGAAAGGATGTGCTGACATTGGAGAGGGTACAGAGAAGATTCACTAGAATAGTTCTGGGAATGAGAGGGTTAACATATGAGGAACGTTTGTCCGCTCTTGGACTGTATTCCTTGGAGTTTAGAAGAATGAGGGGAGACCTCGTAGAAACATTTCGAATGTTGAAAGGCATGGACAGAGTGGATGTGGCAAAATTGTTTCCCATGATGGGGGAGTCCAGTACGAGAGGGCATGACTTAAGGATTGAAGGGCGCCCATTCAGAACAGAGATGTGAAGAAATTTTTTAAGCCAGAGGGTGGTGAATCTATGGAATTTGTTGCCACGGGCGGCAGTGGAGACCAAGTCATTGGGTGTATTTAAGGTAGAGATTGATAGGTATCTGAGTAGCCAGGGCATCAAAGATTATGGTGAGAAGACGGGGGAGTGGGACTAAATGGGAGAATGGATCAGCTCATGATAAAATGGTGGAGCAGACTTATGGGCCGAATGGCCAACTTCTGCTCATTTGTCTTATGGTCTTATAATCAGTGACTGATTATGACCTAGTTAAGAGTAGATACCATAGCGGGTCTACTACAGACACAGCCCAGTCCATCATAGACAAACCCCTCCCCACCACTGAGCATATCTACAAAGAGCACTGCCACAAGAAAGCAGCATCCATCATCAAAGACCCCCACCACCCAGACCATGCTCTCTTCTCACTGCTGCCATCAGGGTCCCACACCACAGGGTCAGGAACAGTTATTATCCCCCAACCACCAGGCTCCTGAACCAGAGGGGATAGTTCCACTCTCCTCAACTCTGAACTGATTCTAAAGTCTACAGACTCACTTTCAAAGACTTTCCACAACTCATTCTCAGTATTATACTTTTATTCATAGTATGTCTTCTTCTGCACACTGGCTGTTTGTCAGTCTTTGTTTATGTATAATTTTTTTGTAAATTCTATTGTATTTCTTTATTTTCCTGTAACTGTCTGCATGAAAATGAATGTCAAGGTCGTGGATAATGACATAAACACAAGAGATTCTGCAGATGCTGGAAATCCACGGCAACACACACAGAATCCTGGAGGAACTCAGCAGGTCAGGCAGCATCAATGGAGAAGAGTAAATGGCCGACATTTCAGGCCGAGACCCTTCTTCAGAACTGAGGAGAGAGGGGGGAGATGCCAGAAAAAAGGTGGGGGAGGGGAAGGATGCTACCTGGATGGTAGGTGAAACAAGGTGAGTAGGAAAGGTAAAGGGCTGGAGAAGAAAGAATCTGACAGGAGAGGAGAGTGGACAATAGGAGAAAGGGAAGGAGGAGGGGGCCCAGGGGGAAATAATAGGTAGGTGAGAAGTGGTAAAATGCCAGAATAGGTAGTAGAGGAGGAAGGGAGGGGGACGGTGTCATACTGCATGCAGGTATGGTGACATATAAAGTAAAAAGCTTTATGCTACGGCTCTGTCGAAATGTGCAATATGCAATTTATAGTAATTCATAATAAATAGCATGTACAACAGGACAGTCAATATAACACAGAAATACAATTGTATCAGCATGAGTTAATCGGTCTGATGGCCTGGTGGAAGAAGCTGTCTCGGAGCCTGTTGGTCCTGGCTTTTATGCTGCAGTAAACATAAATAGAAACATAGAAAACCTGCAGCATAATACAGGCTCTTAGGCTCACAATGCTGTGCTGAATATGTACTTACTGGATCCACAAAGCAAGGTCCCCTTGGATCCCATGCTTCCTTACTTTCTCAATAACCCTTGCATGGGGTACCTTGTCAAATGCCTTGCTGAAATCCATATACACTACATCTATGGCTCTACCTTCATCAATGTGTTTAGTCACATCCTTAAAAAATTCAATCAGGCACGACCTGCCTTTCACAAAGCCATGCTGACTATTCCTAATCATATTATGCCTCTCCAAATGTTCATAAATCCTGCCTCTCAAGATTTCTCCATCAACTTACCAACCACTGAAGAAAGACTCACTGGTCTATAATTTCCTGGGCTATCTCTACTCCCTTTCTTGAATGTGAACAATACCTGCAACCCTCCAATCCTCCGGAACCTCTCCCGTCCCCACTGATGATGCAAAGATCATTGCAAGAGGCTCAGCAATCTCCTCCCTCGCCTCTCACAGTAGCCTGAGGTATATCTCGTCCGGTCCCAGTGACTTATCCAACTTGATGCTTTCCAAAACCTCCAGCACATCCTCTTTCTTAATGTGTATACGCTCAAGCTTTTCAGTCTGCTGTAAGTCGTCCCTACAATCGCCAAGATCCTTTTCCATAGTGAATACTGAAGCAAAGTTTTCATTAAGTACCTCTGCTATCTCCTCCGGTTCCATACACACTTTTCCGCTGTCACACTTGATTGCTCCTATTCTCTTACGTCTTATCCTCTTGCTCTTCACATACTTGTAGAATGCCTTGGGGTTTTCCTTAATCCTGCTCGCCAAGACCTTTTCATGCTCCTTCTGGCTCCCCTAATTTCATTCTTAAGCTCCTTCCTGCTAGCCTTATAATTTTCCATATCTCTACCTTTGCCTACTTTTTTGAACCTTTCATAAACTTTTCTTCCCTTCCTGCTAGAGTTTCAACAGCCTTTGCACACCACAGTTCCTGTACCTTACCACCCTTTCCCTGTCTCATTGGAATGTACCTATGCAGAACGCCACGCAAATATTCCCTGAGCATTTTCCACATTTCTGCCGTACATTTCCCTGAGAGCATCTGTTGTTAATTTATGCTTCCAAGTTCCTGCCCGATAGCTTCATATTTCCCCTTACTGCAATTAAACGTTTTCCTAACTTGTCTGTTCCTATCTTTCTCCAATGCTCTGGTAAAGGAGATAGGATTGCGATCACTATCTCCAAAATGCTCTCCCACTGAGAGATCTGACACCTGACCAGATTCATTTCCCAACACCAGATCAAGTACAGCCTCTACTCTTGTAAGCTTATATACATATTGTGTCAGGAAACTTTCCCGAACACACCTAACAAACCCCACCCCATCTAAACCCCTCATTCTAGGGAGATGCCAATCAATATTGGGGAAATTAAAATCTCCCATCATGACAGGCACATCTCCCATTATTGCACAGTTCCAGAACCTCTCTCCCTATCTGCTCCTCATTGTCCCTGTTACTATTGGGTGGTCTTTAAAAAACACCCACTAGAATTATTGACTCCTTCCTGTTCCTAACTTCCACTCACAGAGACCTGTAGACAATACATCCATGACATCCTCTTTATCTGCAGCCGTGATATTATCTCTGATCAGCAGTTCCATGCCCCCACCTCTTTTACTTCCCTCCCCGTCCTTTCTGAAACATCTAAAGCTTGGCACTCAAAGTAACCATTCCTGTCCCTGAGCCATCCAAGGCTCTGTAATGGCCACAACACCATAGCTCCAAGTACTGATCCACGCTCTAAGCTCATCCGCTTTGTTCATAATACTCCTTGCATTAAAACAGACACATCTCAAACCATCAGCTGAGCACATCCCTTCTCTATCACCTACCTATCCTCCCTCTCACCTTGCCTACAAGCTTTCTCTATTTGTGAGCCAACCACCTCTTCCTTGGTCTTTTCAGTTCGGTTCCCACCCCCCAGCAATTCTAGTTTAAACTCTCTCCAATAGCCTGAACAAACCTCCCCGCCAGGATATTGGTCCCCCTGGGATTCAAGTACAACCCATCCTTTTTGTACAGGTCACACCTGCCCCAAAAGAGGTCCCAATGATGCAGAAATCTGAATCCCTGCCCCTTGCTCCAATCCCTCAGCCACACATTTATCCTCCACCTCACTCTATTCCTATATTCACTGTCACGTGGCACAGGCAGTAATCCCGAGATTACTACCTTTATGGTCCTGCTTCTCAACTTCCTTCCTAACTCCCTGTAGTCTGTTTTCAGGACCTCTTCCCTTTTCCTGCCTATGTCGTTGGTACCAATGTGTACCTCGACCTCTGGCTGTTCACCTTCCCACTTCAGGATATTGTGGACGCGATTAGAAACATCCCGGACCCTAGCACCTGGGAGGCAAACTACCATCCGTGTTTCTTTCCTGCGTCCACAGAATCACCTGTCTGACCCCCTAACTCTAGAGTCTCCTATCGCTGCTGCCATCCTCTTCCTTTCCCAACCCTTCTGAGCCATAGGGCCAGACCCTGTGGCAGAGGCACGACCACTGTTGCTTCCCCCAGGTAGGTCACTCCCCCCAACAGTACTCAAGCAGGAGTACTTATTGTTGAGGGGGACAGCCACAGGGGCACTCTCTAGTATCTGACTCCTGCCCTTCCCTCTCCTGACTGTTACCCACTTACCTGTCTCCCGAAGCCCCAGTGTGACTACTTGCCTATAGCTCCTCACTTTTCCTGACCATCTCCAGTTCCCTAACCCAGTCATTAAGGAGCTGCAGCTCCATGCACCTGGTGCAGATGTGGCCGTCCGGGAGACTGGGAGACTCCAGGACCTCCCACATCTGACACCCAGTACAGGACACCGGCCTCGCAGACATACTTCCTATTCCTGCTCTTCACAAGTAACTTATCTCGCCTCGACCCTCTATCGCCGAAGCCCTATTGAGCCAAAGCCTTGCTACTCTGACTCCCTCTACTCCGACACCCGCTCTATAAAGCTATCTTCTTTTAAAATTCTTCATGCTGGTCTAACTCACTAACGTCCACGCGCCTGTGCAGTCATGCCTTGATCAAACAGCTGAAGAAAAAATGCTCTCCTTTTAAGTCCGTCCCGCCAGTCTAACTCGCTGACGTCCACATGCCTATGCAGTTGTGCCTCGATCAAAACGTTGAAGAAAAAATGCCCTCCTTTTAAGTCCTTCCCGCCAGTCTAACTCGCTGACATCCATGTGTCTGCTCAGTCGTGCCTCGATCAAACTGCTGAAGAAAAAATGTTCTGCTTTTAAATCCTTCCCACTGGTCTAACTTACTGACGTCCACGTGCCCGTGCAGTTGTGCCTCAATCCATGCACTCCTTTTCAAAGTTCAAAGTAAATTTATCATCAAGGAACGTATACGTTACCATATTCACAAACGTTTGTACCTTGAGGTTCATTTTCTTGTGGGCATTTACAATAGAACAAAGAAATACAGTAGAATCAATGAAAAATTACACACAAACAAATTAAGACATCTTCGCCAACCAACCCATGGCAAATGCATTCATACATTTATACAATATTTTTACGTGACTATGCAAAAATATTTCTAAAATTAGATTTTCAGATTGCTGAGGCTTTATAAGACCGCATTTGGAGTATTGTGAGCAGTTTTAGGCCCCTTATCTAAGAAAAGATGTGCTGGCATTGGTGAGGATCCTCTGTCTGATGGTCTAAGACTCTCAAGAAATAGAAATCCAGCTCCTTTCCCTACCTTTCAGCTGAACTCTGTGCACGAATGCCTGCTAAAAGATCTCTCAGTACTTTTAGTTTCCCTGAATCCGTGGCAGTGAATACGTCTGGTTCACGGTTCATCGAAAATATGCTGGTCAGATCTTTGTAAGGGTTCATGTCCAACGGTGGATCAAAATTGGGATTTATGGAGCAATTTTCATTTCCCTAAGAAAGTGAAGAGACTCGGGTCATTTATTCCATTTTAATTAATGTGCCAGAAACCAAGATAATTCTTAACAGTGCTTCGAAAGCTTTTCTCTGAAGAAATATTGACTCCAAAGTAGCAGGTTACACTGCTCTTCAATACATTATTCTGGGATATATTTCTGAGGTGCACAGACCATAGACATTACAGCATAGTACAAGCCCTTTGGTTCACAATGTTGAGCTGACTTTTTAACCTACTCTAAGATCAAGCTAACCCTTCCCTCCCACAAAGCCCTCAATGTTTCTTTCATCAATCTAAGAGTTTCTTAAACGTTCCTAATATACTTGCCTCTACCACCACCTCTGGCAGTGTGTTCCATGCACCCACCAATCTGTGTAAAGAACCTAAACCTCTGACATTCCCCCCTCCCCCATACTTTCCTCCAGTCACCTTAAAATAATGCCCCCTTGTATTCACCATTTCTGTCCTGGAAAAAACACTCTAGCTGTCCACTCAGTCAATGCCTCTTATCATCTTGTACACCTCTTTCACTCCAAAGGGAAAAGCCCTGACTCAGTCAACCCTTCTTCATAAGACATGCTCCCTGATCCCAGGCAGCACCCTGGTAAATCTCCTCTGCACCTCTCTAAGGCAAATTCATCCATTTCTATAAACACAGCACATTTTTACCCAACAATTAAACTACTAAGTCATTAAAGTACTTTTTAAATTCATACTTCTTAAATCAATATTAATCCTCAAGCAGCTATACTCATTCACCTCAATGCAGAATTATCAGAACATTTTTGTGAAGTGAACTCTATTGCAGAAAAAGTATTAAGAAATGACAGAAATGGTCAATAATAGCGCTATAGGGCTATTAATAGAAACATAGAAAACCTACAGCACAATACAGGCCCTTCAGCCCACAAAGTTGTGCTGAACATCTCCCTACCTTAGAAATTACCAGGCTTACCTATAGCCCCCGAGTTTTCTAAGCTCCATGTACCTATCCAAAAGTCTCTTAAGAGTTTTGTTTTATTAAAACAAAAACTTCATGCCATTTAAAAAGTTTCTTCCCCAGGCAGTTAACCTGATCAACCATTCTAGTTAGCCCCCTCCCTACCCCCTCTATCTTTTACCCACTGTCACTGCAGTGCACTGTAAACACTTTAAACCACTTTTTTGTAAAGCTGTTTACATACTGGCATTTACATATTTAAGGACATTTTATTCCATATCTGTACTTTAACCTCTAACTTCATTTTTTATATAATTATTTACATTTTATATTTGTTGAATGTTGCTGTTTTTGTTGCATGTCACACCCTGACCAACACACCACAGCAAATTCCCAATACTTGTAAATGTATTTGGTGAATAAAGTTTACCCTTGATCCTTGAAAAAACTGTTAGCGGCTCCTCTGTGTTTTTGTAAAGTAAACTTTTCTCCATTCCTCGCCTGAATCATGTTGCAATAAAAGTCAAAGGCTCAAATTATTACTTTCACTAACAAACTATTCATCTCTGTTAGGGCCAACAGTTTGGTCTATTCCAGCATTTTGATTTCTGCTGATTTGCTGATGTGATGATAGGCATTTGGAAAAGAAATAGTGTCATAGAGTGATAGAGCACAGAGCACAGAATAGGCCCTTTGGTCCGTCTAGACCACACTGAACCGTTATTCTGTCTAGTCCCATCAACCGGCACCTTCAACCCCCTCCACACCCTTCCCACCTACGTACTTGTCCAAATTTCCCTTAACTATTGCTATCAAGCCCACATTCACCACTTCCACTAGCATCTCATTCCACAATCGCACTATCCTCAGAGTCCAAGTTTGGAACTTACCCACTCAGGTGCCCCTTAAATATTTCACCTTTCATCCTTAGCCTGTGACCTCTAATTCTCATCTCAATCTCAGTAGAAAAAGCCTGCTATCTATACCTCTCATAATTTTGTATACCTCTATCAAATCTCCCCTCATTCTCCTATGCAAAGGGAATACATTCCTAACCTATTCAAGCTTTCCCTCTAACTCAGCTCCGGCAGTTCTGACAACATACTTGTAAATTTTCACTCTATTCTTTTGTTATCTTTTCATGAGCAGAGAGCATTCTGCCAGGCTGCATGATTGAATGGTCCAGAAACTGCCCTGCGGTGGACAGGAAGACTCTACAATGGGTTGTCAAAACTGCCCAACGCATCACCAGCACCAGCCTACCAACCATCAAGGGCAATATATACAGAAAGGTGCCGGACAAGGACCAGTAACATCTTGAAGGATCCCACTAACCCTGCTCATGGACTGTTTGTCCCACTCCCATCAGAGAGGAGGCTATGCAATATCCATGCCAGGAACACCAGACTGAAAAACTGTTACTTTCCCCAAGCAGTAAGGCTGATCAACACCTCCACCCACTAACCCACCCCTCCACACCCCCAACCACCACTACTTTATCATTTCCTGTCAGTCCAGACACTCCTCTGCCGAGAGTCACTTTGTGAACGTACAATCAATCTGTGTAAAAACTATCTTATGTATTTACATTTATTGTGTTCTTTATCTTACTGTGTTTATTTTTTGAGCTGCACTGGATCTATTTATTTTATGTATTTAGAGATACAGCATGAAGTATGCCCTTCTGGCCCTTCAAGTCGTGCCGCCCCCAACAACTACCGTGGCACACAATTCCAGGGTACCGAACAGATAATCAAATGGCCAACTAATCTAATCTCTTCTGCCTACACAATGTCCATATCCTTTCATTTCCCTCACGTTCATGTGCCTATCTAAGTGTCTCTTAAAAGTCTCCAACATATCTGCCTCTACCACCACCAAAGGCAGTGCATTCCAGGCACCCACCACTGTGTGTGCAAAAAAACTTGCCTCTTGTATCTCCTTTGAAATTAACCCATCTCACCTTAAATGTATGTCCTCTGGTACTAGACATTTCAACCCTGGGAGAAAAAGATATTGTCTGCCTCCTCTAACTATGCCTGTCATAATCTTATAAAGATTACTACTGGCTCTTAGGGAGCTGATGCTCATATGCACCTCAAACCAATACCTTTATTGTATTATAGAGAAGCGTAGGGTGATTGCAGAGTTTCTTCAGTAACCCTATGCATATTAAGTGGAGACTGCTATCCAGCGTTCCCTGTAGGAAAGATTTCACTGTGTGAGACGACAGTATCTTGTGATAGAGTTCGAGCTGCAGCGCAGTGGGGCGGCAGAAGATAATCCATTCAGTCTTTGGAGGGAGGTAATTGTTAATGATGTCCTGTGTGCGCCGAAGTATGAAGAGCCCCGTTAATCGGCATAGCTCCGCTGCCCTTTCTTCACCCAACTGCTTTTCATCCTGCGGACAAAAAGAAATCGCAAATGAGCAAAGGCTGGAACGTTGAGGAGAGAATTCCTGAATTAATGCATTTTCGAACAAGGCTTCATTGTTTATTGTTCAGCTTTACGGGCATTTTTAGCCAAGAAACTGAATAATTGTATAGGTTAAACTTGCAAACACATACACCCGAAACATCTCTATTGTAATATTATTAAATATTTGGAGGCTTGAAAACAATTTAACACAATCAGATTTGCTTGTAAAATCTTTATTCATGCCACTTTTTGCATCATCTTGCTGTTCACCCTCCATTCTGAAGCTAGCCAGTCTGAGGTGCATGTGGGTGGTCCATAAGAGGCATATTATGATCAGAAACTTGATGCCTTTTGTACAATTCCTTTACAAACTCATTGCAGTGGCAAACAATGGTCAAAATTTAAAGCAGAAAACAAAGATACGCACGAAGAGACTGAAGTTCAGTTTTATCATACAAAGCTGACACTCTGCCTAGTTCTGATACATAGTGGATTTCCCCTGCCTCACCTTAAAAATCAGCAGCTGGTGGCGTATTTCTAAGATTAAGATTAATGTTATTTGTCGCATTTCAAATAAAACAGACAGGAAAAAGTGTCACTGGTGTCAACAACCAATCAGTCTGAGTATGAACTGGGGGCAGCCCGCAAGTTTCGTAATGCTTCCAGCACCACCATGATATGCCCACAATTTGCTAATCCTAGTATGTCTTTGGAAAATGGGAGGAAAGCTTCCTTCAGTTAGTCCTGACGAAGGGTCTCGGCCCGAAATGTCAACTGTACCTCTTCCTAGAGATGCTGCCTGGTCTGCTGCGTTCACCAGCAACTTTGATGTGTGTTGCTTGAATTTCCAGCATCTGCAGAATTCCTCGTGTTTATGATATAATATTCAAGTAGACAAAAGCATACTTATGGAGGGTATGCTGGAGTACGTTGTTTATAAAGGCTTGGAAAATGCTGGAGTGTTTGCAAGGCCGAAGGGCATAACCAGGTACTCATAGTGCCCGGGTGGTGTATTCAATGCAGTCTTCCACTCATCACCTTCCCTAATAAGGACCAGATTATATGCAGTCCATAGGTCTAGTTTTGTGAATATCCACGCTCTAAGGAGCACTTCAGAAGTTGTATTTATGAGTGGAAGAGGTTAGCGATTCTTGGCCATTATGCAGTTTAACCCCCAATAATCAATGCATGGCCGCAGGCTCCCATATTTCCCGAAGCAGAAGCCTGCACTGGCGGGTGAGGTGGAGGACCGAATGAAGCCTGTGAAAAGAGTTTCCTTTATATACTTCTTCATTGCACTTCTCTCTGGGCTTGACAGCGTACAATTGATCCCATGGGGGACAAGAACCAGGCAGAGGTCAATAGCACAGTTGTAGGGTTGGTGCGGTGGAAGAGTTGAGGCCTTTCCCTTGCTGAAGAACTCCTCCAAACCCTTGTAGACGGAGGGGATTTCGACCAGTTTGAGTGTTGCTGTCTCCTCCGGACCTTCCTTCGAGGGTGTCTCCTGAGGCTTCTTAGGTGACAGGGGTGATTTGACAGACCTCAGAGTCCTCTCCCTACATTCACAAAATTCCCTCATAGAAACAGCGGCTAAATCAAAGTCCAAATCCCCGCTTGCCTCCTCAGGCAACAGTAGCGAGGCATTACAGAGGTTCTCTCCCTCACCCCACTCCTCCCCCAGAACAGGCTTCAAGGATCAGTGTACAGGAGTCTCTCCCCTCCTTGAGACCTGGCGGCTGGAAGCATAAGCTTAGCGGCAGGTTTCCCAGACACCTCAGGCACCTCTTTGGACCTTTCCTGAACTAGAAATTCCCTCCCTATAGTTCTATAGGTCCATAAGACATTGGAGCAGAATTAGGCCATTTGGCCCATCAAGTCTGCTCTGCCATTCAATCATAGCTGATCCTTTTATTCCCCTCCTCAGCCCCACACCCCAGCCTTCTCTCTGTAACCTTTGATGCCGTGTCCAATCAAGAACATATCAAGCTCTGCCTTAAATACGACCTGGCTTCCACAACTGCTTGTGGTCTGGCTAAAGAAATTTTCTGCATCTCTGTTTTAAATGTATGCCCCTCTATCCTGAGGCTGTGCCCTCTTGTCCTAGACTCCCCCACCACAGGAAACATCCTTTCCAAGTTACCCTGTCTAGCCCTTTCAACATTCGAAAGGTTTCAGTGAGGTTCCCCCTCATCCTCCTGAACTCCATCGAGTACAGACCCAGAGCTATGAAATGTTCCTTGCATGATAACCCTTTCATTCCCAGAATCATCCTTGTGAATCTCCTCTTAACTCTCTCCAATGCCTCTTGAAAAGTCTGAACCTCTTGAGTCGTCTTGTTCCTTCAGGATCCCGATTTGTCTGCTCTTGAGGACACGACTAAGTTTCCAGAAGGTCTTAGGTTCCCTCATACTGACAGCCGCCTCCTTATTTGTCATTGGTCATGGAAGACTCTGGGTCTCGGAATACCATGCAGCAAACAAACTCTCTTACAATGACTGGACCAAGCAATGATTCTCCACTCTTTCCAGTCTGCCGACGGACTACGCTGCGACAGCCAAGGATACCCGAGGATCGGGGTATGAGTGAAGAGTCAATAACGTAGGGACTAATGTCTTCCACATGATCCCTATCCTCATCTGCAAACCCACTGTCTGTTCCTGAATCTGCCTGGACTGTAGCGGGTGGTCGTCCAGGACTGTCGAAGAGAGCCAGTTCGAGCCCGTCCCTACGCATTGCCCGGGCATGGGCTGGCTCAATTCTCACAGCGGTATGTCGAATCAACAGACAGTTCTTAAATCCCAAGAATTACCCATTGCCCCAGAGTCCACAAAAGCCTTTACCTGCCTCAGGTTCTTATCCTGCCTATCTCCATCTTTGGCACGAAACCAGACTCCATGGGGTTGGGCGTAGTAGCTGCTACTGTCACAGTCCTCCTGCCACTGGACAGTCTTAGCAGATCTCCAGGTGGCTGTAGCTTTGGACGTTCAGCTGCAGGTGACCTGCTTCACTGCAGTAAAAGCAATCACCTTGACCCCAATGCCGGGACCTCTCATCAGCGGAGTCTAGTGCAACCAGCTTGCATGGGTTTGACTGGAACTTGAGCAGGCAACAGGCCGATGTTGGCCCGAGGCTGAGGAGTGGAACTGCGATGCGTAGAGACTGGGCTCAGAATGGCTCTCTTCAACCTCCTGAAGTGGTTCCACTTTCGCCCTGTCAGACAATTATCAAAATGGATGGATTGGTCGATCCGAACCTCTCTGTTGGCTCTCTGAAGGCGAGCGCATCCTTCAGCTCATCTTGGAGTCCTGGTATAGCGCTCTCCTGGGCCAAGATTTCAATCACCTAGTCGGCCACTGACCATCCTCCCTGTTGAATGTGAAATCTTTATCAGCCGGTCCAAGGCTCGCTGGCTCTGGTGGGGTGATGAAACACCTTTCTCCTAGCGTTCATGAATTCCTCCGAATCCAAGCAAATCTCTGACCTACGTTTGCAACGTGCCGTAGCCCAGGCTAGGGTACTTCCAGTCAGAAGAGAGATGGTGAAGGCCACCTTGCCGCCCTCCGAAGTGAACCAGGACGCTGGGAGTTCAAATACTAATGAGCATTGTACGAGGAAGCCGCAGCACGAACCCAGATCCCACCGAATCTCTCCAGGGCTGGAAGATGGATTGGCACTGCAAAGCAATCAACAGCCTCAACTGAACGACTTTGGTTTCCTCCCAGTAATAGTCTGGCAAACGGCGACCTGGAGGTCATGTATCTCCAGGCTCTTTCTGGAAATTTTCCCGCTGTGGCCGCTGATGAATTTTCCCAGCTGACGAACGGCTCTGATACCTCTCTGGTTCCGTGTTGGCTCAAGTGTACTGTGACAAAAGCCCTTGATGAGGGTGGTTTGGACCCAAATGCTGTGGTATCCAAAGCAAGGTATCAAACTGGAACTGAGCACAAAACAAAGGCTAGACAATACCACCAGTAGGTTTATGATTGAGCACCAAACACAGTTCTGATGTTCCTCAAATACTCAATTCTTGGCGCTCGAAACATGATTACCAATTAGCAGGACCATCCTGAACCCTTAAAGGGGTCGTGCCAGCTTTCACAGCCAGGCTCAGGACCGTCCATGCTAGTTTAAGAATTCTTAAACCATGTTTAAGAATTAACATCTTTTTCATACCTTGGTTGCAGAGGGTTGCTGTGACCGGACGATAGGCTCCTCATAAATCTTTTTGTAAGTGGATGAAGATCCAAGGACACCTGGATTCACAAATTCTACTAGAGAGTAGAACTCCTGAAGATCATTTTGTATTGGAGTACCTGTAATGCAACCAAATTTACTTTGAATATATGATCTATCAAATCTTTACAATGATTGCTTATTGCACACAGATTCCTTATTAATTTATGATTTTTCTTTGTATTTGCAGTTTGTTGTATTTTGCACACTGGTTGTTTGTCTCTGTCGTGTGCAGCATTTCAAAGGTTCTATTGGGTTTGTTTGCATTTACAGTGAATGCCCACAAGAAAATGAATCTCAGCATAGTATATGGTGACACACACAGTACTGTGCAAATGTGTCAAGCACATAGATATGATATATCTAGGTTGAAGACTTTTGCACAATTCTGTAGTAATTTTATGTATTGCACTCTACTACTGCCACAAAAAAACTAGTTTCATACTGTATATGAGTGATGATAAACCTGATTCTGATACAGGTCTATATTGTGGACTGAGAGTGGGAAGGGGGCAGAAGAGGGGAATCATGGTTGGGAAAAGGGGAAGGGAGAGGGGAGGGAGCAGGAAGCACTGGAGAGACATTCTGTAACGATCAATAAACCGATTGTTTGGAATCAAATGACCTTGCCTGGTGTCTCAGGCCTGGGTGTGTCTGAGTGATCCAAAGGCATGAAGGTGGCAGGGAAGGAATGCTGGGGCAGGGTGGTGGATGTAAATGTACATATAAATCAATTAACTTATGCAAGTGCCATAGAACATAGAACACTACAGTACAGTACAGGTCCTTTGGCTCACAAATGTTGTGCCAACCATTTAACCTACTCCAAAATCAAGCTAACCCTTCCCTCCCACACATGTGCTTGCAACACTGTGTGTCTGACAGAGTGATCAGCAGCACTGGGGCTCCACAGGGGACTGTCTTGTCTCCCTTTCTCTTCACCATTTACACCTCAGACTTCAACTACTGCACAGAGTCTTGTCATCTTCAGAAGTTTTCGGATGACTCTGCCATAGTTGGATGCATCAGCAAGGGAGATGAGGCTGAGTACAGGGCTACGGTAGGAAACTTTGTCACATGGTGTCAGCAGAATTATCTGTAGCTTAATGTGAAAAAGACTAAGGAGCTGGTGGTAGACCTGAGGAGAGCTAAGGTACCGGTGACCCCTGTTTCCATCCAGGGGGTCAGTGTGGACATGGTGGAGGATTACAAATACCTGGGGATACGGATTGACAATAAACTGGACTGGTCAAAGAACACTGAGGCTGTCTACAAGAAGGGTCAGAGCCGTCTCTATTTCCTGAGGAGACTGAGGTCCTTTAACATCTGTCGGACAATGCTGAGGATGTTCTACGAGTCTGTGGTGGCCAGTGCGATCATGTTTGCTGTTGTGTGCTGGGGCAGCAGGCTGAGGGTAGCAGACACCAACAGAATCAACAAATTCATTCGTAAGGCCAGTGACGTTGTGGGGATGGAACTGGACTCTCTGACGGTGGTGTCTGAAAAGAGGATGCTGTCCAAGTTGCATGCCATCTTGAGCAATGTCTCCCATCCACTACATAATGGACTGGTTGGGTACAGGAGTACATTCAGCCAGCAACTCATTCCACCGAGATGCGACACTGAGCGTCATAGGAAGTCATTCCTGCCTGTGGCCATCAAACTTTACAACTCCTCCCTTGGAGGGTCAAACACCCTGAGCCAAAAGGCTGGTCCTGGACTTATTTCCCGGCATAATTTACATATTACTAGTTAATTATTTATGGTTTTATTACTATTTAATTATTTATGGTGCAACTGTAATGAAAACCAATTTCCCCCGGGATCAATAAAGTATGACTATGACTATTTCTCTACCATCCATGTGCCTATTTAAGAGTTTCTTATCTCCCCTAAAGTATCTGCCTTTACCCAGAACTCTATGTGGGTCGATGGTACTAGTTCAGCATGGACTAGATGGGCCCATTGGCTTGGTACTGCACTGTGGTTGGTGGAGTTGTAGATAGTGTGGAAGGCTGTTTCAGGTTGCAAGGGGCATTAACAGGATGCAGAGTTGGGCTGAATAATGACAGATGGAGTTCAACCAGAAGAAATGTGAAATGATCCACTTCGAAGGGTCAAATTTGAAGGCAGAATACAAGGTTAATGACAGGATGCTTGGTCATGTGGAGGAACAGAGAGATCTTGGGGTCTACATCCATAGATCCCCACAACGTTGCCATGCAAGTGTTTGTGTGTTGGCCTTCACTAGTCAGGGGATTGCATTCGAGAGCCATGAGGCAACAAGACCCTGGTGAGACCACACTTGGAATATTTTGTTCATTTCTGGTCATCTCATTATAGGACGGATGTGGAAACTTTAGAGAGAATGCAGAGATCTACCAGGATGCTGCCTGGATTGGAGACCATGTCTTATGAAGATAGCTTGGATGAGCTAGTGGTTTTCTTTTTAGAGTGAAGGAGGATGAGAGGTGACTTTATAGAGGTGTACAAGAGGATAAGAGGCATAGATAGAGTGGGTGGCCAGAGTTCTCTGTTCTATGTTCAAATACTATGACTGTACTGCTTCCATCAAGGCAGTGCCAAGACAGAGGAGATACAAGTTGCATCTTGAAAGAATGATGGGGTGGTACAGCCATAAGGAACAGCAATATTATTTATTTATTTGTTGCTTATTAATTATTTGTTCTTTTGTATTTGCACAGTAGTTGTCCATCTTTGTGTGTCATTTTTCATTGATTCTATTGTACTTTTGTGCCTACTGTGAATGCCCTCAAGAAAACGAATCTGAAGTATATGGAGATATTTGGGCAGCTCGGTACCATTGGGGTTAGCACGACACTATAACAGCTCGGGGCATTCCAGAGTTTGGAGTTCAATTCCAGCACCACTCTGTAAGCAGTTTGTATGTTCTCCCATGGAATGAGTGGGTTTTCCCCGGGTGCTCTGGTTTCTTCCCACAGTCCAAAGACGTACCAGTTAGTCAGTTAATCGGTCATTGTAAAATTCTCCTGTGATTAGGTTAGGGTTAATCGAGTTTGTCAGGAGTTGCTAGGACAGTGTGGCTCGAAGGGACTACTCTGTGCTGTTTCACTAAATAAATAAATATACGTACTCTGAAAATTAATTTGTGTTGAACTTTGCTTTCAGTTCTGCACCAATGACTTAGTGATGATTTATTGATAACTTACCAGTGAGAATCACTCTCTTCTCACAGGAGAGGCTAAGAATTGCCGTGGATGTCTTAATCGAACTATTTTTTAAACGGTGCCCTTCGTCACAGATTAATAGGTTGAATTGAATGCTCTGAATTTGTTCTAGGCACCGCAGCAACATCTCATAACTGATGACAAGAACTGAGTACAGCGGCGAAGCGATGAAGTCTTCTACTTTATGATCCTGTAGGTAAATAAGTTAACAAAAATCAGAGACAGAGGCCTCACTTGGAGTACTGTGAGCAGCTTTGGGCCCCTTATGTACGAAAAGATGTGCTGTCATTGGAGTGGGTTCAGAGGAGGTTCACGAAAATGGTTCCGGGATTGAAAGGCTTGTCATATGAGGAGAGTTTGATGGTTCTGGGCTTGTATTCATTGAAATTTAAAAGAAGGAAGGGGAGATCTCATTGAAACCTTTAGAAATTTTAAAGGCCTAGATAGAGTGGATGTGGTGAAGATGTTTCCTACAGTGGAAGAGTCTAGGACCAGAGGGAACAACTTCAGGATAGAGGGGTGTCCATTTAGAACAGAGTAGAGGAAGAATTTCTTTAGCCAGAAGGTGGTGAATCTGTGGAATTCATTACCGCCAGCAGCTGTGGAGGCAATGAAAGGGAAATGGGTCAGCTACTGATGGGCCAAATGGCCTAATTCTGCTCCAACGTTTTACGATCTTGTGGTCACTAGGATGATTCTTGCTTGGTTTTGTACTTGCCAAGACAGATCAGATCAACAGCAGCCTTGCTTGCTGCCCTACATCATCTTTCAAATTTCCCATTATCCGTTGTAGTGCCCCCTCCCCTTCGTTCTTGTTAATGTTCTGTATCTAAACATCATAACCTGAACACATACTCAGGTTACTGGGGAGCCGTGTGGCCTTGGCTGTTCCGCAGACCTGTCCTTCGTGACTTTGGATCACTCGTTGCTGCTGCCCATGAGGGAGACGCCTGTTGGCATGGACATCAATTTCTACAACTTGTGGTAATTTCTCCGCCCTCCCCCTTTCTCTTTTTGAAATCCCCATTCTGGCTCTCTTCTTACCCCTACTCTTCACCTCATCTGTCCATCACCGCCCCAGGTGCTATTCCCCCATTCCTTCTTATCATAGTCCTCTGTCCTCTCCTTTTATCCCTCTCAGATGCCTCCTGCTTCAACCCTTTAACCTCTTCCATCTATCACCTCTTAGCTCATTCCCCTTCCCTCACCCACACACCTTCCCCCTCACTGGTCTCACCTATCACCTCCCATCTTCGCACTTCATTACCCCTCAAGGTACAAAGTTCAAAGTAAAATTTATTATCAGAGTACATACATATCACAACATACAACCCTGAGACACACATCAAAGTTGCTGGTGAACGCAGCAGGCCAGGCAGCATCTCTAGGAGGAGGTACAGTCGACGTTTCAGGCCGAGACCCTTCGTCAGGACTGACCTGACCGTACAGTTCTGACGAAGGGTCTCGGCCTGAAAAGTCGACTGTACCTCCTCCTATAGATGCTGCCTGGCCTGCTGCGTTCACCAGCAACTTTGATGTGTGTTGCTTGAATTTCCAGCATCTGCAGAATTCCTGTTGTATACAACCCTGAGATCCTTTTTCAGAGGGCATACTTAGTATCTATAGAACAGTAACTGTAAACTATAAACATCAGGATCTGTAAACTGTAAACAAACTATGCAAATGCAGAGATAAACAAATAGCAATAAATAACGAGCATGAACAGAGTCCTTAAACGAATATAGCTACCCCCTTTTGTTCAAGAGCTCGATGGTTGAGGGGTAGTAACTATTCTTGAACCTGTTGGTGCAAGTTCTGAGGCTCTTGTATCTTCTACCTGATGGCAGCAATGAGAAGAGAACATGGCCTGGATCATGAGGATGTTTGATGATGGATGCTGCTTTTCTATGGCAACGTTTCATGTAGATGTGCTCAATGGTTGGGAGGGTTTTACCCATGATGTACTGGGCTGAATCCACTACCTTTTGTAGGATTTTTCACTCAAAGGCATTGGTGTTCCCCTACCAGGATGTAATGCAGCCAGTCAGCACAGTTTCAGCACAAACTTGCCAAGGTTTTTGATGACATGCCAAACCTCCACAGATTCCTGAGGAAGTAGAGGTGCTGTTGTACTTTCTTTGCAATAAAATTTATGTGATGGGTCCAGGACAGGTATTCTGTGATAGTGACACCCAGGAATTTAAAGTTACTGGCCCTCTCCACCTCTGATCCTCCAATGATTACTGGCTCATAGATCTCTGGTTTCCCTCTCCTGAAGTCAACAATTAGTTCTTGGTCTTATTGACATTGAGTCAGAGGTTGTTGATATTACACCACTCAGCCAACTTTACATTCTCGATCCTGTATGCTGAACTTTCCCCGTACCTGGTCTTGCCCAGCAATTCCCAGCTTCTCACTTCACACACTCCCCCTTCCCCACCCACCCACCTGGCTTCACCTATCACCTCCAGCTTGTCCTCCTTCCCCACCATCCAGCTTCTTATTCTGGCCTCTTCCCCCTTCTTTCCAGTCTTAATGAAGGGACTTGTCCCAAAATGTCAATAACTTATTCCTCTCCATAGATGTTGCCTGACTTGGTAAGTTCCTTCAGCATTGTGCATGTATTGCTCTGATTTCAGGCGTCTGCAGAATCTCTTGTAGTAATGGATTATTCAGTGCCTAACATTTAGAAAACAAAACATCATATAAAGGAAAGTAAATGAAAGAAAACTTCACTCAATTTCACTTGCTCCATCACTGAACTGTTCCCTCTTCATCTCATGTTCAACATGTCTAATGTATAATAATAATGATAATTATTTCTTTTTATTCTTACTTTTTGTATTTGCACAGATTGTTGTCTTTTGCACATTGATGGTATGTGTGTGCTGTTATGTGTATTTTTTCATTGATCCTATTGTATTTCTTGTATGCCTGCAGGAAAATGAATCTCAGGGTTGTATATGCTGAAATAAGACCAAAAGACATGGGAGCAGAATTAGGCCATTCAGCCCATCTAATCTGCTCCACTATTCCAACATGGCTGATCCCAGATCCCAATCAAACCCATACACCTGTGTCCTCACCATATCCTTTGATGCCCTGACCAATCAGGAAACGACCAATTTCCACGTTAAACATACACACGAAATTGGCCTCCAGTGGAGTCTGTGGCAGAGTATATCCAAGATTCACAACTCACTGGCTAAAAGCTTATGATAGGTTCAAAAAATCGAGGTAGTGATAGAGATCTAGAAAATTACGAGGCTAGCAGGAAGGAGCTTAAGAATGTAATTAGGAGAGCCAGAGAGGGCCTTGAGAAGGCCTTGGCGAGCAGGATTAAGAAAAACCCAAAAGCATTCTACAAGTATGTGAAGAGCAAGAGGATAAGACGTAAAAGAATAGGACCAATCAAGTGTGATAATGGACAAGTGTGTATGGAACTGGAGGACATAGCAGAGATACTTAATGAGTACTTTGCTTCAGTATTCACTAAGGAAAAGGATCTTGGCGATTGTAGGGATGACTCACAGTGGATTGAAAAGCTTGAGCATATGGACATTAAGAAAGAGGATGTTCTGGAGCTTTTGGAAAGCATCAAGTTGGATAAGTCTCTCCCCTCTCCCAGGCTCACCTATCACTGACCATCTTGTATTTCTTCCTCCATTCCCCCCCCCCACCTTCTTACTCTGACCTCATCTTTTTCTCTCCAGTCCTGATGAAGGGTCTCAGCCAGAATGTCGACTGTTTATTCTTTTCCATAGATGCTGCCTGGCCTGCTGAGTTCCTCTAGCGTTTTGTGTGTGGTGCTTCTAATGTGTGAGCTGGCTGCTATTTGCACAGGGGCGTTCATGTTTGGAGGTTACAGGTTTCTATCGAACCTCTGTCGGGGGCTGGTCATAATTGACTGGATGAGATGTACCCCAGGGAGGCGAGAGAAGAGATTGCCCTGACTCTAGCCAACATAGTTCTCCAGATCATTGAGGCATACAAGCCTCCAAACCCTACGACAAGGTTGTGGTCCTCTTGGAGAAGTGATGGAGGAACAGTGATGTATTTCCAAAATGGGGGGGTGAGGAGTGGTGGGGGATGCATGACCGCGACAGTGTCTGCCTTGACAAGCTTCTCAGTGTCCCCATTGGTAGAAGGTATGCGTTTCAAAGATATCGTGTTGAGTGGCGGAGGGAGTGCATGGAGTCCAGTCAAGCAGGCTACTTTGTCCCAGGAGATGTTAGGTTCCTTGACCTTTGGAGCTGCATTTGTCCAGGCGAGCGGGCAGTATTCCTTTGCTCTGGTGTATGTGCAGATGGTGGAGAGGTTTGAGTCGACAGCAGGTGGGTCAGTTGGCCTCTATACGGTTCTCTAAGCCACAGTCTATTTGTGGCTGGTGGAGTTGAGTTTCTGATATCATTGCTGAGCCTCTGGCGATGATCTTTGCATCATCAATGAGGACGGGAGAGGTTCCGGAGGATTGGAGGGTTGCAGATGTTGTTCACTTATTCAAGAAAGGGAGTAGAGATAGCCCAGGAAATTATAGACCAGTGAGTCTTACTTCAGTGGTTGGTAAGTTGATGGAAAAGATCCTGAGAGGCAGGAACTATCAGCATTTGGAGAGGCATAATATGATTAGGAATAGTCAGCATGGCTTTGTGAAAGGCAGGCCTTGCCTTACGAGCCTGACTAATGTGACTAAACACATTGATGAAGGTGGAGTGGTAGATGTAGTGTATATGGATTTCAGCAAGGCATTTGATAAGGTATCCCGTGCAAGGCTTATTGAGAAAGTAAGTAGGCATGGGATCCAAGGGGTCATTGTTTTGTGGATCCAGAATTTGTTTGCCCACAGAAGGCAAAGAGTGGTTGTAGACAGGTCATATTCTGCGTGGAGGTCGATGAACAGTGGTGTGCCTCAGGGATCTGTTCTGAGACCCCTACTCTTCCTGTTACCTTTCAAACTGGTAAATTGCTGCTGATACAACTGTTGTTGGTAGAATCTCAGGTGGTGATGAGAGGGCGTACAGGAGTGAGATCTGCCTGTATTGTGCTGTAGGTTTTCTATATTTCTAAAAAAACTCTTACTTACCTCCATTCTAATAGATCGCCCTTCGATTTTAAGGCTGTGCCCTCTAGTTCTGGATAGACCCACCATCGGAAACATTCTCTCACATCCACCTATCCAGTCCTTTCAACATTCAATAGGTTTCAATGAGATCCCCCCTACATTCTTCTAAATTCCAGTGAGTACAGGCCCAAACCTGCCAAACACTACTCTTATGTTAACCCCTTTATTTCTGGCACCATCCTCATGAACCTCCTCTGGACTCCTTCCAATGACAACACATCCTTTCTGAGATATGGGGCCCAAACTGTTGACGATACTTCGTGCAGCCTGACTAGTGTCTTATAAAGGCTCGGCATTATCTCCTTGATTTTATATTCTATTCCTCTTGAAATAAGTGCCAACATTGTATTTGCCTTCTTTGCCACTGACACAACCTGTACATAAACCTTCTGGGAGTCTTGCACGAGGACTCCTAAGTCCCTCTGCACCTCTGATGTTTGAACCTTCTCCCCATTCAGATAATAGTCTGCACTATTGTTCCTTTTACCAAAATGCATTATCATACATTTTTCAACACTGTATTCCATCTGCCATTTTTTGCCCATTCTTCCAATTTGTCTATGTCTTGCTGCAATCGCGTTGCTTCCTCAACACTACCTACCCCTCCACCTATCTTCTTATAGTCATAGTCATAGTCATACTTTATTGGTCCCGAGGGAAATTGGTTTTCGTTACAGTTGCACCAACCAAGAATAGAGTATAAATATAGCAATATAAAACCATAAATAATTAAATAGTAATATGTAAATTATGCCAAGAAATAAGTCCAGTACCAGCATAATTTACATATTACTATTTAATTATTTATGGTTTTATATTGCTATATTTATACTCTATTCTTGGTTGGTGCAACTGTAACGAAAACCAATTTCCCTCAGGATCAATAAAGTATGACTATGACTATAAGAAGATAGGTGGAGGGGTAGGTAGTGTTGAGGAAGCAATGCAATTGCAGAAAGACATAGACAAATTGGAAAAATGGGCAAAAAATGGCAGACGGAATAGTGTTGAAAAATGTATGATAATGCATTTCGGTAAAAGGAACAACAGTCGGACTATTATCTGAATGGGGAAAAGGTTCAAACATCAGAGGTGCAGAGGGACTTAGGAGTCCTCGTACAAGACTCCCAGAAGGTATCAGCCGCAAACTTTGCCACAAAGCTATCAATTCCATTATCAAAATCACAGACAAACACTGTGAAAAGCAGCGGTTCCAATACTGATCCCCGAGGAACACCACTAGTCACCGGCAGCTAAGCAGAAAAGGGTCCCTTTATTCTGACTAAATGCCTCCTGCCTGTCCCCATTCCGCTATCCATACCAGTACCTTTCCTGCAACGCCATAGGATTTTATCTTGTTAAGCAGCCTCGTGTGGCAGCTTATCAAACGCCTTCTGAAAATCCAAGTAAATGACATCCACTGCCTCTCCTTTGTCCACCCTGCTTGTTACTTCCTCGAAGAATTCTAACAGATTTGTCAGGCAAGACTTCCCATTTCAGAAACCATGCTGATTTTGACTTATTTTATCATTAGTCTCCAAGTGCCCTGACACTTCGTCCTTAGTAATAGACTCCAACACTTTCCCAACCACTGAGGTTAGCCTAACTGGCTCATAATTTCCTCCCACAAACAAGAAAAAAATCTGCTGATGCTGGAAATCTGAGCAACACACACAAAATGCTGGAGGAATTCAGCAGGCCAGGCAACATCTATGGAAAAGAGTACAGTCGACGTTTTGGCCGAGACCCTTCAGCTGTTCTGCTTTTCTGCTGAAAGGTCGCAGCCTGAACCGTTGACAGTACTCTTTTCCAAAGATGCTGCCTGGCCTGCTGAGTTCCTCCAGAATTTTGTGTGTGTTGCTATAATTTCCGCTCTTTTGTCTTCCTCCCTTCTTAAAGAGTGGACTGACATTTGCAATTTTCCAGTCCTCCGGGACCATGCCAGAATCAAGTGATGCTTGAAAGATCATGACCAATGCATCCATTATCTCTTCAGCAACCTCTTCCAGTACTCTGGGATGTCGTCCATCCAGTCCAGGTGACTTATCCACTTTAAGAACTTCGAGTTTGCCTAGCACATTTTTCTTTGTAATCCTCATGCTCCTTGACACTCACAGATCTCTGGCACACTGCTAGTGTCTTCCACAGTGAAGACAGATGCAAAGTACCCATTAAGTTCATCTGCCATTTCTTTGTCCCCCATTACTACCTCACCTGCATCATTTTCCAATGGTCCAATATCAACTCTCACCTCCCTTTTACTCTCTATATAACTGAAAATGCTTCTAGTATCCTGCTCTATATTATTGGCTAGTTTGCCATCTTATTTCATCTTTTCCCTTTTATAGCTTTTCTAATTACCTCTTATCGGGTTTTAAAAACTTTTCAACCTCCAACTTCCCACTAACTTTTGCTACTTTATATTCCCCTTCCTTGGCTTTTATGCAGTCCTTAACTTTCTTTGTCAGCCACAGTTGCCTACCCCTGCCATTTGAGAACAACTTCTTCCATGGGACTTATCGATCCTGTGCCTTGTCAACTATTCCCATAAACTTCAGCCATCTCTGCTGTGCCGTCATCCTTACCAGTATCCTCCTCCAATCCACCTGGGTAAGCTCCTCTCTCATGCCTTTGTACATCCATTTATTCCATTGCGATACTCATAAATATGATTTATGCTTCTCCCTCTCAAATTGTAGTATGAATTAAATCATATTATGATCACTGCCTCCTAAGTGTTCCTTTACATTAAGCTCCCTTATGAGTTCTGGGTTATTACACAACACCCAACCCAAGATTGCCTTTCCCTGAGTAGGATTAAGCACAAGCACAAGGCATTCAACAAATTCCCTCTCTTGTGATCCGACACCAGCCCGATTTTCCCAATCCCCTTGCAAATTGAAGTTCCCCATTACAATTGTGACATTACTCTTATTACAAGTCTTTTTCAGCTTCCTTTGCAATCTCAACCCCACATCTTGGCTATTATTTGGAGGTCGCTATATGATTTCCATAATGGTTTTTTTACCCTTGCAATTTCTTAACTCCACCCACAAAGATTTAACATTCTCTGACCCTGTGTTATGCATTTCTAAAGATGTAATTCCATCTCTTACCAAAAGAGCCACATCACCACCTATGCCTTCCTGCTTGTCCTTTGCTACAAAGTATATCCTTTGATGTTAAGCTCCCAACTACAGCCTTCGTTCAGACACAACTCAGTGATGTCCACAATATCATACCAACCAATCTCTACATATATACCAACATGTATGACTTCGATAATAAATTTACTTTCAACAATGGAATTTTGAATTGCTGAATATTACTTGCAATTAATTTTCATTATTCAAATGGGAACTCTATGAAAATATCAAAGAGGAAGGAAGAGACATAAAGGGTAAAATTATGCTACCTGATCCACTGCAAAAACCTTTAACCTCTCCAGTCCAAGCCATTTGTGGAACTCGCTGACCCAGTTCTTCACAAGACTCCCTGGTGTGACTATAAGAGTCTTCTTGATGATAGGCTTGTTCCCATAAAGTCCTTGGCGCATCAGGGTCCAAATCAGGGCAATACACTGCAGGGTTTTCCCCAAACCCATTTCATCAGCCAGAATAGCACCGAACCTGCCAGATGTCCTGGAAATAATTGTTTATATTTCAGAATCACGTTTATTATCACTGACAACTGTCAGAAAATTTGGATGTAAAACTTGAAAATCAGAATAAAATTTTAAAAATCAGCATAAAAGTATCAAATATATATATATATAGTTGATATTGTAATTTAGCATTAAACTATCCATAACAACTATCCATACAAAGGCTATGGGAACTGTACCTCCCTGAATTGCAGGATTCTGCAGGGAGTGGTGCGGACAGCCCAGCGCATCTGTAGTTGTGAACTTCCCATGATTCAGGACATTTACAAAGACAGGTGTGTAAAAAGGGCTCATAGGATCACTGGGGACCCGAGTCACCCCAACCACAATCTATTCCAGCTGCTACCATCATAAAAGCCAGGACCAACGGGCTCTGGGACAGCTTCTTCCACCAGGCTATCAGACTGATTAACTCATGCTGATTTGAGCGTATTCTATGTTACTTTGGCTGTTCTATTTATTATATATTATTATTAAGTACTATGATTGCACATTGCACATTTAGACTGAGACGTAATGTAAAGATTTTTATGTGAAGGATGTAAAAAATAAAGTCAGTTCAATTAGCATAAAAATATAAAATACTTGTAGAATATTGATATTATAAGCTAGCCAATAATATTAAAGAGGATACCAAAAGTTTCTTCAGATACAAAAGAGAGGCGAGAGTGTATATCAGACCGCTGGAAAACAATGCAGAAGTAGTGATGGGGGATAACGAAATGGCAACGAATTGAATAGGTATTTTGCATCAGTCTTCAATGTGGAAGAGACTAGCAGTATGGTGGAAGTTCCAGGTGTCAGGAGGCATGAAGTGTGCGAAGTTACCCTAACTAGAGATAAGGTTTATGGGAAACTGAAAGGTCTGAAGGTAGATAAGTCACCTGGACCAGATGATGTACGCCCCAGCATTCTAAAAGAGGTGGCTGAAGAGATTGTGGAGGCATTAGTAATGGATCTTTCGAGAATCATTAGATTCTGGAATGGTTTCTGAAGAGTGGAAAATTGCGAATGTCACTCACATCTTCGAGGAGGGAGAGAGATAGAAGGATGGAAACTATAGGCCAGTTAGTCTGACCTCAGTAGTTGGGAAGATGTTGGAGTTGTCTATTAAAGGTGAGTTCTCAGGGTACTTGGAGGCACATGATAAAATAGGCTGTAGCCAGCATGGTTTCCTCAAGGGAAAATCTTGCCTGACAAATCTGTCAGAACTCCTTGAAGAAATAACAAGCAGGATAGACAAAGGAGAATTGGTTGATGTTGTATGCTTGGATTACCAGAAGGACTTTGACAAGACCACAAGACCAAAAGACGTAGGAGCAGAAGGTGCCACACATGAGACTGCTTAACAAGTTTCAAGGTCAATGTTATTACAAGAAAAATTCCAGCATGGATAAAGCAGTGGCTGATTGTCAGGAGGCAAGGGTGGGAATAAAGGGAGCCTTTTCTGGATGGTTGCCAGTGACTAGTGGTGTTCCACAGGGGTCTGTGTAGGGACCAATTTTATGTCAAAGATTTGACATACATTTTATGTCAAAGATTTGGATGATGGGATAGATGACTTTGTTGCAAAGTTTGCAGACGATATTGAGATAGGTCGATGGGCAGGTAGTTCTGAGGAAGCAGAGAGGCTACAGAAGGACTTAGATTAAGGGTGTGGGTAGAGAAATGGCAGAAGCAATAGAGTGTTGAGCACTTTGTAGAAGAAATGAAAGAGTTGGCTATTTTCTAAAGGGAGAGAAAATACAAAAATCTGAGGCACAAAGGGACTTCAGAGTGCAGGTTGGATCTGAAGTGAGGAAGGCAAATGCAATATTAGCATTCAAGAGAACTAGAATCTAAGTGTAAGGATGTAATGTTGAAACATTGTAAAGCACTGGTGAGGCTTCGTTTGGAGTACTGTGAGCAGGTTTGGGCCCCTTACCTTAGAAACTGGAGTGGGTTCAAAGGAGGGTCACGAAAATGATTCCAGGATTAAACGGCTTATCAGATGAAGAGTGTTTGATGGCTCTGGGCCTGTATTCACTAGAATTCGGAAGAATGAGTGGTGACCTCATTGAAACCCATCGAATGGTGAAAGGCCTTGACAGAGTGGATGTGCAGAGGATGTATCCTATGGTTGGAGAGTCTGAGACCAGAGGCCACTGCCTCAGAATAGAGAGCGTCCTTTTAGAATGGAGATGAGGAGGATTTTCTTTAGCCAGAGAGTGGTGAATATGTGGAATTCTTTACTACAAGCAGCTGTGGAGGACAAGCTTTTATGTATATTTAAAGCAGAGGTTAATAGATTCTTGATTGGTCAGGGCATGAAGGGTTACAAGGAGAAGGCAGGAGACTGGGACTAAGAGGAAAATTAGATCAGCCATGATGAAATGATGGAGCAGATGGGATGGGCCGAATGGTTTAATTCTGCTCCTATATCTTATGGTGTTATTATATTTTATTGGTTTATTTACATTATTGAAGAAGTGCACAGTAAATTTGATAAGAATGCACTACAAATCCTTTAACAGAGCACCATGCTTTTCTGCCCCATGCAGAGTTTACATCACAAGGAATTTTTGGTATTCTAAAGGTGTGGAGCTTTTCAAAGATCTAAAGATTAACATTATTTGTCAATGTACAATGAAATATCCAGGACATTCCCTCTTCTCATTGCTACAATCAAGGATAAGGTACAAGAGCCTGAAGGCATGCACTCGATAATTCAGGAACAGCTTCTTCCCCTCTGCCATCTGATTTCTGAATGGATCCTGAATCAATGAACACTACCTCCCTGCTTCTTTTTCCTTTTTTTGCACTATTTATTTAATTTAACTTTTTAAATATATATCCACTTCTTACTGTAATTTACAGTTTTTATAATATATTGCACTGTACTGTTGCCGCATAACAACAACTATCAGTGATATTAAACCTGGTTTTGATTCTGAAATGTACAGTGAAATCTGTCGTCTGTGTCAAGACAAATCAGCGAGGACTGTCTGAGAGGTATCCTGCGAGTATCGCCTCGCTTCTGGAGCCAACATAATATATCCACAGCTTGCTAACTTTACTTTGTGTAGGTCTTTGGAATATCAGAGGAAACCGGAGCACCCAGAAGAAACCCACATAGTCATGGGGAGAACTTACAAACTCCTTACAGACAGGAGCAGGAATTGAACCCTGATCGGTGTAATGCAACGTGCTAACTGCCGCCCCCTTTGGTTACCCATTAATAGAAACATAGAAAACTTACAGCACAATACAGGCCCTTTGGCCCACAGTGCTGTGCTGAACATGTCCTTACCTTAAAAATTACCTAGGGTTACCCATAGCCCTCTATTTCTCTGAGCTCCACGTACCTGTCCAGGAGTCTCTTAAAAGACCCTATCGTATCCACCTCCATCACTATCGCTGGCAGCCCATTCCACACACTCACCACTTTCTGCGTAAAAAATATACCCTTGATATCTCTTCTGTACCTACTTCCAAACACTTTAAAACTGTGCCCTCTCATACTAGGCATTTCAGCCCTGGGAAAAAGCCTCTGACTATCCACACAATCAATGCCTCTCATCATCTTGTACACCTCTATCAGGTCACCTCTCATCCTCCACCGCTCCAAGGAAAAAAGGCTGAGTTCACTCAACCTATTCTCATAAGGCAAGCTCCCCAATCCAGGCAACATCCTTGTACATCTCCTCTGCACCCTTTTTATGATTTCCACATCCTTCCTGTAGTGAGGCAACCAGAACTGAGCACAGTACTCCAAGTGGGGTCTGACCAGGGTCCTGTATAGCTGCAACGTTACCTCTCTGCTCTTCAACTCAATCTCACGATTGATGAAGGCCAATGCACCGTATGCTTTCTTAACCACAGAGTCAACCTGCGCAGCAGCTTTGAGTGTCCTATGGACTCGGACCCCAAGATCCCGCTGATCCTCCACATTACCAAGAGTCTTATCATTAATACTATATTCTGTCATCATATTTGACCTACCAAAATGAACCACCTCACACTTATCTGGGTTGAACTCCATCTGCCACTTCTCAGCCCAGTTTTGCATCCTATCAAGGTCCCGCTGTAACCTCTGACAGCCCTCCACACCATCAGCAAATTTATTAACCCATCCCTCCACTCCCTCATCCAGGTCATTTATAAAAATCTCGAAGAGTAGTGGTCCCAGAACAGATCCCTGAGGCACACCACTGGTCACCGAACTCCAGGCAGAATATGACCCGTCTACAACCACTCTTTTGCCTTCTTTTGAATCCAGTTTTGAATCCACAAAGCGATGTCCCCTTGGATCCCATGCCTCCTTACTTTCTCAATAAGCGTTGCATGGGAAATCTTGTCAAATGCTTTGCTGAAATCCATATACACTACATCTACTGCTCTACCTTCATCAATGTGTTTAGTCACATCCTCAAAAAATTCAATCAGGCTCGTAAAGCACAACCTGCCTTTCACAAAGCCATGCTGACTATTCCTAATCATATTGTGCCTTTCCAAATGCTCATAAATCCCGCCTTTCAGGATCTCACCATCAATCTACCAACCACTGAAGTAAGACTTAATTTCTTGGGCTATCTCTACTCCCTTTCTTGAATAATGGCACAACATCCACAACCCTCCAATCCTCCGGAACCTCTCCTGTCCCCACTGATGATGCAAAGATCATCACCAGAGGCTCAGCAATCTCCTCCCTCGCCTCTCACAGTAGCCTGGTGCGCATCTTGTCGGGTCTTGGTGATTTACCCAATTTGATGCTTTCCAAAACCTCCAGCACATCCTCTTTCTTAATATCTACATGCTCAAGCTTTTCAGTCCACTGTAAGTCATCCCTACAATTGCCAAGATCCTTTTCTGTAGTGAAAACTGAAGCAAAGTACTCATTAAGTACCTCTGCTATCTCCTGCGGTTCCATACACACTTTTCCACTGTCACACTTGATTGCTCCTATTCTCTCACGTCTTATCCTCTTGCTCTTCACATACTTGTAGAATGCCTTGGTGTTTTGCTTAATTCTGTTCACCAAGGCTTTCTCATGGCCCCTTCTGGCTCTCCTAATTTCTTTCTTAAGCTCCTTCCTGATCTAATCTTCTAGATCTTTATTATTACCTAGTTTTTTGAACCTTTTGTAAGCTCTTCTTTTCTTCTTGACTAGATTTACAACAGCCGTTGTACTCCATGCAAATATCCCTTGAACATTTGCCACATTCCTTCCGTACATTTCCCTGAGAACATCTGTTCCCAATTTATGCTTCCAAGTTATTGCCTGATAGCCTCATATTTCCCCTTACACCAATTAAATGCTTTCCTAACTGTCTGTTCCTATCCTTCTCCAATGCTATGGTAAAGGAGATAGAATTGTGATCACTATCTCCTAAATGCTCTCCCACTGAGAGATCTGACACGTGACCAGGTTCAAATTACCAATTCCAGATCAAGTACAGCCTCTCTCCTTGTAGGCTTATCTACATATTGTGTCAAGAAACCTTCCTGAACACACCTAACAAACTCCACCCCATCTAAACCCCTCGCTCTAGGGACATGCCAATTGATATTTGGGAAATTAAATTCTCCCACCACAACAACCTTACTATTATTCCACTTTTCTGGAATCTGTCTCCCTATCTGCTCCTCGATGTCCCTGTTACTATTGGGTGGTCTATAACAAAAACCCAGTAGAGTTATTGACCCTTTCCTGTTCCTAACTTCCACCCACAGAGACTCCATAGACAATCCCTCCATGACTTCCTCCTTTTCTGCAGCCGTGACATTATCTCTAATCAACTGTGCCATGCTCCGACCTCTTTGGCCTCCCTCCCTGTCCTTTCTGAAACATCTAAAGCCTGACACTCGAAGTAACCATTCCTGCCCCTGAGCCGTCCAAGTCTCTGTAATAGCCACAACATCACAGCTCCGAGTACTGATCCATGCTCTAAGCTCATCCGCTTTGTTCATAATATTCGTTGCATTAAAATAGACACATCTCAAACCATCAGTCTGAGTGCGTCCCTTCTCTATCACCTGCCTATCCTCCCTCTTACACTGTCTCCAAGCTTTCTCTATTTGTGAGCCAACCGCCTCTTCTTCCATCTCTTCAGTTCGGTTCCCACCCCCCAGCAATTCTAGTTTAAATTCTCCCCAATAGCCTTAGCAAACCCCCCCGCCAAGATAGTCATAGTCATACTTTATTGATCCTGGGGGAAATTGGTTTTCGTTACAGTTGCATCATAAATAATAAATAGTAATAGAACCATAAATAGTTAAATAGTAATATGTAAATTATGAAATAAGTCCAGGACCAGCCTATCGGCTCAGGGTGTCTACCCTCCAAGGGAGGAGTTGTAAAGTTTGATGGCCACAGGCAGGAATGACTTCCTATTGGTCCCTCTGGGATTCAAGTACAACCCGTCCTTTTTGCGCAGGTCATTCTTGCCCCAAATGAGGTCCCAATAATCCAGAAATCTGAATCCCTGCCCCCGCTCCAATCCCTCAGCCACGCATTTATCCTCCACCTCACTCTATTCCTATACTCACTGTCACATGGCACAGGCAGTAATCCCGAGAAGATTACCTTTGAGGTCCTGCTTCTCAACTGCATTCCTAACTCCCTGTAGTCTGTTTTCAGGACTTCCTCCATTTTCCTACCTATGTCGTTGGTACCAATATGTACCACGACCCCTGGCTGTTCGCCTTCCCACTTCAGGATATCGTGGACGCGATCAGAAACGTCCCGGACCCTGGCACCTGGGAGGCAATCTACCATCCGTGTTTCTTTCCTGCATCCACAGAATCGCCCGTCTGGCCCCATAACTATAGAGTCCCCTATCACTGCTGCTTTCTTCCTTTCCCTACCCTTCTGAGCCACAGGGCCGGACTCTGTGGTAGAGGCACAGCCACTGTTGTTTCCCCCAGGTAGGTCGCTCCCCCGAACAGTACTCAAACAGGAGTACTTATTGTTGAGGGGTACAGCCACAGGGGCACTCTCTAGTATCTGACTCCTGCCCTTCCCTCTCCTGACTATTATCCACTTAACTGTCTCCCCAAGCCCCGGTGTGACTACCCACCTATAGCTCCTCTCTATCACCTCCTCACTCTCCCTGACCAGACGAAGGTCATTGAGCTGTACCTCCAGTTCCCTAACACAGTCCCTAAGGATCTGCAGCTCGATGCACCTGGTGTAGATGTGGCCGTCCGGAAGGCTGGGGTCTCCAGGACTTCCCGCATCTGACACCTGACATCTGGCATTGGTGAGGCCAAACTTGTACAGTTCTGGTCACCAAATTATAGGAAAGATGTCAATAGACAATAGACAACAGGTGCAGGAGTAGGCCATTCGGCCCTTCGAGCCAGCACCGCCATTCACTGTGATCATGGCTGATCATCCACTATCAGTATCCAGTTCCTGCCCTATCCCCATAACCTTTGATTCCACTACCTTTAAGAGCTCTATCCATCTCTTTTTTGAAAGCATCCAGAGACTTGGCCTCCACAGCCTTCTGGGGCACAGCATTCCATATATCCACCACTCTCTGGGTGAAAAAGTTTTTCCTCAACTCCGTCTAAATGGCCTACCCCTAATTCTTAAACTGTGGCCTCTGGTTCTGGACTCACCCATCAGCTGGAACATGCTTCCTGCCTGCAGCATGTCCAATCCCTTAATAATCTTATATGTTTCAATAAAATCCCCTTTCAGCCTTCTAAATTCCAGAGTATACAAGCCCAGTCGCTCCAATCTTTCGACAAAACAGAGAGAGTACAGAGGAGATTTGCTAGAATGATACCTGGGTTTCAGCACCTAAGTTACAGAGAAAGGTTGAACAAGTTAGGTCTTTATTCTTTGGAGCATAGAAGGTTGAGGGGGAACTTGATAGAGGTATTTAAAATTATGAGGGGGATAGATAGAGTTGATGTGGATAGGTTTTTTCCATTGAGAGTGGTGGAGATTCAAACAAGAGGACATGAGTTAAGAGTTAAGGGGCAAAAGTTTAGGAGTAACACGAGGGGGAACTTCTTTACTCAGAGAGTGGCAGCTGTGTGAAACGAGCTTCCAGTAGGAGTGGTAGAGGCAGGTTCGATTTTATCATTTTTTTAAAAATTGGATAGGTATATGGACAGGAAAGGAATGGAGGGTTATGGGCTGAGTGCAGGTAGATGGGACTAGGTGAGAGTAAGCGTTCGGCATGGACTAGAAGGGCCGAGATGGCCTGTTTCCGTGCTGTAATTGTTATATGGTTATATGAGAGCGAGCACAGAACACCGGCCTCACAGACATTCTTCCTGTTTGTGTTCTACTCAGGCAACCTACCTCGCTTCGACCCGTAATCACCTAAGCCCCGTTGAGCCAAAGCCTTTCTACTCCGTCTCCCTCTACTCCGTTGCCCACTCCTCAGGCACCCACTCTATAAGGTGTTTCCTTTCAAACTCTTCCCGTTGTTCTCACTGGCTGACGTCCACGCGTTTGCGCAGTCCTGCCCCGATAAAACCGCTGCAGAAATAACTGCTTCCCTTTAAGCTCTTCTCGCTTTTAAACTCTTCTCACTGTTCTTGCTGACTGATGTCCACGCGCTTGTGCGGTCGTGCCCCGATCAAACTGCTGAAGAAATAACCCATATATGGGTTATAATTTGGTAGAATCAATGAGATCTGTCAGGCGCCTAGTAGGAACAGGCGAGGATGCTTACTGCTATCAAGTTTGTTCAGTCAAAAATATGACTTACCACTTGATAAACACAAAAGATTCTGCAGTTGCTGAAAGTCCAGAGCAGCACACACAAAATGCTGGAGGAACTCAGCAGGTCATGCAGCATCCATGGAAAGGAACAAACGGTTCCCCTTCCTTTTCAGTAAAATCAACTTCTCTAACTTCTGGTAAATTTTCCCCTCTCCCTTTCTCTCTTTTTCAATTTTCCACCTTGTCCTTTTACCTCTTCTTCTCACCTGCCTATCATCTCTTCCCTTCTTTCCATGGTCTATTCTCCTCTCCTATCAGATTCCTTCTTCTCCAACCCTTTACCCTTTCCACCTAACACATCCCAGATTCTCACATCTCCCTTACCCACCCACCCACCTTCCCCCTCACCTAGCTTCACCTATCACCTTCCAGCTTCTACTCCTTCCCCTCCCTCCAAATTTTTATTCTGTCCTCTTCCCCCTTTCCAGTTCAGAATAAAGATCTCGGCCATATATGTTGACCATTTATCCATTTCTATGGATGCTGCCGGAGCTGCTGAGTTCCTCCAGCATTTTGTGTGAGTTAGCACCTGAGTATTTTTTAACCAAACTATATCTTTATTTAGAGATACTATGCAGAACAGGCCCTTCCAGCCCAGTGGGCTGCAACGCCCAGCAGCTCATCTGTTTGATCATAGCCCAATTACAGGACAACTTACATCTACTAACCCGTATGCCTTTGGACTGTGGAAGGAAAATGGAGCAAGCCCACGTGATCACGGGGAGAATATACAACTACAGACGGTGCCGGAATTGAACTCCGAGCTCCGAAACATCCTGAGCTGTAATAGCGTGAAAATTAACTGCTGTGCTACCATGGCACCCTTAGTATGAACCTATTCCCCAATGTTGCTTTTAATAAAAATAGTGCACAGAACAAGCACAAAAAAACTTCCCCAGCACATGAGTGAGGTCTCCGTCGGCCAGGGTCGACCATGGACGTTGCACCCTAGCTGTCTGGATGCACAAGCCAGGGCAGTACGATATGGAGAGCAAGCTGTTGCCCATGTAGCAAGCTCCCCCCTCCATGCATCTGATGAACTCAAAGGAAAGACAGAGACCGATTCATTTCGATACCAGCAGCGTTATAGGAGTTGCCAGTCAACATTGAATTCAACATAGGGTTGCCTTAGGGACTCCAGCTCTGGGTTTACTCCCAAAGCCTTCCCCATTAGTGGGCAAAGCCGCATGACAGTGAAGGTTTGAGGCCAGTTTTCCTTTTCCTAGGTGAGCTGCCAACCACGGCTATCAAGTCCCATCTGCCCCAAGTAACTGGCTTTATGGTGCCAGAAACCCATCTTTGCCCCTTCTCCCGTCAGTAGAAATGGTTCAGCCAGACTTAGTAGCTAAACCACAGGTACTGTATTGTAGCAAATGTATACTAAACGATAGGTGACTATGAGTTGCAGGCACATGCTGTCCTGCCTAAATTAGAGTTGACTGGTAAAAGGGGACAGAGTTGAGGTTGTCATTGGCAGCTGGGGTCTTCAGGGTGACCAACAGCAGGCTGGGGCGGGGCAGAGGAGGCTTTAACGAGACAAACAAGATTAACCAGGAATCAAGACCAATGGTTGAGGGGCTATCATAGCGAAGAGGGCATAGGTTTAAGGTGAGAGGAAGGAATTTTAAAGAGTTTGAGGGCGTATGTTTAGCTTTCTGCACAGTAAGACTAACGAACGGATCACAGACCAGGAGAGGGAAACCAGAGGTCCATAAGCCAGCAATCACCAGAGGATCAGAGGTGGAGAAGGTCAGTAACTTTAAATTCCTGGGTGTCACTATCTCAGAAGACCTGTCCTGGACCCATCATATAAATATAATTGCGAAGAAAGTATGACAGAGGCTCCACTTCCTCGGGAGTCTGGGGAGGATCAGCATGTCATCAAAGACCTTGGCAAACTTCTATGGATGAGTGGTGGAAAGTGTGCTGACTGGCTGCATTATGGCCTGGTATGGGAACCCCAATGCCTTTGAGCAGAATATCATACAAAAGGTAGTAGATTCTGCCCACCACATCAAGGGTAAAACCCTCCCAATCACTGACCACATCTACATGAAACGATGCCATAGGAAAGCAGTATCCATTAGCAAACATCCTCACTACCCAGGCCATGCTCTTTTCTCGCCGCTGCCATCAGGTGGAAGGTACAAGCACCTTAGGACTCACACCACCAGATTCAAGAACAGTTACAATCCCTCAACCATCAGGCTCTTGAACAAAAAGGGGTAACTACACTCATTTAAGGACTCTTTTATCTTGTTATCTCATGCTTGCTATTTCTTGCTATTTATTTATATCTACCTTTGAAAAGTTTGTTATCCATCGATCCTGTTTACAGTTACTATCCTATAGATTTGCTAAGTATGCCTGCAGAAGAAGTATCTCAGGGTTGTATGTGGTGACACATATGTACTCTGATAATCAGTTTTATTTTGGGTGATTGAATACACTGCCAGATGAGATGGTAGAATCAGATACTGGTACAGTTGCAGGTTGCACTTGAATCCAAGGCAGACCAATATCCTTGCTGGTAGGAGTTGTTTAAATAATATGGCAGAGGGATAGGAACCAGAATCATGGAGCTGAGGATCAGCCAGGAGGTTTACAAGTAGATGATGTAATATGTAATATGAATGTAAGGAAGGACAAGCCAATGATTGGGTACAACTGCAGACAGAGCAAAGAGCTAAGTTGTACCACAGAGGCAAAATTCAAAAGGGCAAAGAATGCACGACTGGAGGTGCTGTATTTAAATGCACGTAGCATTCGGAATAAGGTGGACGAACTCGTGGCACAATTAGAAATTGGTCAGTATGATATTGTGAGCATCCTGAGTCGTAGCTGAAAGAAGGCCATAGTTAGGAGCTTAACATCAAAGGATATACTTTGTATTGAAAGGAGAGGCAGGAAGGCTTAGGCAGTGGTGTGGCTCATGTTGGGAAGAGATTGAATTACATCCTTAAAAAGAGGTGACATAGGGTCAGAAAATGTTGAATCTTTGTGGATGGAGTTAAAAAACTGCAAGGGTGAAAAAACCATTATGGGAATTATATATGGACCTTCAAATAGTAGCCAAGATGTAGGGTTGAGATTGCAAAGGGAGCTGAAAAAGAGGTTGGAAGCTCCTGATGTAGATGTTTAAAAGGGTCAGTATGTACATGGTGGGCAGAAGGGCCCATTTCTGTGCTCTATGAACCTTCTGTAGGTTGATCCGTACACTGAGATGGATTAGAGAAACTGGCACGTATCTCAACAAAATATGCTTCTTCCCTTCCTACAGTGTGCATTCACAAATTAGCCAAGGCACTGCCAATCTGTGTGCAACACACTATTTGACAAAACGGCATCATGTCTAGTTATCTTTTGTTTGGTACTAGAATGTGTGGCAACACTTGCGGGCTGCCCCCAGCACATCCTTGTGTTGGGTCTTAACACAAACCACATATTTCTCTGTACATTTCGACGTACATGTGGTAAATACTGTAAATCTAAATCTGAACCAAACTGACATCTTATAAGAATCAGACCTTTGAGATTACATGCTTCACGTGCACCAGTGCCTTTTAACCAAACTGACAAGAACCATGCAATTATGTTTTTAATTAAATTTCTTTATGTAGCACACATAAATATTTCTTTCAGGTAGATGGAGCTCGTCAGCCTGGGAAGGCAGTCCATCTAAGAGAGGGAAAACTCTGATTTCAAACCTCCGCTGCCTTGCGGCCATACCCACGCATGGGAAAGGCTTCGGGAGTAAACCCCGAGGACAAATCCGGAGCTGGAGTCCCTAAGGCAGTACGACGTTGTCTTCAACCTCGTTCTGGCAACTCCTGCGATGACACTGGTGCCAAGCTGTATCGGCCCTTGCCCTTCCCTTGGACAACATCGGTGTCACGGAGAGGGGAGACTTGCTGCATGGGCAACAGTTCCATACAACCTTGCCCAGGCCTGTGCGCTGGAGACCTTCCAGGCACAGATCCATGGTCTCTCGAGACTAAAGGATGCCACCAAGTATTTCTAAAGTACTGATCCTGTGTCTGCTCCTGGGAAAATTTATGAAATAATTCTTTCAATAATTATTTTTATGGTGATAAACTTCTGACATATTTCAAACATGTGCAATGATGCATATTGTGGTTATTTACAATTTTATCAAGTTCTAAGTAAATTTATTAACAAAGTACACATCTGTAACCATATACAACCCTGAGATTCATTTTCCTGTGGGCATGCTCAAAAAATCTATAGAATAATAACCATAACAGAATCAATGAAAGACTACGCAACTTAAGCATTGAACCAGAGTGCAGAAGACAACAAACTGTGCAAATAGAAAAAGAAGAAACAGTAATAATAAATCAATAAGCAATAAATATGGAGTACATGAGATGAAGAGTCCTTGAAAGTGAGTCCATAGGTTGTGGGAACATTTCAATGATGGGGCAAGTGAAGTTATCCCCTTTGGTTCAAGGGCTTGATGGTTATATCAATATGAAACATACTGTATCTGTTCAACAAGATAGGATCATATTTTCACAAGCACTCTGTTCCATATATATCCACGTAATTAAACTTTAAATATTATAGAAGGAAAGATATAATAATCTGGATAGATCTCATACGTGTTGTGTTGTTGTTTTGTTTGGTTGTTCTTGCTTGTGTTGTTCTGCCGTTGGCGCTGGAATAAATGGTGACTTTTGCGAGCTGCCCCCAACACAAACTTGCATAGTGTTGGTTGTTTACACAAATAACACATTTTATGACCATAAATCCCTGTTAGACCACACTTGGAATATAGTGTGCAGTTCTGATCGCCTCACTATAGGAAGGACGTGAAAGCTTTAGAGAGGGTGCAGAAGAGATTTACTAGGATGCTGCCTGGATTAGAGAGCATGTCTTACAAGGACAGGTTGTGGGAGCTCGGGCTTTTCTCTTTGGAGTGAAGGAGGATGAGAGGTAGCTTGATAGAGGTGTGCAGGATGATAAAGAGGCACAGATAGAGTGAACAGCCAGAGACTTTTCCCCAGGGTGGAAATGGATAATACAACGGGCCATCATTTTAATGTCAACAACAGGAATTCTGCAGATGCTGGAAATTCAAGCAACACACATCAAAGTTGCTGGTGAACGCAGCAGGCCAGGCAGCATCTCTAGGAAGAGGCGCAGTCGACGTTTCAGGCCGAGACCCTTCGTCAGGACTAACTGAAGGAAGAGTGAGTAAGGGATTTGAAAGCTGGAGGGGGAGGGGGAGATGCAAAATGATAGGAGAAGACAGGAGGGGGAGGGATAGAGCCGAGAGCTGGACAGGTGATAGGCAAAAGGGGATACGAGAGTATCATGGGACAGGAGGCCCAGGGAGAAAGACGGGGGGGGGGGGGGACCCAGAGGATGGGCAAGGGGTATATTCAGAGGGACAGAGGGAGAAAAAGGAGAGTGAGAGAAAGAATGTGTGCATAAAAATGAGTAACAGATGGGGTACGAGGGGGAGGTGGGGCCTAGCGGAAGTTAGAGAAGTCAATGTTCATGCCATCAGGTTGGAGGCTACCCAGACGGAATATAAGGTGTTGTTCCTCCAACCTGAGTGTGGCTTCATCTTTACAGTAGAGGAGGCCGTGAATAGACATGTCAGAATGGGAATGGGATGTGGAATTAAAATGTGTGGCCACTGGGAGATCCTGCTTTCTCTGGCGGACAGAGCGTAGATGTTCAGCAAAGCGGTCTCCCAGTCTGCGTCGGGTCTCGCCAATATATAAAAGGCCACATCAGGAGCACTGGACGCAGTATATCACCCCAGTCGACTCACAGGTGAAGTGTTGCCTCACCTGGAAGTACTGTTTGGGGCCCTGAATGGTGGTAAGGGAGGAAGTGTAAGGGCATGTGTAGCACTTGTTCCGCTTACACGGATACGTGCCAGGAGGGAGATCAGTGGGGAGGGATGGGGGGGACGAATGGACGAGGGAGTTGCGTAGGGAGCGATCCCTGCAGAATGCAGGGGGGGGGGGAGGGAAAGATGTGCTTAGTGGTGGGATCCCGTTGGAGGTGGCGGAAGTTACGGAGAATAATATGTTGGACCCGGAGGCTGGTGGGGTGGTAGGTGAGGAGCAGAAGTAGGTCATTTGGCCTATCAAGTCTGCTCCATAATTAAAATTTAAATTAAAGATATAACAATCTTGATAGATCTCATCCATTGGTTTTGATTAGAATTACGTGCCATTCTATGAGAAAAGAGAGCCTCCTACCTCATTCCCATGACACACTCATAGAGAAAAACAACACCGTCCCTCTGGTGAGGTCGGAAGTGTACAGTGAGGTAGGGATCCACCACCACATCCACCACTGGCAGGCCAGCTTTATTGAAGATCCACTGGTGACTCAGATTTGGCCGTGGCATTACTAAAGCATCTGTCGGTAAATTGAGAACTAGACATTTCACCATTATCTTCAATTTTTTACAAAATTATTCCAGTGCTTATACATATAATAACATTATACACTAAAACAGTAAAGTATTTTTACTGTAATGAATAATAATTTTTGTAACACCATAAGACCATATTATATAAAAGCTGAAGTGGGCCATTCAGCCCATCCAGTCTGCTCCACCATTCCATCATGGCTGACTTATCATCCCTTTCAACTCAATTCTTCTGCCTTCTCCCCCAAACCTTTGACATCCTGACTAATCAAGAATCTGTCTAACTCCATTTTAAATACTCTCAATGATTTGGACTCCACAGTTGTCTGTGGCAATGAATTCCACAGATTCACCACTTTCGGGCTAAAAAGAGTCCTGCTCATCTCTGATCTAAAGGAACATCCTTCTATTCTGATGCAGTGCCCTCTGGTCCGAGACTCCCCCGCTATAGGAAACATCCTCTCGATGTCCACTCTGTCTAGGCCTTTCAATGTTCGATAGGTTTCTATGAGATTCTCTCCTCGTTCTTCTGAATTCCAGCAAGCACAGGCCCAGAGACATCAAACACTTCTATACATTAACCATTTCATTCCTGGGATCATTCTCATGAACCTCCTGTGGACCCTGACAACACTATCAACCTCTGCTTTAAATATATCCGAGAGCAAAGAGGCCTGCCCTGGGGATAGAGAACTGTATTCGTCCACGAGTGGGTGGGAGGGAGGAACCAGGTTTGTTTTTTTATTCCTCCACTATCAGCTCTGTTCTCAGACGCATCTCCCCCATTTCACTCACATCTGCTCTCACTCCATCCTCCAGCCACCCCACTAGGAATAGGGTTCCCCTGGTCCTCACCTACCACCCCACCAGCCTCCGGGTCCAACATATTATTCTCCGTAACTTCCGCCACCTCCAACGGGATCCCACCACTAAGCACATCTTTCCCTCCCCCCGCTTCTGCTTTCCGCAGGGATCGCTCCCTACGCGACTCCCTTGTCCATTCGTCGTCCCCCCCATCCCTCCCCACTGATCTCCCTCCTGGCATTTATCCGTTTAAGCGGAACAAGTGCTACACATGCCCTTACACTTCCTCCCTTACCACCATTCAGGGCCCCAGACAGTCCTTCCAGGTGAGGCGACACTTCACCTGTGAGTCGGCTGGGGTGATATACTAAGTCCGGTGCTCCCGATGCGACCTTTTATATATTGGCGAGACCCGACGCAGACTGGGAGACCGCTTTGCTGAACACCTATGCTCTGTCCGCCAGAGAAAGCAGGATCACCCAGTGGCCACACATTTTAATTCCACATCCCATTCCCATTCTGATATGTCTATCCATGGTCTCCTCTACTGTAAAGATGAAGCCACACTCAGGTTGGAGGAACAACACCTTACATTCCATCTGGGTAGCCTCCAATCTGATGGCATGAACATCGACTTCTCTAACTTCCGCTAATGCCCCACCTCCCCCTCGTACCCCATCCGTTATTTATTTTTATACACACATTCTTTCTCTCTCTCTCCTTTTTCTCCCTCTGTCCCTCTGAATATACCCCTTGCCCATCCTCTGGTTCCCCCCCCCCCCTTGTCTTTCTCCCCGGACCTCCTGACCCATGATCCTCTCATATCCCTTTTGCCAATCATTTGTCCAGCTCTTGGCTCCATCCCTCCCCCTCCTGTCTTCTCCTATCATTTTGGATCTCCCCCTCCCCCTCCCACTTTCAAATCTCTTACTAGCTCTTCCTTCAGTTAGTCCTGACGAAGGGTCTCGGCCCGAAACGTCAACTGCACCTCTTCCTAGAGATGCTGCCTGGCCTGCTGCGTTCACCAGCAACTTTGATGTATGTTGCTTGAATTTCCAGCATCTGCAGAATTCCTGTTGTTTTTGTTTTTTTATTGTTGCTTTGTCACTTGCTGTTTTCTGTTTTGTTGTGTTGTGTTCTGTGTTGCTCTGCTGTGCTTGTGGGCATGATATTTCGGTGCCAGAACATGGAGCAACACTTGCAGACTGCCCTCAGTACATCCTTGGGTTATTAAAGGTTATGCGCAAGGCAGGTAGATGGAGATAAGTCCATGACCAGGTCAGCCATGATCTTATTGAATGGCGGGGCAGGCTCAATGGGCCAGATGGCTGACTCCTGCTCCTATTTCTTATGTTCTTACGTTGGTTGTTTATGCAAACGGCACGTTTCACTGTATGTTTTGATGTACATGAGAAAAACAAATCTGAATCTGAATGCTGCCTGAGAGACAAAATTGTTAAGATAAATGTAATGAGGCAAATCAAATCAACTTGATTTACTAAGATGTTGCCTGGATTAGAGAGCATCTCTTTTGAGGAAAGGTTGAGCAAGCTGGGGCTTTTCTCTTTCGAGAATGAGAGGTGACTTGATAGAGGTGTACAAAATCAAGTGGACAGCCAGAGACCTTTTCCCAGGGCAGAGCTGGCTAATATGAGGGGGGCATAATTTTAAGGTGTTTGGAGGAAAGCATAGGGGCAGATGCCAGAGGTAGGTTTTTTTTTATACAGAAAGTGGTGGGTGCGCAGAATTTGCACTTCAGAATCAGAATTAGGTTTAGTATCATCAGCATGTCATGAAATTTCTTGTCTTTCCAGCAGCAGTACAATGCAATACATAATAATTGAAAAAAACATGAATTACAGTAAATGTGTGTGTGTGTGTGTGTGGGGGGGGGGTGCACGTGGCCAAGTGGTTAAGGCATTGGACTAGCAACCTGAGGGAACGTGTTGTGTCCTTGAGCAAGGCACTTAACCACACATTGCTCTGCGACGACACTGGTGCCAAACTGTATGGGTCCTAGTGCCCTTCCCTTGGCGAGGGGAGACTTGCAGCAGGGGCCATTGCTGGTCTTCCATGCAACCTTGCCCAGGCCTGTGCCCTGGAGAGTGAAGACTTTCCAGGCGCAAATCCATGGTCTCACAAGACTAACGGATGCCTTATATATATAAAATAGTTAAATTAAGTAAGTATAAAAATAATAAGGAAAACTGAAGGCAAAGGGGAACAAGCTGTTCCTGAATTACTGAGCATGTGCCTTCAGGCTATTGTACCTTCCTGACGGCAGCAATGAGAACAAGGCATGACCTGGCTGATGGGGGTCCTTAATGATGTATGCCAACTGCTTGAGGCATCGCCCTTTGACCATGTCCTGGATACGATGAAGGCTAGTGCCCATGATGGAGCTGACTAAGCTTATAACACTCTGCAGCTTACTTTGATCCCGTGCAGTAGCCCGCTCCTCCCATATCAGACAATGATGCAGCCTGTTAGGATGCTCTCCACAGTAAATCTGTAGAAATGTATGAGTGTCTTTGGTGACATACCAAATCTCCTCAAACTCCTAATGAAACATAGCTGCTGTCGTGATTTCTTTGTTGCTGCTTCGATACCTTGGGCCCAGGACAGATCCTCAGAGACATTGACACCCAGGAACTTGAAATTGCTCACTCTTTCCACCTGACCCCTCTATGAGGATTGGTGTGTGCTCCCTCAACTTACCCTTTCTGTTTTCTCATCACTGCGTGAGTTTCTTGCAGGCATTCTATTTTCCTCCCACTTCCCAGAGACATGGCGATTGGCAGGATGACGGGCCACTGCCAAACGTCTTCCGAGCCAGACAAGTGGAAGAGTCTGGGGAATGTGTGGAGATTAAAATGAGATTCATGTAGTGAAAGTGGAATTTTGATTGTTTCAGTGAGCGGAAAGCCCTGCCATTAGATCTACTGTTTATAGGAGTAGATCATCATGGGCACTCGCCTCCCCAGCACTGAGGACATCTAAAAAAGGCGATGCCTCAAGAAGGCGGTATCCATCATTAAGGATCTTCACCATCCAGGATGTGCCCTCTTCTCATCAGGGAGGAAGTACAGGAGCCTGAAGGCACCCGCTCAGCAGCAGGCTGAGTGGTGTCACGACGACCTTGCACTCAATGTCAGTAAGACCAAGGAATTGATTGTGGACTTCAGGAAGAGAATGTCAAGGTAAAACACACCAGCCCTCGTCGAGGGATTAGCATTGGAGAGGGTGAGCAGGTTCAATTTCCTGAGTGTCAGCATCTCTGAAGACCTATCATGGGCTCGACATATTGATGCAATTACGAAGAGAGCACGCTAACGGCAACATTTCATTAGGAATTTGAGGAGATTTGGTATGTCACCGATGACTAGCAAATCTTTACAGATTTAGCATGCAGGGCATTCTAACTGGCGGCATCACCGTCTGGCATGGAGGGGCTACTGCATAAGATTGGAAAAAGCTGCAGGGAGTTGTAAATTCACCAGCTCCATCATGGATACTAGCCCTCCCACATTCAAGGACACCTTCAAAAGGCAATCCCTCAGAAGGCAGCATCCATCATTACGGATCCCCATCACCCAGAACATGCCCTCTTCTCATTGCTACCATCAGAGGGGAAGTATAAAGCATGAAGATACACTCTAATTTTTCCGTCAGCTTCAATAAACCCATGAACACTCCCTCCCTTTTGGCTCTCTTTTTGCACTATTCATTTTTTTATATTTCTCATTGTAACTTACAGTAATATGTTATGCATTACACTGTACTGCAGCCACAAGTCATCAAATTTCACGACATATGTCAACAATTCTGGTTCTGAGTTTATGGATTCAGCAGTTAATCACAATACTGGTACTAGTTAACATTGTCATAGTTAAGTCAGCAACTGCAAAGTTGCAAATCATCAGTTAAGATGCTTACTTGGTGCACTTGGATCATGCCTAGGCTTACAGTCCATTAAGGGTTTTTTAAGGCCTTCTGTTTGGCTCAGTCCAGCAGCATTCCTCAGTGGGCAAGTAAACTGTTTAAGCAAAGGCTGTTGCAAGGTGGGTGGCCGTGACAAGTCTGAAGAAGCAGCAGCTGTATTGTGGAAGCAGCGACCACTCATAAAGTCCTCTGTTGAAATCGTTCCCATAATCTCTATCTCCTTCCCACCAATCATTAACGTCTGGCCTTCAGAAAGGGATGCAAGTTCTTTTAATTTATATCCTGTTCCTGAAAGACAAAGAAAGAACATAGAACTCCAATTTATTTGTACTCATTTGGAAACATTGCTGTGTAATCACCCATTAAAGTCAAAGGCTTTCAAAGTACGTTTATTATCAAAGTATATATGTAGTATACAATTTAGGGGGGAAAATATTTATAAAATGTTTATACTATTAGCCTAAAATTAGTCGCTTTGGGCAGATGGACTTCGTCAACATGGTTGGCAGCTCATCTCAGAGAAGGAAAACTCTGATCTCAAACTTCCACTGCCTTGCAGCAATACCCACTCATGACGAAGGCTTTGGAAGTAAACCCCAAGCGAAATATCCGGAGCGGGGTACCCTCAGGCAGTCCTATGTTGAATTCATCGCTGACTGGCAACTCCTGCTAGGCTGCTGTTGCCAAACTGTATCGGTCTCAGCCATCTTTTGGGTTCATCAGCTGCATGGAGAGGGGGAGCCTGTTACATGGACAACAGCTTGCTCTCCGTATCATACTACCCTGGTTTGTGTATCTGGACAGCTAAGACACAACATCCACGGCTGACACTGACCAATGGAGAATATAAGGGCAAGAATGTAATGCTCAGGCTTTATAAGGTATTGGCCAGTGCGCACTTGGAGTATTGTAAACAGTTTTGGGCCCCTTACCTAAGAAAAGATGTGCTAGTGCTGGTGAGTGTCCAGTGGAGATTCACGAGAAAGATTCCAGTAATGAACCGGTCAATGTATGAGGAGTGTTTGATGGCTCTGGGCCTGTATACACTGGAGTTTAGAAGAATGGGGGGGATTGCATTGAAAAGTACTGAATACTGAGAAGCTGAGATGGTGTGGAAGTGGAGAGGATGTTTCCTATGGTGGGAGAGTCTAGGATCAAAGGACATAGTCCCAGTATAGAGGGACATCCATTTAGAACAGAGATGAGGAGGAATTTCTTCTGCCACAGGGTGGTGAATTTGTCGAATTCATTGCCACAGACAGCTTTAGAGGCCACGTCATTGAATATATCTAATGTGGAAGTTGATATGTTCTTGATTGGTCAGGGCATCATAGGTTACGGGGGGAAGGCAGAAGAATAGGGTTGAGACGGATAATAAATCAGCCTTGATGGAATGACAGAGAACACTCGATGGGACGAAAGGCCTAATTCTGCCCGCGTGTCTTATGGTCTCATATTTTCATACAACAAAGGACTCTCTGTGGAGGTCGTTCTCTTGTAATTCAGGTCCCTCGAAAGATTTCCTCCAAGTGTATCTATTGAGTGCAACGTCATACTGGTTATTAAATATAATGTTGACTTTTTTCAAGCTGATTTTGATGTTGTCTTTGAAGTGTTTCCTTTGCTGCCCAGAGAATAAGCAGCAGCTGCGAAAGGAGAGACTGAGCAACCAACAGACCCAACCACTAACCACAGCCATCACTTTCTAGAATAACTGGATCCCAGATAAGCCTCCACAGCCACCTGAACACCCACCAGTAGACAACCCATAGAAGAACATCACACTCGACTAGAGTGATCGCACTATTTCTACAAAGGACTGTGCACACTTAAACTTTGGAAGCAAAGATTCTTGATTATGTACAATGGGAAAGTAAATAAACAATAAAAATGAAAAAAATATGGGAAACAGAGAAAAGGTCAAACAATGTGGCAGCTCTATAAAATCCTGGTTGAAGCACACTTGCAATTTTGTGTTCAGCTCTGGCCTCATTATAGGAAGGATGTGGAAGCTTTAGAAAGGGTGCAGAAGAGATTTACCAGAATGCTGCCTGGATTAGAGAGCATGTCTTGTGATGACAGGTTGAGCGAGCTAGGGATTTTCTCTTTGGATCGAAGGAAAATGAGAGGTGACTTGAAAGAGGTGTACAAGAGGAATAGATAGAGTGGACAGCCAGAGACATTTTCCCAGGGCAGAAATGGCTAATACAAGAGGGAATAATTTTAAAGTGATTGAAAGAAGTAACGGGGGGTGGGGGCTATAGTGTCACAGGTAAGTTTTTTACAGACAGCAAGGACTGCATAGAACTCCCTGCCAGGGAAGGTGGTAGTTAGGTACATTAGGGGCAATTAAGAGACTCTTAGATAGGCGTATGGATGATGTAAAAATGGAGGGCTATGTAGAAGGGAAGTGTTAGATTGATCTTAGTGTAGGTTAAAAGGTCAGTACAACATCGTGGGCTGAAGGGCCTGTAATGTGCTATAATTTTCTACGTTCTATGCTCTAAAAGAAACAGACTTATTTACTATAATTTCTGCCCCCAAAATTTAGAATTTCTTACCATTCCTTTAATTACAACATAGAAGCTTTTCTGCCGTAATGAGGCCACATTCAGGTTGGAGGAGCAACACCTTATATTCCATCTGGGTAGCCTCCAACCTGATGGCATGAACATTGATTTCTCAAACTTCCACTAATGCCCCCACTTTACCATTCTCCATTCCCATTTCCCTCTCTCACTTTATCTCCTTACCTGCCCATTGGTGCTCCTCCCTTTTCGCTTTCTTCCATGGCCTTCTGTCCTCTCCTATCAGATTCCCCCTTCTCCAGCCCTTTATCTTTCACCAATCAACTTCCCAGCTCTTCACTTCACCCCTCCCCCTCTCCCAGTTTCACCTATCACCTACCACCTTGCATTTCTTCCTCCCGTCCCACCCCCCACCTTCTTACTCTGACTTTTCATCTTTTCTCTCCGGTCCTGATGAAGGGTCTCGGCCAGAAACATCAATCGTTTACTCTTTTCCATAGGTGCTGCCTGACCTGCTGAGTTCCTCCAGCATTTTGTGTGTGCTTCTCTGGATTTCCAGCCCCTGCAGATTTTCTCTTGTTTGTGAAACATGTTGTTTGCGTCAACGAACAGCACAGTCCGAGGATCTGCTGTGAGCAGCTCACAAGTGCTCAGCACCAACATAGCTTGTCCACAACTTACTGACCCTAACTGCACAGCTTTGGAATATGGGAGGAAGCTGGAGCACCCAGAGCAAAGCCCAATGGTCATGGAGAGAACAGAGAGGCTGTTAAATAAACTATAACATAATAGTGCTAACCTCTTCCAATGTCTTTGCCTTCTATGTCCTTCAGAAGCACAGACGTCTTCCGAACAATCAAAACTGCATCTCCCTCCCACTTCTTGTGTTTCTTCTTTGACGCCTTACACCACAGGACGCTGTAGTATGCAACAAACGTGTCAGGGGCATTCTCTCCTGTGTCCTTTGCCACACTTGATGGCTGACATGACATCAGTGGCGTTGGTCTCTCGATTTGTTTTCTCGTTCCAAATGGTTGTTTTGGCTTTAACTGTTTCTGGGCGGAAACATCTGCGGAAAAGCACAATATGTTTAAATTACACCTGCGAAAAGTAATTCAAATCGGAAACACCACATCAGCTATGGGAATACAGGGAGAACTGACATTACCAAGACGCCCTACAAACATGGTGGGCACAGTATACTGGCAGCAGAATGTGTGGTGACACGAGGGCTGCTCCCAGTACGAGGTTCCTAGAGGTTGTCATAGCCAGGAAAGGAGGGGTGGGAGGTGGTAGTGCGGATAAGCTCCCACTACCCGGTAAATACTCCCTCTGGCATACATCACAAATAGCCTCTGACAACCAAGTCTAGTTGCTCTCCTTCACTTGTAACTTTGTTACTAAGTCTGGTAGAACTGCTACTACGGACAGAAGGCACAAAGGTGAGTTACTAGCACCTTAAAACCAGTCACTTCAGTGGAGCTCATCAGCGATGGTTGGCAGCTCAGGTAGGAGAAGAAAAACTCTGATCTCAAACCTCCACTGCCTTGTGGCTCTACCCATTCATGGGGAAGGCTTTGGGAGTAAACCCCAAAGGAAAAAGCCAGACCTGGAGTCCCTAAGGCAGTCCTACATTGAGTTCAACGCCAATTGGCAAATCCTGCAACACGGCTGGTGCCAAACTGTATCGGTCTCTGCCGTTACTTTGGATTCATCAGCTGCGTGAAGAGGAGGAGCCTGCTGCATGGGCAACAGCTTACTCTCCATATTGTACTGCCCTGGCCTGCGTATCATGTGGGCAGCTGGGACACAACATCCATGGTCAAACCCAGCTAACAGATGGCCTTAACAGGTGATAAATAAATGAATCACCTTGTACATAACATAGTCAACATGTTTCATAATCTGAAGAGTGAATACAGTCTGTGAATTCTGAACCATTGGAAGTAAAGTTAATGATTCATTTAAGCCGTCATTCTATATAGGTCTAGGATCAGAGGGCACGGCCTTAGAATTAAGGGACATCCTTTCAGAACAGACATGAGGAGGAATTTCTTTAACCTGAGAATGGTGATTCTGTGGAATTCATTGTCACAGGTGGCTGTGTAGAACAAGTCACTGGGTATGTTTAAGGCAGACGTTGATAGATGCAACCTCCAAAGGTTAGTGGGGTGGTAGATTGATTGATATATCTACCATCCCACCAGCCTCCATGTCCAGCACATAATCCTCTGAAACTTCCTCCATCTCCAATGGGACCCCACCACCAAGCACATCTTTCCCTCACCCTCACTTTCCGCTTTCCACAGGAATCGATCTCTATGCAATTCCCTTGTCCACTCATACCTCCCCACTGATCTCCCTCCTGGTACTTAGCCTTGCAAGCAGAACAAGTGCCATACCTGCCCCTACACCTCCTCCCTCACCACCATTCAGGGGCCCAAACAGTCCTTGCAGACAAGGCAACACTTCACCTGTGAGTCTGTTGGGGTCATCTACTGCATTGTTCCCCATCCACCGGGCCGCAAAGCATGTGCTACCGGGCCGCAAGGAAACAATATGATTTGGCAATATGAAACGATATGAGTCAGCTGCACCTTTCCTCATTTCCTGTCACGCCCACTGTTGGAACTTGAACGCATGCGAGGTCATTACATAAGGAACCCCTTTTGAGTATCGCTGTCTCCCATCACCCCTCGATAGGACCGTCTTGTTGCAGGGAAACAAGTCCAGGGCTCCCACTGATTCAGTGATATTGGTGTGTTGCAATGATTTTATATGTTCATACGGGGAAAATATGCGCTGTGTGTTTAATAGCCAAACATTACTTAAAATATTATGATGCTATTGACTTATATAAGTGACTTATAATTGACTTATCACTATATTCATGCGAGGAAAATATGCGCAGTGTGTTTAATATTAAATTTGTTAGATAAACCCTTTTAGAAACAAAATTGAGTGTATTAGCCACTCGAGAACCAGTGGATGTGGTATATTTGGATTTTCAAAAGGCTTTTGACAAGGTCCCACATAGGAGATTAGTGTGCAAACTTAAAGCACACGGTATTGGGGGTAAGGTATTGGTGTGGGTGGAGAATTGGTTAGCAGACAGGAAGCAAAGAGTGGGAATAAACGGGACCTTTTCAGAATGGCAGGCGGTGACTAGTGGGGTACCGCAAGGCTCAGTGCTGGGACCCCAGTTGTTTACAATATATATTAATGACTTGGATGAGGGAATTAAATGCAGCATCTCCAAGTTTGCGGATGACACGAAGCTGGGTGGCAGTGTTAGCAGTGAGGAGGATGCTAAGAGGATGCAGGGTGACTTGGATAGGTTGGGTGAGTGGGCAAACTCATGGCAGATGCAATTTAATGTGGATAAATGTGAAGTTATCCACTTTGGTGGCAAAAATAGGAAAACAGATTATTATCTGAATGGTGGCCGATTAGGAAAAGGGGAGGTGCAACGAGACCTGGGTGTCATTATACACCAGTCATTGAAAGTGGGCATGCAGGTACAGCAGGCGGTGAAAAAGGCGAACGGTATGCTGGCATTTATAGCGAGAGGATTCGAGTACAGGAGCAGGGAGGTACTACTGCAGTTGTACAAGGCCTTGGTGAGACCACACCTGGAGTATTGTGTGCAGTTTTGGTCCCCTAATCTGAGGAAAGACATCTTTGCCATAGAGGGAGTACAAAGAAGGTTCACCAGATTGATTCCTGGGATGGCAGGTCTTTCATATGAAGAAAGACTGGATGAACTGGGCTTGTACTCGTTGGAATTTAGAAGATTGAGGGGGGATCTGATTGAAACGTATAAGATCCTAAAGGGATTGGACAGGCTAGATGCAGGAAGATTGTTCCCGATGTTGGGGAGGTCTAGAACGAGGGGTCACAGTTTGAGGATAGAGGGGAAGCCTTTTAGGACCGAGGTTAGGAAAAACTTCTTCACACAGAGAGTGGTGAATCTGTGGAATTCTCTGCCACAGCAAACTGTTGAGGCCAGTTCATTAGCTATGTTTAAAAGGAAGTTAGATATGGCCCTTGTGGCTTCAGGGGTCAGGGGGTATGGAGGGAAGGCTGGGTTCTGAGTTGGATGATCAGCCATGATCATAATAAATGGCGGTGCAGGCTCGAAGGGCCGAATGGCCTACTCCTGCACCTATTTTCTATGTTTCTATGTTTCTATAAGTGACTTATAGTTAACTTATCACCTATATTCCGGTCGTAATTAACACCCCCCAGTCAGCCGGTCCACAAGAATATTGTCAATATTAAACCAATCCACGGTACAAAAAAGGTTGGGGACCCTCCAATACACCCGGTGGGGCCTCCTGTATATCGGTGAGACCCACCATAGATTGGGAGACAGCTTCACCGAGCAGTTTCACTCCATCTGCCACAAAAAGCAGGATCTTCCAGTAGCCGCCTATTTCAATCCTACTTCCCATTCCCATTCCGACATGTCAGTCCACGGCCTCCTCTACTGCCACGTCGAGGCCACCCTCAGGCTGGAGGAGCAACATCTTATATTCTGTCTGGGTAGCCTCCAATCTGATAACAGGAAAATTGATTTCTCGAACACCTGGTAATGCCCCCCTCCACCACCATTCCCTATTTCTGTCTTCAGTCCTCTCCTCTCCTATCAGACTCGCCCTCCTCCGGCCCTTTATCTCTATCACCAATCAACTTCCCAGCTCTTTACTTCACCCCTCCTACTCCACTGTCTTCACCTATCACCTGCCGCCTTGTACATCTTCCTCCCCTCCCTTCACCTTCTTACTCTGACTTCTCCTCCTTCTTTCCAGTCCTGATGAAGGGTCTCAGCACGAAACGTCAATTGTTTACTCTTTTCCATAAATGCTGCCTGACCTGCTGAGTCCCTCCATCATTTTAAGACCATAAAACATAGGAGCAGGAAGAGCCCATTTGGCCCATTGAGTTTGCTCCGCCATTCAATCATGGCTGATCCTTTTAAACCCCTCCCCAGCCTTCTCCCCGGAACCTTCGATGCCATGGCCAATCAAGAACCTATCAATCTTTGCCTTAAATACACCCGACGACTCTGACCTTTACAGCCGCCAGTGGAAACAAATTCCACAAATTCACCACACTCTGACTAAAGAACTTCTGCCTGTGTTGCTTTGGATTTCCAGCGTCTGGAGATTTTCTCATGGTTGGGAGGGCAATAGATTCTTCTTTAGTCAGGGGATGAAGGGATACAGGGGGAAAGCAGGACAGCTTGCCTCCCTACCTTTTCACATCGGTCATCGCACTTACTGATGAGGCTTCATAAAAAAGTTTATGAAAATACATCTTTAAAAAAATGGGACAAGAGGTGTAGATTGAGTGGATATAGTCATAGTCATACTTTATTGATCCCGGGGTAAATTGGTTTTCGTTACAGTTGCACCATAAATAATTAAATAGTAATAAAACCATAAAATAGTTAAATAGTAATATGTAAATTATGCCAGGAAATAAGTCCAGGACCAGCCTATTGGCTCAGGGTGTCTGACCCTCCAAGGGAGGAGTTGTAAAGTTTGATGGCCACAGGTAGGAGTGACTTCCTATGACGCTCTGTGTTGCATCTCGGTGGAATGAGTCTCTGGCTGAATGTACTCCTGTGCCCACCCAGTACATTATGTAGTGGATGGGAGACATTGTCCAAGATGGCATGCAACTTGGACAGCATCCTCTTTTCAGACACCACCGTCAGAGAGTCCAGTTCCATCCCCACAACATCACTGGCCTTACGAATGAGTTTGTTGATTCTGTTGGTGTCTGCTACCCTCAGCCTGCTGCCCCAGCACACAACAGCAAACGTGATCCAGAGACTTTTCCCAGGTTGGAACTAGCTAATATGAGAGGCATAATTTTAAAGTCATTGGAGGAAAGTATAGGGGGGGACGTCAGATGGAAGTCCTGTACAGAGTGGTGAATGTGTGGAACTCCCACCCAGGGGTGATGGTAAAGGCAGATACATTGGAGACATTTCAGAACCTCTCAGGGAGGCACATGGACGATAGAAAAATGGGAGAAAAGGGTTGGATCAATCATAGAGTATGTTAAAAGGTAGGCACAACATTGTGAGCCACAGGATACTATGCTGTAGTGTTCTACATTCTTTGGGAGAAAGGGGTAAAAGGCAACACACACAAAATGCTAGAGGAACTCAGCAGGTCAGGCAGCATCTGTGGAAATGAATAAACAGTCAATGTTTTGGGCCGAGATCCTTCATCGGGACTGGAAAGGAAGGGGGAAGATGCCAGAATAGAAAGCTGGGGGGAAGGGAAGGAGGCTAGCAAGAAGAAGATGGGTGAAGCCAGGTGGGTGGGTTAGGAAAAGAGCTGGAGAGGAAGAAATCTGATAGGAAAGGAGAGTGGACCTTAGAAGAAAGGGAAGGAGGAGGGAACCCAGGGAGAGGTGACAAGAAGTAAGAGTCCAGAGAGGAGAATAGAAGAGGGGAGGGGGAGGGAGAAGGAGAAATCGATAGTTATGCCATCAGGTTGTAGGCTACCTAGACAGAATACGAGATGTTGCTCCTCCACCCTGAGAGTGGCCTCATCTTGGCACAAAAGAAGGCCAAGGACCAACATGACGCAACAGGAATGGGAAAAGGAAAGGCTGGCCACAAAGAAGTTCCACTTTTGGGGGATAGAGGGGTGGTGCTTGGTGAAGCAGTCCCCCAGTTTATGACAGGTCTCACCAACGTACAGGAGGGTAAAAGGTAAAATACACACTTATATTTAGCTGTGCACTGTTTGTTCAGGGTTGACCCAAACTGGGAAATTCATTCGTTGGTCAAAATCAATATCGATATCTGCATGTGTGTGAGTTTTTGAAGGCAGATTCAGAGGTGTTACTTCATCACACTGCTGAATCAGCTTATGGTACTCGGGTAAAAAATGTAAGGAAATTAGCAGCAAATACATAAGGAATTAAAACAGTAAAGGAAATAAAATCTTTCTCTCTCTCTCACACACACACACACACACAAACAAAAGGTTTTACATTCTGTCTCGTCCATACCAGTAAAAGTTTTTCTCTTGATTTAGAATATAGAACATAGAACAGTACAGTACAGTACAGGCCCTTTGGCCCACAATGTTGTGCTGACCCTTAAACCCTGCCTGCCATATAACCCCCCACCTTAGATTCCTCCATATACCTGTCTAGTAGTCTCTTAAATTTCACTGGTGTATCTGCCTCCACCACTGACTCAGGCAGTGCATTCCACACACCAACCACTCTCTGAGTAAAAAACCTTGCTCTAATATCCCCCTTGAACTTCCCACCCCTTACCTTAAAGCCATGTCCTCTTGTATTGAGCAGTGGTGCCCTGAGGAAGAGGCGCTGGCTATCCACTCTATCTATTCCTCTTATTATCTTGTACACCTCGATCATGTCTCATCTCATCCTCCTTCTCTCCAAAGAGTAAAGCCCTAGCTTCTTCAATCTCTGATCATAATGCATACTCTCTAAAGCAGGCAGCATCCTGGTAAATCTCCTCTGTACCCTTTCCAATGCTTCCACATCCTTCCTATAGTGAGGTGACCAGAACTGGACACAGTACTCCAAGTGTAGCCTAATCAGAGTTTTATAGAGCTGCATCATAAACATCTACATTCTCCTGTGCACAGGACTTATAAGGCCATAAAGACATAGGAGCAGAATTAGACCTTTTGGCCATCAAGTCCCACCATAGCTGATATATTATCCCTCTCAACCCCATCCTACTGCCTTCTTCCTGTAAACTTTGATGCCCTGGCTAATCAAGAATCTATCAACCTCTGCTTTAAATATAGTATCAGAATCAGGTTTAATATCACCAGCATACGTCGTGAAATTTGTTAACTTAGCAGCAGCAGTACGATGCACAATAAATATAGAAAAATAAACAAGTAAATCCATTACAGTAAGTATAAGTGTTGGCGTGTGGCCAATTGGTTAAGGCATTGGTCTAGTGATCTGAAGGTTGCTAGATGGAGCCTCAGCTGAGGCAGCATGTTGTGTCCTTGAGCAAGGCACTTAATCACACATTGCTCTGCGACGACACTGGTGCCAAGCTGTATGGGTCCTAATGCCGATGTTGGACAATGTCGGTGGCGTGGAGAGGGGAGACTTGCAGCATGGGCAACTGCTGGTCTTCCATACAACCTTGCCCAGGCCTGCGTCCTGGAAACCTTCCAAGGCACAAATCCATGGTCTCACAAGACTAACGGATGCCTATATATAAAAAGTATCTATAGTAGAAAGGAAATTATAGACCAGTTAGCCTGACCTCAGTGGTTGGGAAGATGTGGGAGTCAGTTGTTAAAGATGAGGTGATGGTGCATTTGGTGAGAGAGGACAAGACGGGACAAGTCAGCATAGTTCCCTTAAGGAAAATTCTTGCCTGACAAACTTATTAGAATTCTTTGAGAGATTACAAGTAGGATAGATAAAGGGAATGCAGTGGATGTTGTATATTTGGATTTGCAAAAGGCCTTTGACAAGATGCTATACCTGAAGCTGCTTACCAGGTTAAGAGCCCATGTTGTTACAGGAAAGTTACTAGCATGGTTAGAGGATTGGCTGATTGGTAGGAGGCAGTGAGTGGGAATAAAAGGATCCTTTACTAGTTGGCTGCCAGTGACTAGTGATGTTCCACAGAGGTGGTGTTGGGACCGCTTCTTTTTATGCCATACATCAATAATTTAGATGATGGAATTGATGGCTTTGTTGCCAAGTTTGCAAATGATACGAAGCATGGTGGAAGGGCAAGTAGTGTTGAGGAAACAGGAAGGCTACAGAAGGAAAGACAAATTAGGAGAATGGGTAAGATAGTGGCAAATGAAATACAATGCTGGAAAATGCATAGTCATGCACTTTGGTAGAAGAAATAAATACGCAGACTATTTTCTAAACAGGGAGAAAATCCAAAACTCTGAGATGCCAAGGTGCTTGGGAGTCCTTGCGTAGAACATCCTAAATGCTCATTTGCAGGTAGAGTCAATGGTGAGGAAGGTAAATGTAATGTTGGCATTCATTTCAAGAGGTGTAGAACACAAGAACAGGGATGTGAGGCTTTATAAGGCACTGGCGAGGACTCACCTTGAGTATTATGAACAGTTTTGGGCTCCTCATCTCAGAAAAAATGTGCTGGCATTGGAGAGGGTTGAGAGGAGGTTCACAAGGATGGTTCCAGGAATGAAAGGGTTATCATACGAGGAAAGTTTGATAGCTCTGGGTCTGTACTTGTTATGTTTCAAATGTTGAAAAGCCTAGACAGAGTAGATGTGGAAAGGATGTTTCCCATGGTAGGGGAGTCCAGGACCAGAGGACAGAGTTCTATGATAGAGGGGCGTCCATTTAAAACAAAGATGTGGAGAAATTTCTTTAGCCAGAGGGTGGAGAATTTGTAGAATTTATTACCACAGGCAGCTGTGGAGGCCACGTTGTTGGGTATATTTAAGGCAGAGCTTGATATGTTCTTGATTGGACACGGTATCAAAGGTTACGGGGAGAAGGCTGAGGAGGGGAAAAAAGGATCAGTTATGATTGAATTGCAGTGCAGATTTGATGTGCCAAATGGCCTATTTCTGCTCCTGTGTCTTATGGTCTAAAAGGCAACATCCATCATTAAGGACCCCATCATCCAGGACATGCCTTGTTCTCATTGCTGCTATCAGGAAGGAGGTACAGGAGCCTGTAGACACACACTCAATGATTCAGAAACAGCTTCTTCCCCTCTGCCATCTGTTTTCTGAATGGACATTGAACCCATGAACACTACCTTACTACTTTTTTATTTTTACTTTTGCACTACTTATTTATCTATTTAATATATATACTTACTGTAATTCATGTTTTTTCTATTATTATGTATTGCAATGTACTATTGCCACAAGGACAACAGATTTCACAACATACTGTATGCCGGTGATATTAAACCAGATTCTGATTCTGATGATCACTGGCATGTGTCGCGAAATATGTTGGTTTGCGGCAGCAGTGCATTGTAATACACAAAAAAAACTATAAATGACAAAAATTTGGCAGGCAGGTTCAAGCTGACAGGAAGGCAATAGTAACTCAAATAACCATGCATTACAACACTGGTGTGCAGAAGAGCGTATATATAAAAGAAATTAAATAACTAATGCAAAAAATAGTGAAGTCGTGTTCATGAGTTGGTCATTGTCTGTTCAGACATCTGATGGCAGCGAGAAAGAAGCTGTTGTTAAATTTGCACTATCCTGAGGTTAATTCAAAACCCTTTATGGTACCTCAGTTTGCGGAGCTCTGAAAACATTGTAGGTTTACACAAACTCAGGGTCACTGAAGTTCAACATAATTTGAAGTTGCCCTCTGCTGTTCCTGTCTGCCGACAGCTACGACAACAGAGTGAGTGTGGAAAATGCAGCCTTTGACTGAGCAGTGAAAAATGAGGCCCAAATTGCTATGCAGCTTCATGTCTCAGTGACAAAGGCAGTCTATAAAGCTCCATGGCGTTCAATCCACAGTGATGCACAAAGATTTACTTGAAAAGACTTTTTCTTTGCTGATGGGTAGGATTAACAAACCCTTCATTACGATGCTTCCTTTGCAAACCTTCTGTAATGTTCAAGTTTATTTAATGTCATTTCCAGTACGCCAGTGTAAAAGAGAACAAAATAATAGTTTCTTCAGATCCGATGTAGCACAGAATAAGCACACAATAAGATAAAGAGCACAACAATCTAAAAAAACCACAGTAAATATAAATACATAAGATAGCTTATATACACAGATCGATTGTATGTCCATAAAGTGACGCTAGGCACAGGAGCGTCTGTACATAAAGTGACTGACAGGAAATAATAAAGTAGTGGTGGCTGGAGCTGTTGATTAGCCTTACTGCTTAGGCAGCTCCCCACCTCCTCACTGTAGACTGTCTCATTGTTGTTCATCAATGTTCAAGTATTTTGTAGACCTTGTTTCAATTTTTGACCTTACTTATCAGGAAATGTATAGACAAACTCAAATTACTCTAATGCATCTGTTTATTTGGAACAACTCTTAAAAGAGCAAAAACTAATTGAGAAAATAGCCAGGATCCCCTTCCTTTATTTGGGACATTGTGAACTATGTACATTTCTCCCAGTTAGGTTACCCTGCACAAGCACTGCCAGAATTCACTAAGATCAGCATCGTGAGCCTGTCACGGTCATGTTGTGATGCCAAAGGCATGGCAATGGAATACTCCAACTCTTGGTGGGCAGGTTTAAGGTGATCTACCAAAATATGTTCAGGTTTACCCCTCTTATCTATGATAAAACTCTTTCCTTCCCGTTCCAAAACATGGAATGGGCCTAAGGGAACATTTGTGTGTACAAATGAGAAAGAGTGTAGGTCATCAAGGACCCAAGAGTGCTTTTGGCCATGATGGGAGGTAGGGATAGATGAAAAGAAATTGAATTTACTGAGCAGAGTGGAACGCTGTTGAGAAGCCAACCAGGGGATCGTAACATCAGGAATGAAATCACCTGGCACTCGTAATGGCTGCCCATATAACAAATCTGCTACGGACGACCGCAAGTCCACTTTTGCAGCAGTTCTGAGACCCAGCAGGACCCATGGGAGACGATCATGCCAACACTCATTGGACAGGGAAGCCTTTAAGGAGCAGTGAAACCACTCGCATTGGCCATTGGACTGCGGGTGATACAAAGTGGTGTGATGTAGGCTAATGCCGAAGTTTTGGCCCATCGCAGGCCAGAGGTCTGAAATGATTTGGGGACCGCAGTCAGAGGAAATATCAAATGGGTTGCCAAACCAAGCAACCCAGGTGCTGATGAACACCCGAGCCATGTCTGTGGTCATTGTCAATGCTAGGAGGACGACCTCTGCCCATGTCTGTGGTCATTGTTGATGCTAGGAGGACAACCTCTGCCCATGTCTGTGGTCATTATCGATGCTAAGAGGATGAACTTTGGCCATGTCTGTGGTCATTGTCGATGCTAGGAGGACAACCTCTGCCCATGTCTGTGGTCATTGTCGATGCTAGGAGGATGAACTTTGGCCATGTCTGTGGTCATTGTCGATGCTAGGAGGACAACTTCTGGCCATGTCTGTAGTCATTGTCGATGCTAGGACGACAACCTCTGCCCATGTCTGTGGTCATTGTTGATGCTAGGAGGATGAACTTTGGCCATGTCTGTGGTCATTGTCGATGCTAGGAGAATGAACTTTGGCCATGTCTGTGGTCATTGTCGATGCTAGGAGGACAACCTCTGGCCATGTCTGTAGTCATTGTCGATGCTAGGACAACCTTTAGCCACCTGGTGGTACAGTCCGCTATGGTAAGAAGGTGCATGAAACCACGTGGGGGGGGGGGAGGTGAAGATGACCAACAAGGTCCATATTGACATGGTCAAACCATCCCTTAGGGACCTCAAAAGGTGCCAGTGGTGTCTGAACATGACGGTTAACTGTTGTCTGCTGACACTCCACACAAGCTGCAGTCCAATCATACATGTCCTTTCTGAGGCTGCGCCAAATAAACTTTGGTGCATCCAGTTTCTGTGAGAGGCCCGGATGCGAGAGACCATGTAAGGCATCAAGAACAGTCCATCTCCAGTTTGCGGGCATGAAGGAGTGAGGGCGACCAGTTGAGACATCGCACAAGAGAGAACTCCAGCTTCCCCGAATTTAATGTCAGCCAACCGCAAGCCCATGAATGCTGTTCGGTAAGCCTGGACCCTCAGTCAGTAACTTGGTCGACTGCCATGCCAGCATAGTCAACCCCTATGTGTACGGCCTCAACATCTGGCCATGAGAGGCAATCAGCCACTGCATTATTTTCCTCCTTGACGTATATCAGTTGTCAACTCAGATATGTAGGCCAGGTGGTGTTGCTGCCGTGCAGACCAGGGTTCTGGTGTTTTGGCCATGGCGTGCACAAGGGTTTGTGGTCAACGAATATTAAGTTGCAACCCTTTAAAAGAAAGCGAAAATGACGGACAGCCAGATAGAGACCGAGAAGCTCACAGTCAAACGTGCTGTACTTCCTTTCGGGCGGATGGAGCTGCTGACTGAAGAAGGCGCGCAGCTGCCACACATCTCTGGCCAACTGCTCGTGCACGGCACCCACAGTGTAGACTGAGGTGTCGGTAGTAATGGCTATGGGTGCGTTGAGGAGTGGGTGTGCCAGCAGGGTCACATTAGAAAGAGCTCACTTGGTATCATCAAATACCCCTGGTCATCTCCGCTGACCAGTCAAACATTCGATTGGGGCATTGCCTTTAAGAGCACCAGACAGGGGGAGCACAAGTTTAGCAGCTTGTGGAATGAAGCCGTGATAGAAATTTACCAAAAATACGTCTGTGGTGTTTTTAGTAGTGCTGTGCAGTGGGAAATCTATAAAAGCAGCCACCTTTGATAGGAGGCGTTTCGCTTTTTCTGCGATATGATGGTTGAGAAAGTCAATGGTTGACAACCCAAACTAGCATTTAGCAGGATTAATAATTAACCCGTGTTGGCTTAAGCACTCAAAAGGTGTGTGGAGTTGAGATATGCGATCAGATTTGGACACAATGGCGAAAGGTATGTCATCCCGGTAAACAAAAAGAAAATCTAAGTCTTTTAATAGAGTCCATCAACTGTTGGAAAGTCTGTGCTGCATTTTTCAGTCCAAACAGCATTGATAGAAACTCAAAGAGGCCAAATGGGGCTATCACAGCTGTTTTGGGAATGTCCCCCGAGCAGAAAAGCACCTGATCGACTTCGGAAAAAATTAACTAAACATGTTAAAAAGTCTTAGATGTGTGCGGTCAGGTAACAATCGGGGTTGTAGCCTTGTTAAGGCGTCAATAATCACCACATAGGCGGCAACCAGCATTGGACTTATGGACCATATGATAGGATGAAGCCCAGGGGTTATTCGACCTGTGTACAATGCCAAGTCTTTCATGTTGGCAAACTCAGTCTTTGCATTTACCAGCTATTCTGGGTCCAGTCTACATGCACAGGCATAGACCGGTGGGCCAGTTTTGGGAATGTGGTGCACAACCCCATGTTTTGTGACTGTGGTGGAGATTGTGGGCTTTGTGAGGTCTGGGAATTCACCCAGCAGTTGAGTAAACATGCGGTGGTATACACGCTTGACGGAGTAATGGGGAACTTACTGGGGGTTCAGGGTAGCGACCCAAGCCAGCAGTTCTTAAGATGGACTGACTGTCCTCGGGCACACAGGAAATCTGCACCGAGCAGAGGTCTAGCCTCTTTAGCCAGGATGAAGTCCCATGGGTAATGTCACCCACTGAAGCAGAGCGTCACCTGTCATGTCCCATAAGTCTGGGTCCTGCTGCCATTGGCGGCCTCCAGCGAGTTTCGTCACTCTTTGCCTTCTCATCAATAGGCAATGCTGGCAGCATACTCACTTGAGCACCGATGTCTCACAGGACGCGTCGCCCTGAAAGGGAATCCGCAATGAACAGCAGACGACTCTGGCAGCAGGAACCCAGTCTTCACAGACGTCTGATGTCCCGATGCGCTGGCACTGTCGGAGCTGCAAAGCGGTCGTCACGTTCCAGTGTTCGAACCAATGCAAGCACGGTAAAAACACAGGCCCTGCTCATATGTTTCGGTGTCCTAATGTTGGAGGCCGTGCAGACCAGGGCCTACTGAAGCAGGGAAAGGGAGAAATGATGTACCACTACCTGTCTGAGTGTAGACTACACTTTAGCAAGCTCCCTAGCAGCCCATCATGGGTGTATTAGAGAGGGCTATGCAAACTTGCACAGGCATTTGCTGCATAAAGAGTTCTTAAAAAAATAAATCATGGATGCTGATTTTCCAGAAGAAACAGCATATGATTTCATCAGCTCAAAAGACTTAGCATCGCTAAGACCGGAGAAGGAGGACGACTGTTTGTCGCATTCAGACTCCGATAGTCGAAAAGTCTGTAAAAGGTGAGTTTTCAGTGATCGGTGTTTATCGTGTTTACGTGGGTGTCCAAGCAGACTCACTACTCTCGCGGCTGTGGAACTGCTGAGCGACACTACCACATAGTAGAACTTGGTGTCATCGGCAGTGATTTCTTGCAGAGCAAACTGGGCCTCAGCTTGTACAAACCACACGACGGCATTTTGTCCCAAAAGCACCAGCAGCTTCAAAGTGCCTGCATTGGCTGACATGTTCAATAACTCTGGAATTGTCCCAGAGCACTGGGGTCACCAATTTAGGTTTTTGCAAATAAAAGAAAGAGAGGCATTTTATGCGTAATGAAACCTGTGGCACATTTTATTGAACTCCAAAACCTAAACACAAAAGTGCACTAAAAATCCTCACGTAACAACGTCACCACATCAGACCAGCCTCTTAAAGCAAAACCCCAGCTCAATGTCAGTGGTTGTGAATTACGTATGTTTCTCCTAATTATATTACCCTACAATGCCTGATCTTGGGCATTCATAACAAACATCAGACCTTTCAAAGAGAACAGCAAATCAGACTCCATCTTAAAGTTAAGTTAACAAGACTATTTATTCTACTGAAGTTGAACAACCACATCAATAAATCATATTCTATAGTTATGCACTTGCGGTAAAATTCCTTCCTTTTAATTTGAGAAGTAAATAGAAAGGTCTCAGTAACAGTGATTACCATCCCCCCCAACTTCTTACGGGTGTGAATCTAATTGATAGTTTATCTTGAAGACTTAAACATTTTATTTAATCTAACACTTACTGAGAATTCCTTTTGCAAATTGCCTCCTCAAAAAAGCTCTCCATCTTAAACGTAATTTTAAATTTCCCATCTTAGATATGTCAATGAGCAATAAAAATTAATTACAAAATGGAGAAAAAGTTCAATTCTAATCAAGTTGGATTCAAAGTTCAAAGTACATTTATTATCAAAATATGTATACCATATCCATTCTTGAGATTTGTCTCCTTACAGATGGCCATAAAATAAAGAAATTCAAAACAACCTATGAAAAAAGTAGACCTTCAAACACACAATATGCAGAGAGAGAAAAAAATCAAAAAAAAAAGAATTTAAAACCATGAAAACAGGAAACGAACATACAATATATTGATAGATAAAAGGATTTGAGGCGATGATGCTTAACATATTGTGGGTAAAGAATTTGGTACAGGCAGTAAATCTCCCCAAACATCTATGGCACTCATTACCACATGACAGCTGTGGAGGCCAAGTCATTGGGTATGTTTAAAGTGGACGTCGACAGGTTCTCGTTTAGTCAGTGTCACGGGTTACGGGCAGAAGGCAGGAGAATAGGGTTGAGAGAGATAATAAATCAGCCATGGATGAAATGGTGGAGCAGACTTGATGGGCTGAATGGCCTAGTTCTGCTCCAATGTCTTCTGGTCTTATGGTCTCAGAGAGGGCATGTGTCCACTTGCCAAACATCCTTTTGTTTTCTGATACACCTGTGAGCCTCAGCGTGGGCCTGTCCCAGCACTGACCTGGTTTTTCCACAATTATAAAAGGCATTGTTGAACATAGTGAATTTTCTGACCTTGTTACTGCACTGTTGCTCTGACTTCCCTGTGAACCACCGAGTGTAGAAATCTCAAGTTGGATATAAACCACAGCAGAAGGCGTTCAATCTTAACATCTCTTCTCTGTGTACTTCAGCCATGAAGCCCCCAAGATAATAAATCATCCACGATAGAATGGCAGAGCAAACTTAACGGACTGAATGGCCTAATTCTACTCCGATGTTTTAGGGTCTAAGTATGCAGGATTCTTTTCCTAGGGACCTCACTATTGGTGATCCAGCAGTCCCAAATGACCAAAGATATTCCTGGAGACTGATGATGTACGTACGATATTTAATCATTGCTGTTTGAAATAGGTGACAACCTCTCACAACCATACAGAGGAGTGCACAACATTGAAGCTTGATAGATACCTTCAACTCCAGCATTAGTTCCTTGTGTGAATGAAGCAATATTCCTGATTCTCTCTGCCATGCTGAATTTAGTGCACACATTGGGGAACTTGTTTGTCCTAATTAAATGATCTTGGCCCGAAACATCAATTCTTTATTCCTCTCTGTAGATGCCGTCTGATCTGCTGAATTCCTCCTCCCCAGCATTGTGTGTGTGTGTTACTCTGGATTTCCAGCAACTGCAGAACCTCTTGTCTTTATGAATTTCTGCATCTCTTCAGATGATTTCAAGACAAATGCAACATCTGTGAGGAACAGATTCTAAAAGAAGAACAAGGTGAGAAGTGCCTGCTAGAAAATGATGCTGAATAAATTCAACCGGAAAAGTGTGAAGTGATTCACTTGGGAAGTGAAACTTGGAGGAAGAATACAGGGTTAATGGCAGGATTCTTAGCAGTGTGGAGGAACGGAGGGATCTTGGGGTCCACGTACACAGCTCCCTCAAAGCTACCGCACGAGTTTTTACCTATTTAGAGATACAGCGTAGAACAGACTCTTTTGGACCTTCAAGCTTCACCACCCAGCAATCCCCTGATTTAACCCTAGCTTAATCACTGGACAATTTACAATGGCCAATTAACCTCCCGACTGGTACATCTTAGAAACCAGAGCACCCAGAAGAAACCCACAACAGTCACCGGGAGAACATACAAATTCTTTACAGGCAGCAGCGGGAGTTGATAAGGGATATATGGTCTACTGGCCTTCATTAGTTGGGGGACCGGGTTCGAGAGCAATGATGTAATGTTGCAACTATATAAAACCCTGGTTAGACTACACTTGGAATATTGAGTTTATTTCTGGTTGCCTCATTATAGGAAGGATGTGGAAGCTTTAGAGAGGGTGCAGAGATTTACCAGGATGCTGCCTGGATTAGAGAGCAGGTCTTATGAGGATAGGTTGAAAGAGTTAAGGCTTTTCTCTTTGGAAGGAAGGAGAATGAGAGCTGACTTGATAGAAGTGTACAAGATGATAAGAGGCGTAGATCAAGTGAACAGCCAGAGACTTCTTCCCAGGCAGAAATAGCTGATATGAGAAGAAGCATAATTTTAAGGTGATTGGAGAAAGGTACAGAGAGATTGTCAGAGGTAGGTATTTTACACAGAGTGGTGGGTGCGTGGAACACCCTACTAGGGGTGGTGATAGAAGTACTGTAGTTATACCGGGGGGGGGGGCAGTTAAGAAACTGCTAGATAGGCAAGGGGGTGGTGAAAAAAATGGGTGGGGACGCTATGTAGGAGGGAATGGTTAGATTGATTTTACAGCAAGTTAAAAAGTTGGCACTATATTGTGGGCTGAAGGGCCTGTACTGTGCTGTAATGCTCTATGTTCTACTTCTAAGAGTCCTTGTACACAGACAATTCTCGCAGCCGTAATGCTTTTAACTGCTCAACTTCAATTTTCGCCCTGAGCAGTTCTTCCTCCAGTGCGTGCAATTTTTTAAGGCTTTCCCTTTTCTCATCAAGATACAACCCAAACTTCCTTTGGTTTTCCAGAATCAGCTCCTGTTCTTTCGAAGACATGGCCTGTACTTCCCTCTCAGGTCTGGTCCCGTAACCTGGAAAGTCCGCGCGGTGATGCTGCAGAAACTGAAGATCATCCCTTGTCGGGGGTCGAGGGGATGGTGTGGAGGGTATTCGAACACAAGGTGGAGAAAGGGACATAGCTGTGATGTGCTGAGTATCTGTTTTAGTCAACCCTTCAAAGCTGTTGCTTGCTGGTGGCTGACCAGCTAACCGCAGTTTCCCTTCAACCTTCGGCCCAACCTCGGGACTAATCCACCTAGGAAACGAATAAGACTGGTAACCTGAGGTACCAGGTTGTGAACAAGAACTGCTAGACATTTCTGCACACGCATCTCTCCTTGAAGTTGAACTCTTCCCGTAGGATCTGTATAAAAATAAAACAATTCCCTCATTCAGAATCAGCATCAGGTTTAATATCGTGAAATTTGTTGTTTTGTGGCAGCAGTACATTGCAATCAAGATTGTTTCATATCATTTCCAGTACACAAGTGTAAAGGAGAATGAAATAATTGTTACTCCGGCTCTGGTAAACTCCAGTAAACCCAGAATAAGATAAAGAATAGAATAATAAAGAACACAATAAATATAACTACATATGGTAGCTCATATACATTGATTGTATACTCCACCAATGTATTCCTAGGGGACATGGCAGTAGAATGCCACCAAAAACAAGATGATATATAACACAGGTGTGTAAGAAATGGCAGGAGATGGCTATCCAGCACCTTGCACCTACCCTATATTTCAATGCCATTCTGGGTTATAACTGTCATTCTCCTGCACAAATTTCCCATCCTTTATCTTTCAAAAGCCTATTGAACTCAATCGATAGGTAAGAAATAGGAAATTTCTAAGGAATTTCTTGAAATAGGAAATTACTAATTTAAATAGGAAAGAAAAATGGAGGACTATGTGTTACAGGGGAAATTTTAGAACATAGAACATAAAACAGTACGGCACAGGAACAGGCCATTCGGCCCACAGTGTCGTGCCAAACCAGCTAAAAAGGAAATCAAAAACACCCAAACACTAATCCCCCCTACCTACACAAAGTAATATCCCTCATGTATTTGCCTCTACCATCATACCAGGCAGTGTATTCCAGGCATCCGCCACTGTCTGAGTTACCCCTCACGTTCCCCTTGAACCTTCCCCCTCTCATCTTAAATGCATGTCCTCTGGTATTAGACATTTCAACCGTGGGAAAAAGATACTCTCTGTCTACTCTATCTATGCCTCTCATAATCTTATAAACCTCTCTCAGATCTCCCCTCAGCCTCCGACACTCCAGACAAAACAACCCAAGTTTGTCCAGCCTCTCATGATAGCACATGCCCCCTGAACAAAATCCTGTCTTAAAACGTGACCAAAAATTGATCTACTTATTTGTTTCACATACAGAATGCTGGAGGAACTCAGCAGCTCAGGCAGCATCTATGGAGGGGAATAAATGGTCGATGTTTCGGGCCAAGACCCTTCATCAGGACTGGAAAGGAAGGGGAAGATGCCGAAGTAATGAAAGAGGGGGAGGGGGAGGAGTGCAAGCTGGGAGGTGATAGATAAGACCAGGTGGGGGGGGGGGAATGAAGAAAGAAGCTGAGAGGTGATAGATAAAACCAGATGGGAGGGAGGGATGAAGAAAGAAGATGAGAAGTTGTAGATAAGACCAGGTGGGAGGGGGGGAATGAAGAAAGAAGCTGAGAAGTGATAGATAAGACCAGGTGGGTGGGGAGGGGGATGAAGAAAGAAGCTGAGAGGTGATAGGTGCAAAAGGAGAAGAAGGAATCTGGTAGGAGAGGAGAGTGGATCATAAGAGAAAGGGAAAGTGGAAGAACACCAGGGGGAGGTGATAGGCAGGTGAGAAGAGGTAGGAGGCCAGAGAGGGGAAATGAAGAAGGGGGGGGGATGGAGAAATAGATATTCATGTGATCAGGTTGGAGGCTATCTAGATGGAATTTAATTAATTGTTTTTAATTTATTGAGATACAGTGTGGAATATCGGCCCTTCGAGCCATGCTGCCCAGCAATCATTCAATTTAATCCTAGCCTAATCATGGGACAAGTTACAATGACAAATTAACCTACCAACCAGTATGTCTTAGGTCTGTGGGAGGAAACCAAGACACACAGGGGGGAACCCACAGAGACACGGAGAGAACGTCAGACTCCTTACAGACAGCAACAGGAAAAGGTGTTCTCCAACCTGAGAGTGGCCTCATCAAGGCAGAGGAGGAGATGACCATGGACCAACAAGTCATAATGGGAATGGGGAATGGAATTGAAACGCAAACTAGGAAATCCTGCTTTCTGCGGATGCAGCAAGGTTGTTCAACAAAGCTCCTCACTTGTTTGCTGTTTTTCATCTTGGGGATTTTTAGGGAAGAGTGATCTAAATATATATAGAGACTGAAAGTGATCTAGTTCAATCTAAAACCAGGCTCTTAAGTCTAAACACACCAGGGACAAGACAAGAATAAAATTGAGAACCTGAGTTAAGAATCAAATGGCCTAATTCTGCTCCCATGTCTTATGGTCTTAATTCTCTTAAGAAAAATAAATAAAATTGAAAATCTACAATGGAACACCAGCATTTTCTGTAATTTATAGTTGGCAGTTTAAATGGTTCAGCATAGACTAGAAGGGCCGAATAGCCTGTTTCTGTGCTGTATTTTTCTATGACTATTCAAATAATTTGTTTTGGGGGGAAAGTGGAAAAGTAGTTAAGCTTACATGTTATGTTGATTTGAAGACGACATTAGTTGGCCATTGCTTCCTCTTGCCATCTTGTAGACAGGTATGGATTTCTCTTCCTCAGAATCAATTACTTCTGCCTTTGTGATCACCTTCACGCCGTTTCCTGGTTCTGGATCAGCTATGTCCCAAACGCACACCTTAATGGCGGCCTGCTCCACGTACTGGTGAAACTCCTCTTCGGTCATTCCTTCTGGTGGCACCACCTCAGGCGATGCAATGCCATCAAACTGGCTCGCACCATCGCCGTCACCATGTGCTTGCTGAGAAAAGGCGTTGTGCCGAGCCTTCCACCGGTTTATCCAGCCGACTGTGGGGAAGAAGGCCCTGATCTGCATCGCTTCCGCAAGGCTCTTTGCCTTCGCAGCCAAGATGTCATCAGAGATAGCCACGTGTTGTGCCTTGGCAATCTGGAACCACTGGAAAAGGGCGGTGTCCACATCACTTTCCCTCCCTTCCCTTTTGCGTTTCCGATCTGGATTGCTATTATTGTGCCATTCCGTCATGACTTTTTCCTTGTTCTTGATGAGCCTGGAGATGACGGGCTGCGTCACCCCAAAGCGCCGTGCCACTTCCATTTGGGAGATCTTTTGCCTCTGAAGCAATTCAAGAACCTGAATCTTCTCTGACAAAGTAAGCTCCTTCTGCTTCTTCCTTGTCGACTCCATGGTGTAACTGAACTGTACAGCAAACAGACCTTTCACTAAACGGGTCTAGAGCTTCGATTTGTTCCTTTTAAAAAAAAATTCAGACTACCTCCAAAAGGCCAGCCCCCACTTCAGAAACACACCCAAAAACCTGCTTTCTAAGGTAATGATGTGCAAAAGGCCCAGTCGGCTTGAATATTTAGAGTAATGAGGTGCTGAATGTCTCCATTGTGTGGTATAAAACCCTGAGACTTGCATAATGCTAAACCAGAGGTCAAGGAAGGTCAGACTAATCCCTCAATGACTGTGTAAGAAACGCCCAGCTAATCCATTGAAGCCGTTTAAGTGTATAATGGAAAACTATCAATAGCATTATTCTAAACATTTTAGCTATAAACTTATTTCTTATAAACTTAGCAGATTTGAAATTTGTGCAGCTGCAGAACATTTTTTGAGGTTTTAAAGTTTATAGAGTGAAATAATATATACACTTAAGCAGTAGTCACACATTTCCCTTTCCAGTCTTTTTTTATTAGAAAGTGTCCAGTTATCAAAAATGCAGTGACACTAGACTCTAGAGATTCTTGAGATCTTTGGAATTATTACAACTCAGTATTTGAAGGCAAGATCAGAAGTAGAAGTAGTGATCACCACTCCTTTGTGCACAGATGACACGGACCTCCACTTTTCACCCTTAGTTCCTGCCAACCACCCAAATAGGAACCAGGGTGGATGGGGGAGAGGGGGAGGGGTGAGAGGGGGGGAGGGGAGGGAGGGAGGGGGGAAGAGAGAGAGAGAGAGAGAGAGGGGGGAGGAGGGAGAGAGGGGGAGAGAGGGGGGGAGGGAGGGGGAGGGGGAGAGAGAGAGAGAAATACTATCCTCAGAATACAAAAACACAAAGTTTGAGCTTAAAGCCTGCAAAGAAAGTTATAAAACATCCATGCCTCTGAACTAGATTTGCAACAGGGATTTTTACAACTCAGTATTTGAAGCCAGGTTCAAAAGGTACATGTATTAATCACTGCTGTTATAATTGGGATAATAGTTAAGTAAGTGAAGTTTAACACCGAACTCTGAAATCTCGTAACCCCAGTGCAAGACATATTCACTAATCTATTGGCTCAGGCGAGCCATTTATACATGGGGCTATAAAGGAAGTTTAGATTGTTGCTTTATGTGCAGTAACCACGAAAAGCTGCTTCAGAATCACAATTGGGTTTATTATCACTGACATATGATGTACAGTTTATATAAATACCCTACACAGTATATACATTTATTATAAGAAAATATACTGCTGTGGATTCCAGTTAATTGAACCATTTGTTAATCGGGGCAGCTCCTTACTTGGGAAACTCCTAAAGAACAAAACCTAGTTGAGAAAATAGGTGGAATTCCCTTCATTTATTTGGGACACTATGTTGCTTAATTGGGACAGGAGACTGTTGCCAAACAGCTTCTACCTTCACCAGCAACTTTTATGTGTGTAGCTTCTACCTATTGTCAGTTTCATTCACTTGTATGGCCTTTTAGACACTACAGTGTGCTTAGAGCACACTGTTTATACATTGCGTCAGCTGTGTGTGCTTGTGTTCAAAAAGCAGTGATTTTTGTCACTGCTAGTTGCCGAGAAATAAGCAGTAATACAATTCAAAACTGATCAGCTCACTGCGGTTTTAAGTATTCAGGCTTGGAGGGGCCAATAGCAGCCCAGAGTGAAAATGATACAGTTTCACTACTTCAACAAGTTAGGCACTATGAAGAATTTGAAGGTATCAACAATCATCTTGAATGTTGCAATGAAAATGAAGATTTGGAGGAAGCAATTGTTGAAAGCTTTGTATGAAGGCAGTCCATTATCTGCACTAGATGCCTGTGCTGATTTTGTTCATTTACAGTCAAACAACATGGCAGCGTACACTGGATGAATTCCTCCACTGATAACTATTAGGAACTAACAAACAGTTATATAACATTGTAGTGTATTGGTAGTATTCTAACTTATTCTGTATTTTATTTAAATACATAATTTGTTACTCAGTTAAACTGTAGTTTGTCTTTTTTATACTTTTTTTTAACTATTTCTATGAAACTTCAGTTAATTGGGACAGCCATTTAATTGGACCAAAACTTACTGATCCCAATGTGTCCCAATTAACGGCAATCTGCACTGTACTGCTGCCACAAAACAACAAACTTCATGACGTATGTCAGTGATAATAAACCTGATTCTAATTCTGATATAAGTAGGGCAAAAAGAGATCAAAAATAATTTATGGATCTATTGTCTGTTCAGAAATCGGAAGTCAGAGGGGAAGAAGCTGTTCCTAAAACATTGAATCTGTGTCTTCCAGCTACCAAATGTAACTTCTTAAAGTCCAATTATACAACAACCATTGCATCCCCTTTATCTATCCTACTTGTAATCTCCTCAAAGAGTTCCAACTGGTTCGTCAGGCAGGATTCTCCCTGAGGGAACCATGCTGACTTTGTACTATTGTGGCGACCCACTTTCTGGCACCCACGAACCGGCTCACAACAGCGCGCGCAGGCAGAGGGCCGGCCCCAAAAAGGGCACCAGGCCATCTTCACCAGCAGGGGGAAAATCCCGCACGCGGAAAGGATCTGGGAATAGGCATTCCCCACAGCAGTCCCGCCCAGGGAGGGCGGGAACGGGAAGGCTTTAAAGCAGGCCGCGAAGTTTGAATAAATCTCTTTCATCGCAACTCTAACTCACCCACTCCGTGTGGTTATTCTAGCGCTGTGTGTAGCACACCGCTACAATTGGTGACCCCGACGGCCCAAACGATATTTGGACCAGAGATGACCGACGCCGCACCTGTTCACGCAGTTTCGTTAAAACTGCCAAGCTTCTGGATGCTGCGACCCCATCTATGGTTCGAACAAACAGAAGCTCAATTCCACATTCGGCAGATAACCTCGGAGTCCACTCGCTACTACTACGTGCTGAGCTCCCGCGACCAGGAGACTGCTGCACAAGTTGAGGAGTTTATACAGTCGCCCCCGGAGGACGGCAAATACACAGCATTCAAAGCCCTGCTCATAAGGACTTTCGGACTCTCACGGCGCGAACGAGCACGCCGCTTAATGCACCTGGATGGTTTGGGAGACAGGCCGCCGTCAGCATTAATGAACGAGATGCTGGCCCTGGCTGAAGGACACAAACCCTGCCTCATGTTTGAGCAGGCGTTCCTAGAGCTACTGCCCGAGGACATATGCCTGCTGCTGTCCGACGCAGATTTCAGCAACCCCCGGGAGGTGGCGGCCCGAGCAGATGTGCTGTGGAATGCCAGGAAAAAAAGATGGGCGCCCGTCGCACAGATCACCAAGCCGCGTGCCCAACAACAGACCAGACCAGGCCCGGCAGCAGAGCCTACAAAACCCGGCGACGGGAGTGAGGAGCCCAACGAACAATGGTGTTTCTACCACCAGCGGTGGGGCACAGAGGCCCGCCGCTGCAGACCACCCTGCAAATTCCCGGGAAACGCCAGGGCCAACCGCCGCTAATGGCTACGGCGGCTGGCCATCAGGACAGCCTCCTGTACGTCTGGGACAAGCAGTCGGGATGCCGCTTTTTGGTCGACACCGGAGCGGAGATCAGCGTCTTACCTCTAACGAGTTATGATACCCGCAACAGAGAATGAGGACCCACCCTGAGGGCCGCTAATGGCAGCACAATACGAACCTACGGCACCCGCACGGTGCGGCTACAGTTCAGCTCCAGCTGGTTCACGTGGGACTTCACACTGGCCGCCGTGGCCCAACCACTCCTGGGGGCGGATTTTCTACGAGCCCACAGCCTGTTGGTCGACCTGCAAGGGAAGCGATTAGCCACGCCAAGACTTTTCAAACGTTCTCCCTGGGTGAAGCACAGTTGCCAGCCCCACACCTGGACTCCACCACGCTGTCCGACGACGAATTCACCAGGGTCCTGGCGGATTTCCCATCAGTACTGACACCGCAGTTCACGGCAGCCATGCCCAGACACGGAGTACAGCACCACATCCCGACCCAGGGACCACCCCTCCACGCCCGTGCTCGAAGGCTTCCCCCGGACAAGCTCCGACTGGCGAAGGAGGAGTTCAAGAAGATGGAGGAATTAGGGATCATATGACGGTCCGACAGCCCATGGGCCTCCCCCCTTCACATGGTGCCCAAGGCAACGAGGGGCTGGAGACCATGCGGTGACTACCGCAGACTGAACGAGGCTACAACGCCAGACCGCTACCCTGTGCTGCACATTCAAGACTTCGCAGCAAACCTACACGGCGCAAGGATCTTTTCCAAGGTAGACCTCGTCCGGGGATACCATCAATTCCCTGTACATCCGGACGACATCCCCAAAACAGCACTTATCACCCCGTTCGGACTTTTTGAATTCCTCTGAATGCCGTTTGGTCTAAAGAATGCCGCACAGACTTTCCAGCGGCTAATGGATGTGGTGGGACGCGACCTGGACTTTGCATTCATCTATTTGGACGACATCCTCATAGCCAGCAGTAGTCGACAGGAGCATCTGTCCCACCTCCGCCAGCTCTACTCCCGCCTGAGTGAATTCGGCCTTACAATCAATCCAGCCAAATGCCAGTTCGGACTCGACACCATCAACTTCCTGGGCCACAGGATTACTAAAGATGGGGCAACCCCGCTGCCCGCCAAGGTAGACGCGGTCCGCAACTTCCCCCGACCCAACACAATCAAAGGCCTGCAGGAATTCGTGGGTATGGTGAATTTCTACCACTGTTTCCTCCCCTCAGCAGCCCAAACCATGCACCCCCGTTCACTCTAATGTCGGGTAAGGGCAAGGACATTACCTGGGACGAAGAGGCCGCAACCGCTTTCGTTAAAACCAAAGAAGCCTTGGCAAACACCGCGATGCTAGTGCACCCCAGAACAGACGTTCCTACTGCCCTCACGTGGACGCATCCAACACAGCAGTCGGTGGAGTGCTGGAACAACTCATCGAGGGTTGCTGGCAACCCCTGGCGTTCTTCAGCAAACACCTACGACCACCTGAACTCAAATACAGTGCTTTCGACCAGGAGCTATTGGCACTATACCTGGCAATCCGGCATTTCAGGTACTTCTTAGAAGGTAGGCCCTTCACTGCGTTCACAGACCACAAACCGCTTACCTTTGCGTTCACGAAGGTGTCCGACCCCTGGTCGTCCCGCCAGCAGCGACATCTGTCCTACATCTCCGAGTACACGATGGACATCCAGCATGTCTCTGGAAAGGACAATGTCGTGGCCGACGCACTTTCCAGACCTACCATACAGGCCCTGTCCCAGGGGGTGGACTATGCAGCACTGGCAGAGGCACAGCAGGCAGACGCTGAGATCCCCAGTTACAGGACTGCAGCCTCCGGTTTGCAGCTCCAAGACCTCCCCGTAGGCCCAGGTGAGAGGACCCTACTATGTGACGTAGCTATCGGCCAACCCCGCCCCGTTGTCCCAGCAGCCTGGCGCCGGCGGGTTTTCGAGTCCATTCACAACTTAGCGCACCCCTCCATCAGGACAACCGTCCTGCTGGTCGCCAACAGGTTCGTGTGGCACGGACTGCGTAAACAGGTCAGTGAATGGGCCAAAACGTGCATGCAGTGCCAAACGGCCAAGGTGCAGCGGCACACCAAGGCTCCACCGCAGCGGTTCGAACCCACCCGCCGGAGGTTCGACCACATTCATGTGGATATTGTGGGGCCCCTGCCAGTGTCACGAGGAGCGTGGTACCTCCTAACTATGACAGACCGGTTCACCAGATGGCCAGAGGCAGTCCCGCTCACCGACACCACCTCCGAATCCTGCGCCCGAGCACTGATCGCAACCTGGGTAGCACGCTTCGGGATACCGGCCCACATTACCTCCGACAGGGGCGCCCAGTTCACCTCCAGCCTGTGGTCAGCTATGGCCAACCTTTTAGGATCACAGCTACACCACACAACTGCCTATCACCCACAGTCGAACGGACTAGTGGAGCGTTTCCACTGTCACCTGAAATCGGCTCTCATGGCCCGCCTGGAGGGGCCTAACTGGGTGGACGAGCTTCCCTGGGTCCTGCTCGGAATCCGCACGGTGCCCAAAGAGGATCTGCACACCTCGTCGGCCGAGTTGGTGTACGGCGCATCCCTGGTCATCCCAGGAGAGTTCATACCAGCCCCAAGGGGCAAGAGGAAGAACCCACAGCAGTCCTGGACAGACTACGGAAGAGGTTCGGTAACCTGCCCCCATCCCCACTTCACAGCACGGACAGAGCCCGACCTGCGTACCCAAAGACCTGCAGAACTGTAAGTTTATTTTTGTACGACGGGGCGGACACCGGGCACCGCTACAGCGGCCCTACGAGGGGCCGTTTAAGGTGATCAGGAACAACGGGTCCACGTTCGTGCTGGACATTGGGGGGAGAGAGAAGGTTTTCACGGTGGACCGACTCAAACCGGCCCATGTGGACTTGGCGCAGCCGGTCCGGGCTCAGGCACCGCGGCGCAGGGGCAGACCTCCCAAACAGAGGCCGATCCAGACTGTGGACATTGGGGGAGGTATCACCGGTTCTGGGGGGGGAGTGGTTATGTGGCGACCCACTTTCTGGCACACACGAACCGGCTCACAACAGTGCGCACAGGCAGAGGACCGGCCCCAAAAAGAGCGCCAGGTCATCTTCATCAGCAGGGGGAAAATCCCGCGCACGGAAAGGGTCTGGGAATATGCATTCCCTACAGTAGTCCCGCCCAGGGAGGGCGGGAATGGGAAGGCTTTAAAGCAGGCCACAAAGTTTGAATAAATCTCTTTCATCGCAACTCTAACTCACCGACTCCGTGTGGTTATTCTAGCGCTGTGTGTATCACACCGCTACACTAGCTTGTCCTATGTCACCAAGTATTCCATCACCTCATCCTTAACAACTGACTCTAATACCTTCCCAACCACTGAGGTCAAGCTAACTCATCTATAATTTCCTTTCTGCTGCCTTCCTCCTTTCTTTTAGAGTGGAGTGACATTTGCAATTTTCCAGTCCTTGGGAGTTTACATTGACGACGAGGTCAGCTGCAGGATTGCCAAAGCTAGTGCCAGTTTTGGAAGACTACGTGACACCGTCTAGGGGGCAAAAGGGAATTACTCCGAAGACCAAGCTGAAATTCTAGCGTGATGTCACCCTACCCACTCTCCTCTACATGTGCGAAACGTAGACTGTGTACACAAGACACGTGCGTAGACTGAACCATGAAAATGGAAGATCATGAAAACAAATTGGCAAGACAGAATTCCCGATGCAAAAGTGCCATCTGCAGCGGACATGCCCACATCAAGTCAGATGGGTAGGCCACGCCGTCAGGATGTCAGAGGATCACATCCCCAAGCAGTTGTTCTTCGGGGAACCGTCCACAGGAAAGCACTCTCGTGTGGTCAGTGAAAATGATTCAAGGACACACTGAAGACTTTGCTCAAGGCCTGTGAAATCAATCATACTTTTTGGGAACATGGAGCCTTGAATCACTCATCCTGATGCAGCCTTCTCAATAAAGGTGCCACCAAAGCTGAAAGGAATCGCAACGCTGAAGCAAAAAAGGAAACGACAACTGTGGAAACAACAAGCAGCAGGCACCTCAACTACAGAACCCTCACACACTTGTCCCACAGGTGGGAGGTACTTCCTAGCATGAATCGGACTCATCAGCCACCTCCAGACACACAAATAACAAACATACCCACCCAAGGATGTCAGTGGCCTCATCACTCTCGGGGGACACATACACACACCTCCTCCTTAATGGTAGCAATGAGAAAGGGACATGTCCTGGGTGGTGGGGTACTTAAAGATGGATGCTGCCTTTGTGAACCATCACCATCTGAAGATGTCCTCAATGGTGGGGAGGCTAGCGCCCATGATGGAGCTCACTGAGTTCACAATTTTCAGCAGCTTTTTCAGATACTGTGGATTGGGGCCTCCATATCAGACGGTGTTTGTTTTTTTTTGCTTAACACAAATACCGCTTGTTAATAGGAAAGTCTACATGAGGTATTGCTTCAGCAACCACTATCACGCAGAATGATTCCGAAACATGGAAATTGGGCTTGTACTTTGCTAGAATAATGGATTTTAAGTTAGTAACAGCAATCACTTGAGTTGAGTAGGATGTTCTCCTCATGGGTTGTCCATTGATGGGTCTTCAGGTGGCTGTAGAGTCCGACCTGGGATCCACATATTCTGAGGGGCTTCCAATCCTCACAGTCCAGGATGTTAGTGAGGATTTCCTTAATGGAGAATGCCTGTGTGTGAATTTGTTCAATGTGGGAAGGCTGATGCATGGGCACCCACCAGTCCTTGACAGATCAGGGTCAGGATCCAGTGGTATGGAATGAAAAATGACTGGGGACCCTTAATTGCTGCAGCCTTCCTTCGCCTTCACTGTGGTCGTGATGTGTCATCATCTTCTGCCAACTCCACTGTTGAGGTCTTGTTTGGATTGGTCTTTGTCTGGAACCTCCCCTTGACCTTACATTCCTGGATGGCCCTACATGGAGCTAAGCTCCAGATGGCTTTGTTCTTGGGATCTCAGGAACTCCCAAGCCTCTCCACTATGACAAGGACACAACAAGGTGGCTCCACCATAAAGGACCCCCATGCCCTCTTCTCATAGCTACCATCAAGGAGAAGGTGCCACCAAAGAGCCTGAAGACTCGTACAAATGTTTCAGGAAAAACTTCTTCTCCTTCACCATCAGATTCAGAATAGACAATGAATCCATGAATACTACCTCAGTATCCCCCCCTCTTTTTGTACTACGTACTTAATTAATTTTTATATATACATTGTAATTTATAGTTTTTATTATGATATATTACATTTTGCTGCTGCAAAATGACAAATTTCACAATATATGCCAATGATATGAAACCTGATTTTGATTCATCGAGATAAACTGATTTGTAACAAACTAATGTTATCATCAGGAATGGATTTCAAATTCTCAGCACATTGAGGCTGAGATCAATAGCCAAGATGGAACAATGGCAAGACGTACCACTTCATCGCCAATTGGCCTTCGGAGGGAGTACCATACAATGTACTTAGATAATTTTCTGACAGCGTTCATAGTCATACTTTATTGATCCCAGGGGAAATTGGTTTTCGTTACAGTTGCACCATAAATAATAAATAGTAATAAAACCATAAATAGTTAAATAGTAATATGTAAATTATGCCAGTAAATTATGAAATAAGGCCAGGAGCAGCCTATTGCAAGGGAGGAGTTGTAAAGTTTGGTGGCCACAGGCAGGAATGACTTCCTATGACGCTCTGTGTTAATTAGATACGAAGCACAATCAGTATCCGTACCACTTGACAGTACATTCGGAAAGAGATGTACAACCCCACTGAGGCTTCTGTTGATCGGGTCAACCGTGGATATTGTGTCCTAGCTGTCCATATAATACAAGCCAAGACAGTACGATCTGGAGACCAAGTTGTTGCCCATGCAGCAGGCTCCTCTTCTCCACATAGCTGATGAATCCAAAGGAATGGCAGAGACTAATAGAGTTTGGCACCAGAGGCGTTGCAGGGGTTGAACTCATTGTAGAACTGCCTTAGGGACTCCAGCTCCAGATTTTTCCTCGGAGTTTATTTCCAAAGCCTTCTCATTGAGTGGGTACAGCTGCAAGGCAGCAGAGGTTTGAAAGCAGAGTTTTCCTTCTCCTATCACAAACAAGAGAAAAGATGAGCTGCCAACCACGGCTGATGAGCCCCAACTGCCCGAAGCGACCGGTTTTAAGGCTCCAGTAACCCGTTTTTGCCCCTTCTCCTGTCAATAGAAACAATTCTGCTGGGTTTCATAGCTAAGCCACACATGAAGGCCAGGAGCTGGACTTGGTTGTCAGAGACTGTCTGAGGCGTATGCCATTGTGAACATTTAATAGGTAGTGGGAGCTCGTCCCCACTACCACCCCAGACTATAACAACGTTAAGGAACCACAGAGCCAAAGTCATGTTAAAAAGTCTGAATTTTTCCAAGTGTCTCAGAAAAAAAAGTCAAAGTCTGTCCCAAGCCTGTGTCTCAGAGAGTAAACATGAACCAATGAATAATCAAATACAAAACTCGCATTCTTATTAAGTGCAATCAAAGAGAACATACAAAAGTACAGAGATGCACAAACTTTGCTCAGTACAAACATTGTGTGAATTCACTTTCTGTTCTTTACCTACGACATATGGAGAAGCACTGAATAGGTTTAAGTGACAGGATAATGAATTTACATTTGAAAATAAACAATCAATGCACCTCCCCCTCACCATACACAGCAGCTTCAGGAATCCAGCCAGAATGATACTCTGCCGATCCCCTGCAGAAATCCATTAACCACCACAAAGGACAAATCATTGCCTCATTCTACTGTGCTTGTCAGTGAATTAGTGGGAATTCCGCAAGAGTATTTCCACGAGTACAATGGCGGGGTGTGTGTGTGTGTGTGTGTGTGTTAACTTTACACGCTGTGACCACATGGGTTTTCCCAGCTGTTCCAGTTTCCTCAGTAGAGCACTATGTTGGTACGATGCTATTACAGATTTGGCTGTCGGATCTAAGACCGTCTGTAAGAAGCTTGCCTGTCCTTCCCATGAACAGGGGAAGGAGGAAGGGGAAAACAGAAATAAATCTAAGATAGTGAGCAGTACAGATGTCAGGAAAGACAGGCAGGTGATGGGGCAAATGTGTAGCCATTGGGATGAGTTGCAGTGCAATAAAGTTGCAGTGAAATCAAAGCAAAAAGTATCAAATACTGGTCTTAAGGTGTTGTACTTAAATGCACGCAGCATAAGAAATAAGGTGGATGATCTTGTTGTACAGCTACAGATTGGCAGCTATGATATTGTGGCCATCACTGAGACCTGGCTAAAGGATGCATGTCTCTGGGAGCTGAACGTCCAAGGATACACGGTGTATCGGAAGGAGAGGAAGGTAGGCAGAGGGGGAGGCATGGCTTTATTGGTAAGAAATGATATTAAATCATTAGAAAGAGGTGATATAGGATCGGAAGGTGCAGAATCTTTATGGGTTGAGCTAAGGAATAGCAGGGGTAAAAGGACCCTGAAGGCAGTTATTTATAGGCCTCCAAACAGCTGCAGGGATGTGGACTACAAATTACAACTGGAAATAGAAAAGGCTTGTCAGAAGGGCAGTGTTATGATAATTGTGGGGGATTTTAACATGCGAGTAGATTGGAAAAATCAGGTCGGCACTGGATCTCAAGTGAGAGAATTTGAAGAATGTCTGCAAGATAGCTTTTTAGAACAGGGGATTAAACTAGGGGATCAGCTGTACTGGATTGGGTATTGTGTAATGAACCGGAGGTGATTGGAGAGATTGAGGTGAAAGAACCCTTAGGAGGCAGTGATCATAACATGATTGAGTTCACTGTGAAATTAGAAAAAGAGAAGCCGAAATCTGATGTGTCGGTGTTTCAGTGGAGTAAAGGAAATTACAGTGGCATGAGAGAGGAACTGGCCAAAGTTGACTGGAAAGAGACACTGGCGGGAAAGACGGCAGAGCAGCAGTGGCTGGAGTTTATGCGAGAAATGGGGAATGTGCAAGACAGGTATATTCCAAAAAAGAAGAAATTTTCGAGTGGAAAAAGGATGCAACCGTGGTTGACAAGAGAAGTCAAAGCCAAAGTTAAAGCTAAGGAGAGGGCATACAAGGAAGCAAAAATTAGTGGGAAGACAGAGGATTGGGAAGTCTTTAAAACCTTACAAAAGGAAACCAAGAAGGTCACTAAGAGAGAAAAGATTAACTATGAAAGGAAACTAGCAAATAATATCAAAGAGGATACTAAAAGCTTTTTCAAGCATATAAAGAGTAAAAGACAGGTGAGAGTAGATATAAGACCGATAGAAAATGATACTGGAGAAATTGTAATGGGAGATGAGGAGATGGCAGAGGAACTGAACAAGTATCTTGCATCAGTCTTCACCGAGGAAGACAGCAGGATACCGGACACTCAAGGGTGGCAGGGAAGAGAAGTGTGCGCAGTCACAATTACAACAGAGAAAGTACTCAGGAAGCTGAATAGGCTAAAGGTCGACAAATCTCCTGGACCAGATGGAATGCACCCTCATGTTCTGAAGGAAGTAGCTGTGGAGATTGCGGAGGCATTAGCGATGATCTTTCAAAAGTCGATAGATTCTGGCATGGTTCCGGAAGACTGGAAGATTGCAAATGTCACTCCGCTATTTAAGAAGGGGGCAAGGAAGCAAAAAGGAAATTATAGACCTGTTAGCTTGACGTCGGTGGTTGGGAAGTTGTTGGAGTCGATTGTCAAGGATGAGGTTACAGAATACCTGGAGGCATATGACAAGATAGGCAGAACTCAGCATGGATTCCTTAAAGGAAAATCCTGCCTGACAAACCTATTACAATTTTTTGAGGAAATTACCAGTAGGCTAGACAAGGGAGATGCAGTGGATGTTGTATATTTGGATTTTCAGAAGGCCTTTGACAAGGTGCCACACATGAGGCTACTTAACAAGATAAGAGCCCATGGAATTACAGGAAAGTTACATTCGTGGATAGAGCGTTGGCTGATTGGCAGGAAACAAAGAGCGGGAATAAAGGGATCCTATTCTGGTTGGCTGCCGGTTACCAGTGGTGTTCCACAGGGAACAGTGTTGGGGCCGCTTCTTTTTACATTGTACATCAACGATTTGGATTATGGAATAGATGGCTTTGTGGCTAAGTTTGCTGACGATACGAAGATAGGTGGAGGGGCCGGTAGTGCTGAGGAAACGGAGAGTCTGCAGAGAGACTTGGATAGATTGGAAGAATGGGCAGAGAAGTGGCAAATGAAGTACAATGTTGGAAAGTGTATGGTTATGCACTTTGGCAGAAAAAATAAACGGGCAGACCATTATTTAAATGGGGAAAGAATTCAAAGTTCTTAGATGCAACAGGACTTGGGAGTCCTCGTACAGGATTCCCTTAAAGTTAACCTCCAGGTTGAGTCGGTAGTGAAGAAGGCGAATGCAATGTTGGCATTCATTTCTAGAGGAATAGAGTATAGGAGCAGGGATGTGATGTTGAGGCTCTATAAGGCGCTGGTGAGACCTCACTTGGAGTACTGTGGGCAGTTTTGGTCTCCTTATTTAAGAAAGGATGTGCTGACGTTGGAGAGGGTACAGAGAAGATTCACTAGAATGATTCCGGGAATGAGAGGGTTAACATATGAGGAACGTTTGTCCGCTCTTGGACTGTATTCCTTGGAGTTTAGAAGAATGAGGGGAGACCTCATAGAAACATTTCGAATGTTAAAAGGCATGGACAGAGTAGATGTGGCAAAGTTGTTTCCCATGATGGGGGAGTCTAGTACAAGAGGGCATGACTTCAGGATTGAAGGGCACCCTTTCAGAACAGAAATGCGAAAACATTTTTTTTAGTCAGAGGGTGGTGAATCTATGGAATTTGTTGCCACGGGCAGCAGTGGAGGCCAAGTCATTGGGTGGATTTAAGGCAGAGATTGATAGGTATTTGAGTAGCCAGGGCATCAAAGGTTATGGTGAGAAGGCAGGGCAGTGGGACTGAATAGGATAAAATGGATCAGCTCATGATAAAATGGTGGAGCAGACTCGATGGGCTGAATGGCCTACTTCTGCTCCTTTGTCTTATGGTCTTATGGTCTAACACGTGTGTGCTCTGGGTGCTCCGGGTTCCTCCCAGTCCATGCATACCGGTTAGAAGGTTAATTTGTCACTCTAAATTGTCCCGTGATTAGACTGGTGTTAAACACGAGGGTTGCTGAGTGGTGTGGCTCACTAGGGCAGAAGGGCCTGTTCCGCAATGTATTTCTGAAAGATATATATTCAACCTACCATACAGTAACCCAGCACTCAAAAAGATTCGGCTTGCTTGCCCATAAACCTTTGATTTGCTTCCAACTGGCGGGGTGGCGGGGCGGCTAGGTTTCATAGCGGTCAGCACGATCACTTTACAGAGCCAGCGATCAGTGCCTGTGAGGAGTTTGTACGTTCCCCCTGTGACCACATGATTCTCCTCTCAGTGTTCCAGTTTCCTCCCACATTACAAAGATTGGCGGGTTGGCATTAGTAAGTTGTGGGCACGCTAGTTGGCCCGAGCGACACTTGTGGGCTGCCCCCAGCACAGTCCTCAGTCGTTGACACAAATGATGCGTTTCACTGTGTTTTCATGTTTTGATGTATGTGTGACAAATATTTGTATTTGTTATGTATTTGTATTCAGGAATAAGAAAAATTCCAACACATGTTGCAGTTAGAGGTCTTGGAGATGGGATTTTCGGTGCTTAATTTTCCTAACTGGTGTCTTAGATTTAGTTATTGATCGTAATTTATGCAATAGTGTCCGATGCGTAATTAAGTTAAAAATAAAGATGTACGAGCAATGAAGAGGGAAATGTTGCCAAACACTAAAATTGTATATAAAATTGTTTTGTATACATGTATGTGCGAGCACATGGCCAAGTGGTTAAGGCATTGGACTAGCGACCTGAAGGTCGTGAGTTCGAGCCCCAGCTGGGGCAACGTGTTGTGTCCTTGAGTAAGGCACTTAATCACACATTGCTCTGCGACGACACTGGTGCCAAACTGTATGGGTCCTAATGCCCTTCCCTTGGACAACATCGGAGTCGTGGAGAGGGGAGACTTGCAGCATGGACAACTGCTGGTCTTCCATACAACCTTGCCCAGGCCTGCGCCCTGGAGAGTGAAGACTTTCCAGGCGCAGATCCATGGTCTTGCAGACTAACGGATGCCTTTAATACATGTATGTACAGTCAGCTACATAATCAGATCAGAGTGTATTGATAAATCTGATGGCCTGGTGAAAGAAGCTGTCCAGGAACCAGCTGGTCCTGGCTTTAATGCTGCGGTACCATTTGCCAGACGGAAGCAGCTGAAACAGTTTCTCGTCGGGGTGACTGGAGTTTCAGATGATTCTCTGGGCCCTGTTTACAGCCTTGCTGCTATAAATGTCCTGAACAGAGGAAAGTTCACAACCACAGATGCGTTGGGCTCTCCACTCTCTGCAATTGAGGGTAGTACTGTTCCTGTACCAGGAGTGACACAGCCAGTCAGGGTGATCTCAATGGTGCCCCTGTACAAAGTCCTGAGGATCTGGAGACTCATGCAAAACTTTTTCAGTCGCCTGAGGTGAAAGAAGCTCTGTTGTGCTTTTTGCCCGACAGCCGGTGTGTACAGGTGAGAACCTTGGTGATGTGTATACTGAGGAACGTGAAAATACTCACCCTCTCAACTACAATCCCATTGATGTTAATAGGAGCTAGCCTGTTAATCCACGATCAACTCCTTTGTTTTTTTCAACATTGAGGGAGAGGTTGTTTTCTTGGCACCACTGTGTCAGGGCGTTAACTTCTGCTCTGTAGGCTGTCGCATCATTGTTGGAAATAAGGCACATCAATGTCATGTCGTCTGCAAATTTGATCAGCAGATTGGAGCTGTGCGAGGCAACACGGTCATGGGTGTATAGGAAGTAGAGAAGGGGGCCCATAACACAGCCTTGGGGGGCTTCTGTGTTGAGGGTCAGAAGGGCAGAGGTGAGAGGGCAATCCTTACCACCTGCCAGCCATGCGATAGGAAGTCCAGGATCCAGCTGCACAAGGTGGGGTGAAGGCCGAGGTCTCTGAGCTTCTTGCTGAGCCTGAGGGGAATAATGGTGTTGAATGCTGAACTGTGTCACTTAAGCATTCTAACATAAGCAAATAAAGCTAGTCTTTATTTTTAACTTAATTACGCATCAGACACTATTGCATAAATTACGATCAATAACTAAATCTAAGACACTAGATAGAAAAATTAAGCACAGAAAATCCCATCTCCAAGACCTCCAGCTACAGCATGTGTTGGAATTTTTCTTATTCCTGAATAAAGTTGACCATTTTTATATATTACTTAATTTGCATCTCCACCACGATAAAGCAACACCAACTCCGATGGAGAGGTCATGTTATCCGGGTGTGTAACTCATGTCTCCCCAAATGGATCCTTTACTCCCAGGTGAAGGGATGTCAGCAAGCCCCTGGTGGGCAAAGGAAACACTTCACAAATAACATCAAGATCAGCATGAAGAAACTCAACACTACATCTAACAGCTGGGCAGACATTACACTCCATAAATACATCTGGAGGAAATCTGTGCTACATGAGGACGACTCCAAACGAGCAGCAGCCTCAGAAGGAGACTAAACAACCAAAAGACCCAGCAACTAACCACGGCCACCACTTCATCTTGCCCACCCTGCACCAGAATATGTGGATCCCGGATCAACCTCTACAGACCCCAGAGGACGCACCAGTAGACAACCCCTTTGGAGAACTTCATACTCGACACGAGTGATCGTACTACTACTACCAATTTGAATATTTGAAACAAAGATGTCAGTTAGAGTTTGAAAAGAAAAAAATGAAACAAAAGCATTTTTAAAATGTTGACAAAGTAATCCCAAAACTATATCCAATGTTTCAGATCCTAGAAATCCATTCAGCCGATTTACACCACATGCATATTTCACAGCACCAGCATATTCAGAGCTCTTTCAAAGGTGTAGTTGACACTCCACTTTTCTACTTGCACATCTCAGTTGTATAAGAAATTGCTGAAACAAAGTTTGGAGTTTTGTGTGTAATTCTGGTCACCTACCAACAGGAAAGATATTAATTAAATTGAAAGATTACAGAGAAAATTTACAAGGATGTTGCCAGGACTTGAGGATCTGAGTTACAGAGAAATGCTGAGTAGGTTAGGGCTTCATTCCCGACCTGTAGAAGACTGAGGGGAGATTGGAGAGAGGTATTCAAAATTATGAGCACTATAGATAGGCTAAATGCAAGCAGGATTTTTCCACAGAGGTTTGGTCAGACCAAAACTACGGATGATAGGTTAAGGGTGAAAGGTGAAATATTTAAGATGAAACTGAGGGGGAACTTCTTCCCTCAGAGGGTGGTGAGAGTGTGTAAAAGCTGCCAGCGGAAGCAGAGGATGCAAATACAATTTCAACATTTAAGAGAAGTTTGGATAGGTACGTGAATGGAATGGTTATGGAGGGACTCTGGTCCAGGTGCAGATCGATGGGACTAGGCAGAATAAGTCGGCATGGACAAGATGGGTCAAAGGGTCTGTTTCTATTACTCTGTGGAATTTTGCACTGATCAACAATGAATAATGTTTGGCACATAGCTGGCAATATTTACTGCCGGAGAAGTAATTTACAAAATGCCTGTGATAGATCATTCTGTGAATGGAATTTCTATCACCACCTGATACTGTAACAATATTTAATGTCTAATGCCTACTTATGTATAACCAATAGTCACCAAAACAAAGTACAATGTACATTTATTATCAAAGTATGTATATTGTTTATGACCTTGAGATTCATCTTCTTACAGACAGCCATAAAACAAAGAAACACAATAGAATCCACAAAAAAACCCACACCAGAGACTGTCAAACATCAAATGTGCAACAAAGAGAACAAACCATGAAAACAATGAAAAAAGTAAACTAACAATCCACAGAACCTGAACTACAGAGTCTCCGAAAGTGAATCCACAGCCACAGAGCCAGTTCAGGGCAGCAGCTGATCCAGGAGCCCGATGTCTGCAGGGCACGGTCGCAAAGACAGTGCACAGTTGCAGCCAGTCCAGTAGCAGGACGGCTGCAGGACACAGCCGCAGACAGACTTAGCACTGAGGCAAGCCCAATGGCTACTGACCACAACCGCAGAGTCAATTCAGCACACTACAGGCGTCTGGGCAAAGGAAGTTCACTCTTATAGAATTCCCAAATCACTACACTTAATACGTAATCAAAAGGGATTAGATGCCCGTGCGAGAGGAGGCATGATGGCCGGTCAGTTCATGTGACCAACATTGGCTAGGTGAGGGTCAACACAAAGTATCAGAACCCGAGGGTAGATCAGAAGTATGGGAATTGAAGCCTGCCGGTCAAAGCCTGGAGAACGGAGGCTGGAGGCTGGATGCCCAGAGTTCTGTTCTACCCTTGGGGGATCGTCCACGCACGTGGATGGGTGGGAGGGAGGGAAGGGGCTTGTTATCCTGTTGTCGTTTTGTTGCTTGTTGTGGTCTGTTTTGCTGTGCTCTGAGTTGCTTTGCCAAGTATAGTGAGCCCGCTATCCCGCCGCTGGAATGTTTGGTGACATTTGCAGGCTGCCTCCAGCACATCCTTTGGTTGTGTCGGCTGTTAATGAAAATAACACATTTCACTGTGTATTTCAATGATTGTTTAAGAATTTATTCTGATTTATCATAAAAGAATTTTGTCACCAATCACTATGAGAGACCTTACTCCGTTAGGGAACAGAAATAAAGACAAAGACCTCGGTATACGGTTAACCCTTTTATTACGTGATCATGGGGAGCTGTCGTCTTATGACTCTGATGTTGTCAAGTTACATCTTAGATTTAAACGGTAAATTTTGGGCAATACTCAACAGCTAAACATACTTGATCAGAGATTTCCAAAGCACTTGCTAGGTATCAGCAAGTTTGCTAACGTTCCTGTGTGATGCACAAAATCAGAGATACATGTCCACAGTTAGTTCCTCTATTTGCAACTTGCTAGACAATCTCGGAAAAAGGTTAACAATACCTCATTGCTGGCATGATCTATGTCTGGCTGTTGTTAGCTCGCACAAGCAGGGCAGTGTCTGCCTCTTATCCCGTCACCCTCATGACCCAGGGATTGAGCAAGATCCAGCTAGTCAAGCTTGACAACAACATTTAATTCAAAATTAATCTTAACTTTATAATTTTCTTCCACAGTGATAAATTAATCTGAATCTCAGTTGCCTGTAATTCTGAGTGCCTTCTTTACCTCAAAAGTTCTAAAGAACTTCACAGCTAATATTATAATTTGAAGTGTCACATGTCATGTTGGACAGACTGTGCACAATTTTCCATGCCTCTCCATCACCATTACAATCTGTCGAGCAATGCTTCAGCATCCTGGGATCTTCCATCATACTTTAATCCATTTGTGTCCACACACAAAATCCTGGCAGAACTCAGCAGGCCAGGCAGCCTCTATGGAGATGAACAAGCAGTCACTGTTTCGGGCCGAGACCCTTCATCTGGACTGGGAAGAGAGCGAGAAGAAGCCAGATGAGAAGGTGGGGGAAGGGGAAGGAGTTAAGTCTGGGTAAGCACATGGGCAAATAGTCAGAGGCCAGCAGAGATCATAGAATGGAGCAGTGGGAGAGGATCTCGCTGAATTCACACCAAAGAGAAGATTTAAACTTCTTTGTGGCAGGCATCCCTCAAAGAGACTTCACAGTGGAGTGGCAGATCATAAACACAGGAGCTTCTGCAGATGCTGGAAATCAGCGTAACACACACAAAATGCTGGAGGAACTCAGTAGGTCAGGCGGGGAATAAGTGGTCAACATTTCAGACCCAGACCCTTCATCAGGACTGGAAAGGAACAGAGAAGAAACTAGAATAAGAAGGTGGGGGGAGGGGAAAGGGTCAAGTCTCAGAGAGAAGATAATAATCCCTTCTGTTTATTCTCTGTGTTCGCAATATTAGCACTGCAGATGGGCCCATCATTTAGTCACATTTCATTAATGGAACATATACATCAAAAGAAGTTGCATTTCCAGGGTGTCTTCTTCAGTTCAAAATTTCCAAAGAAAATATCATAGACTTGAAGTATAGTGTCATGAGCAGTGTTGAGGGTTATAGTTTTTATAGAAGCAACCAGAAGTATAGAAAGTCAGAAGGAATAACACAGAAAATGTTGGCAGAATTCAGCAAGTCAGGAAGCATCTATGGAAGGGAATACACAGTTGGCATTTCAGGCCAAGACCCTTCACCAGGACTGGAAAGGAAGGGGGAAGAAACCAGAATAAGAAGGTTGGAGGAGGGGGAGAATAAGCGAGAAGATGGTAGATGAAGCTAGATGGATGGGAGAGGGTGATGAAGTAAAAAGCTGGGAGGTGATCGGTGGAAAAGGCAAAGGAATGGACAAGACAGAATCTGAGAGTGGGTGGTGGGGGGGGGAGTGTATCATAGAGCAGGAAGGAGAAGTGGCACCGGAGGGAGGTGATAGGTAGGGGAGGAGTAAAGGTAAGAAACCAAAGTGGAGATATGAAGAAGAGGGAAAGGGGAAAGGGAAAATTACCAGATGCTGGAGAAATCAATATTTATGCCATCAGGTTGGAGGCTACCTAGACAGAATATGAGGTATTGCTCCTCCACCCTGAGAGTGGCCTCACTGTGGCTAAAGAGGAGACCATGGACCAAAATGTCGGAAAAGGAATGGGAATTGGAATTGAAATGGTTGACCACCGAGAAATTCCACTTTTAAGGATGGAGCTGAGGTGCTTGACAAAGCAGTCCCCTTAATAATAGACTCCAACATCTTCCCAAGCACTGAACAAGACAAGCACATATTTTAAAAAGGAAAGTGAAATAGGAAGAAAAGAAATTACTGGGTCAAAACAAATAGTAGGAGGAATTAAGTTTGAGGTCTGCGAGATGAGAAAGAAAACAGAATGAAAGGCAAAAATATATTCATTTCTTAAAAGATAATACTTCAAAAATAAAATTAGCAATAACGTAATATAAATTACTTTTCTGTGGACCACAGAATCCAGGGAGATTTGGTAGAAATAGTGTAATTAGTGATTGGCGTAACAGGCTTTTGATGGTTGGCATGGAATCAGTGGGACAAAGGGGCTGTTTCTGCACTCTATGATACAGCTTCTGCATGACAACAAGCTGAAGCAAGACCGCTTCCTGGCTAACTTCAACGATTTAACTCAAAGGACTTTAGGTTACTTATTGCATAAAAGTGAAAAAAATTCTGTAACCTATTTGTCTGTTAGCATGTCTGGAGCAATAAACAATAAGTTCAAGGGCAGATGGATTTCTGCTTACAATGGGGGGGGGGGGGGCGGGGAGAGACGAGTACTACTGTCCTGACCCCAGGAACGGAGAAAGTGAACAGTGCATTTCCTTTCATTATAACAATTAACCTGAAGCAATAACATCTACTATGCTAACTTTTTTCTTCTTCTGTCGAGGCATGCTGCCTATACAACTGAGTAGCTCTAACAAATTTTCATTTTTATTTTATACAGCATCCTCAGGCTTGCGTCCTGGGCCAAGCATTTAAGTGCAATTATCAATAAAGCACAGCAGTGCCTCTAAAACTTTGCCAAACTTCTACAGATGTGTGCTGGATAGTATATTGACTGGCTGTATCATGGCCTGGTATGGAAACGCCAGTGCCTTTGAATGGAAAGACTTACAAAATGTAGTGGATATGGCTCAGTCCATCACAGGGAAAGCCCTCCCCACCATTGAGCACATCTACATGAAACACTATCATAGTTAAGAAGTATAAATTAACAAGGACACCCACCACCCAGATCATGCTCTCTTCTTGCTGCTGCCATCAGGAAGAAGGCACAGGAGCCTCAGGACTCACACCACCAGGTTCAGGAACAGTTATTACCCCTCAACCATCCGGCACTTGAACCAGAGGGGATAGCTACACTCATCCCAACATTGAATTCATTCCACAACCTATCAACTCATTTTTGAGGACTCTTGATATTTATTGCTTACTTATTTATTATTACTTTTTTTCTTTTTGTATTTACATAGTTTGTTGTCTTTTGCACATTAGTTGTTTGCCTGTCCTGTTGGTGTGGTCTTTTATTGGTTCTATTATGGTTCTTGTATTTACTGTGAATACCCTCAAGAAAACAAATCTCAAGGTTGTATACGGTGACTTACGTATATGTATTTTGATAATAAATTTACTTTGAACTTTTAAGCCTCTTTGTTGGCTTTCCAGAAAGTATTTCTAGTATGAAAGCATTTTATACATTTTGCAATAAAATTTGTCTTCCTGGAATATTAAGGAATCTAATTGTAAAATGAAAGGCAATATAGATCAGAGAGGAATTGGCGACTAAATGTATAATTTCCAGTCATTTATACCTTCTTTATTGAAATACATGCTCTTCTACTCCGTATAGGGCCAAGTGCCAAGGGTGACATGTTAGCGTAGCAGTCAGCATATGGCTTTTCAGTCCCACCGTATCAGAAGATTGGAGTTCAATTCCCGCCACCATCTGTGATGAGTTTGTATCTTCTCCCCACGACCACGCGGATCTCTTCAGGGTGCTTCAGTTTGCTCCCACGTTCAGAAAGACGCACAGGTTCATCACCATCATTATGTGCCATGTCATATGAGATGGAGGTCGTGGTCAGCGACCATTATTGTTCTTGTAAAACTTTTCTACAGTAGTGGTTTGCCATTGCCTTCTGGGCAGTGTCTTTACAAGACAGATTACCCCAACCATTATCAATACTCTTCAGAGATTGTCTGTCCGGTGTCAGTGGTTGCATAACCAGGACTTGTGATACACCCCAGTTGCTCATACGACCATCCGCCACCTGCTCCCATGGCTTCATATGACCCTAATTGCCCAAGGGTGACCTGCAGGCTAGTGGGGGAAAGGAGCACCTTACACCTCCTTTGGTAGAGACATATCTTTACCCTGCCACCCAAAGGACCAGACAGGATTGGTAAATTGTGGGCGTGTGCTGTTGAAGTATGACGACACTTGCAGCTGATGCAGAAACATGCAAACTGTGTTGGTCGTTGAAGCAAACAACTCATTTCACTGTTTCAATGTACACATGAGAAATTAAAACTAGTCCTTAAATCTTCAAAATGCCAGGGAGATTATTCTGATGATCAGACAATGTAACTACTATCAGTCCACAAAATACTAAATAACAATATAAATGAAAGTGGGGACATTGATAATGGATGATAAGTGATGATAACAAAGAAAACAGCCTGAGTCTGATTCTCCGTTCCATGTTCGATGGCCAGCGACGTGAGTTTGTGGGATGCTTGGCTGGAGAAAGTGGACGATATCCCCCCCATATCTCAGCCAGCTATTGGCAGGAGGAAGGAGTTCCGATGACCCCTTGGGTTCGGGAGTCGGTGAGAACGGAGTCCAAGACCCGGTGTTTGGTGATCAGTGTGACCTAGGATCGATGCCAAGAAGTGAGGCCTGAAGATGAAGTCCGGGTGTCAAGGGTGCGTTGGCCAGAGCCAAGTCTGCAAATCTCTGTAAGTCTGCAGGGGGAGGGTTTCGAAGCCTAGTGTCTACAGGCCACAGTCCACAGTCCAAGTCTGCTGGAGGCTGAAACTGGGGGGAAAGGACTGTGGATGTGGTGGATGGGAAGGAGGAAAGGGGTTTGTTTTGTTGTTGTTGTTTCATTGCTTGATCCGTTCTGTGTTGTTCTCCTGAAAATTGTGGACATGCTATGTTGGTGCTGGAATGTGTGGCGACACTTGGAGGCTGCACCCAGTGCATCATTTGGTTCTATTGGTTGTTAACACAGACAACATACATATTTCACTAAATGTTTTGATGTCGCGTGAGAAATAAACCTGAATCTTGAATTGGTATGATTGAATAAATAATTGATTAAATAATCTTGAATCTTGAATAGTGCTTCCAGCGCTAATCTGACCACAATAAAATAAGTGAATCTTCTAGAACAATTCATTACGGCTGTTGAAATCCTCTATATAATGAATATCAAATTCCTTATATCAGGTTGCCTAACATTACCAAATCCAAGACTGGAAATGAAAGTGCAAACTTCAACTTTCACTAATTTAGCCAAGAGAATTCAGGTTTAGAACTCAGGTCCAGATCTCAGATGTTTAGGCAACATCCATGAAGAGATAAAAGAAAATGAATCAACATTGTAAATGTTATCATGACATTAGAATGCCAATATAATGAACTATCTGACACTAAGGACCCCCATCACCCAGGACATGTTCTCTTCTCATTGCTACCATCAAGGGTGCGGTACAGGAGTCTGAAAACACACACCCAATGATTCAGGAACAGCTTCTATCCCTCCACTATCAGCTTTCTGAATGGACAATGAACCAATGTACACTATCTCACTATTTTTTGTTCTCTTTTTGCATTACTAATTTAATTTAATTTTTATATATATACACAGTGGATTCAGGTTAATTGGGACACCTTGGGGCCAGTACATTCTGGCTGCTGTCCCAATTAGCTGAAGCTTCATGAAAATAGTTAAAAAGGTATAAAAAAAGACAAACTACCATTTAAGTGAGTAACAAACTATGTATTAAAATGAAATACAGATCAAATTAAAACACTACCAATACTACTACAGTACTATAAAACTGTATTAGTTCCTAATAGTTATCGACAGAGGAATAAGTCATTCCTGCCTGTGGCCATCAAACTTTACAACTCCTCCCTTGGAAGGTCAGACACCCTGAGCCAATAGGCTGGTCCTGGACTTATTTCATAATTTACATATTACTATTTAACTATTTATGCTTCTATTACTATTTATTATTTATGGTACAACTGTAACTAAAACCAATTTCCCCTGGGATCAATAAAGTATGACTATTACTATGACTATGACTATGTATGCTGTCGTGTTCTTTTATCTGTAAATGAACAAAATCAACACAGACATCTCTTGCAGATAATGGACTGCCTTCATACAATGCTTTTGACATCATTGTCCAAGTCTTTATTTTCATTGTAACACTCAAGATGATTGCTGATAACTTCAAATTCTTCATAATTCATAGTCATAGTCATAGTAATACTCTATTGATCCCCGGGGAAATCGGTTAAATTCCTAACTTGTTTAAGTAGTGAAATCATTTCATTTTCACTCCTAGCCATTTCTGGCATCTGCAAACCTGAATGCTTGTAACTGCAGTGAGCAAAACAATTCTGAATTGTCCTACTGCTTATTTCTTGTTGACTATCAGTGACAAATATCACTGCTTTTAGAACACAAATACAAGCAACTGACATTAATTAAAAAGTGTTTGCTTTAAGCACGCTATAGTGATTAATGGCCACACAAGTGCACACAACTGACGTGACTTAGAAACTGTTCAACAACAGTCTCCTGTCCCAATTAAGCAGCATAGTGTCCCAAATAAACAAAGCGAATCCCAGCTATTTTCTCGCTTAGTTTTTGCTCTTTAAGACCCAAGTAAGCAGCTGCTGCTAATAGTCCAATTAACCAGTATCCTCTGTATATAATTTTTATTATAATTTATAGTATTTTTATTGTATACGGCTGTGTACTGCGGCTGTAAAACGACAAATTTCGCTAGATATGCCAGTGATATTAAACCTGATTCTGATTCAGTGAGAAATGGAAGCCGCGGGTTCTTCATTCTTTGATTGGGTTCTATGGTCTTCATTTGGAGCTGGATATCCAGGGGGATAATCTGAAATCTGATCCCAATGCCAAGTGCTCCATGGGAGTTATATGCTTAGCTTTATCCCCATGGGAGGATGAATGGCCCTTGAAAAAGAGACGGCCTTGTGTTCTTTGTCTTCTTTGTCTGCCTTTCATTAGCTTTCAGCAGAGGTTGAGGGAGGTCACTGAGTTTCTGAAGCCTGCTCTGCTTTGGCTTTTTCAAAGGTTTTGATAAATTCTGCAGGGTAGAGAATTCTGCTCCACCAACGTTCACAAACATTAACTGCACCAACTCTCGGTTCTCTATGCTGGATTAAAAATGTGAAAAGGACATTAAACTGGGGTGAAATACTTTTAAATGTAATTTTCCCTCTGCTTAACAGTTTAATCACAAAAGATTTCCCTGCAACACACAAAAACTGAAGAAAACAAATAAAAGCACAAGATCAAGAGCTGTGATGTAGATATTTTATTTTTATTTTATTTTATGTCATCTGCAGCTCAACATCAGTGAGATGAAGAAGATGGAGACAGACTTTAGGAAGACTAAGCTTGCATTGCTCCCTGTTATTATTGATGGTGAGGATGTGGATGTGCTGAGGACTTACAAGTACCTGGGGGTGCACATGGATAACGAACTTGAGTGAAGCACCAACACAGAGACTGTGTACAGGAAGGGCCAGAGTCCCTCGATTTCCTGAGGAGACTGAGGTCCCTTGGAGTACGCAGGCCTCTCCTTCACATGTTCTACCAGTCTGTTGTCGCCAGTACAACCTTCTATGCAGTGGTGTGCTGGAGCAATGGCATCAACACGGGTGATGCCAACATGCTCAATAAACTGATTAGAAAGACTGGCTTTTATTATAGGTGTCAAACTGGACACACTGGAGGCTGTGGTAGAACAAAGGATCCTATAGAAATTCCTGGCACTTCTGGACAATGTTTCTCGTCCACTGTGTGCCACCTTCGTTGAACAGAGGAGCACTTTTTATAATAGACTAAGACAACTGTGTGCTCCAAAGATCACTATTTGAGGTCATTCTTACCCCTGGCCTCTATGATGAGTCAACCTATAGTTGTGATGACCTCCTCCTGTTAGACTGTTTGAGGTAACTTATTTTTTATTCTTGCTACTCTTCTAATATTTATATCTGTGCACTTTGTAATGCTACTCTGACATTGTAATTTCCTTTGGGATCAATAAAGTATCTATCTATTGAGATACAGCACCTTCTGGCTCTTTGAGCTGCACAGCACAGCAATCCCCTGATCTAATCCCAGCCTAGGAGTGGTAGTGGGGACAAGCTCCCACTACCTAAAAGTGCTCCTCGCGGCATGCATCTCAAACAGCCTCTGACAACCAAGTCCAACTCCTGGCCTTCTCGTGTGGCTTAGCCTCTAAGCCCGGTGGAACCGTTTCTACTGACAGGAGAAGGGGCGAAGGTGGGTCCTGGCGCCTTAAAACCAGTGCTTCGGGTAGATGGAGCTCGTCAGCCTGGGAAGGCAGTCCATCTGAGAGAGGGAAAACTCTGATTTCAAACCTCCACTGCCTTGCGGCCATACCCACTCACGGGAAAGGCTTCGGGAGTAAACCCTGAGGACAAATCCGGAGCTGGAGTCCCTAAGGCAGTCCGACGTTACCTTCAACCTTGTTCTGGCAACTCCTGCGACGACACTGGTGCCAAGCTGTATCGGCCCTTGCCCTTCCCTTGAACAACGTCAGTGTCGTGGAGAGGGGAGACTTGCTGCATGGGCAACTGCAAGTCTTCCGTACAACCTTGCCCAGGCCTGCCCCCTGGAGAGGACACTGAGACTTTCCAGGCGCAGATCCATAGTCTTGTGAGACTAACGGATGCCACCACAATCACAGGACAATTTACAATGACCAATTAACCTACTAACCGGTACCTCTTTGGACAATGGGAGGAAACCGGAGAACCTGAAGAAACCCATGCGTTGCAGGAAATGAGTGCCATTGCTATTACAAAGGAAAAATAGTGCTAGGCAAACTCAAAGGTGTTAAAGTGGATGTCACCTGGACCAGATGGACTATACTCTACAGTTCTGAATATACAGATATCATATATTTATAGACTATATATTTTAATATATAGTATTTCTATTTTTTGCATGATTTTTAATCTATTCAATATACGTATACTGTATAAAGTATACTGAATAAGATTTACTTATTTTTTTCTTCTATATTGTTTATTGCATTGAACTGCTGCTGCTAAGTTAAAAAATTTCACGTCACATGCCAGTGATAATAAACCTGATTCTGAAAGAGATTGCTGAAGAGATAGCAGATGCATTCATATTGCTCTTTCAAGAATCACTTGATTCTGGCATGGTTCCAGAGGACTGGAAAATTGCAAATGTCACTCTGCTCTTTAAGAAGGGAGGAAGGCAAAAGAAAGGAAATTATAGGCCAGTTAGCTTAACCTCAGTGGTTGGGAAAGTGTTGGAGTCCATCTTGTCTGGCAAATCTGTTAAGAGTTCTTCGAGGAAGTAACAAGCAGGGTGGACAAAGGGGAAGCAGTGGATGTCATTTACTTGGATTTTCAGAACATAGAATAGCACAGCACAGTACAGGCCCTTCGGCCAACAATGTTGTGCCGACCCTCAAACCCTGCCTCCCATATAAGCCCCCACCTTAAATTCCTCCATATACCTGTCTAGTAGTCTCTTAAACTTCACTAGTGTATCTGCCTCCACCACTGACTCAGGCAGTGCATTCCACACACCAACCACTCTCTGAGTAAAAAACCTTCCTCTAATATCCCCCTTGAACTTCCCACCCCTTACCTTAAAGTCATGTCCTCTTGTATTGAGCAGTGGTGCCCTGGGGAAGAGGTGCTGGCTATCCACTCTATCTATTCCTCTTATTATCTTGTACACCTCTATCATGTCTCTTCTCATCCTCCTTCTCTCCAAAGAGTAAAGCCCTAGCTCCCTTAATCTCTGATCATAATGCATACGCTCTAAAGCAGGCAGCATCCTGGTAAATCTCCTCTGTACCCTTTCCAATGCTTCTACATCCTTCCTATGGTGAGGCAACCAGAACTGGACACAGTACTCCAAGTGTGGCCTAACCGGAGTTTTATAGAACTGCATCATTACATCGTGACTCTTAAACTCTATCCCTCGACTTATGAATGCTAACACCCCATAAGCTTTCTTAACTACCCTATCCACCTGTGAGGCAACTTTTAGGGATCTATGGACATCTACCCCGAGATCCCTCTGCTCCTCCACACTACCAAGTATCCTGCCATTTACTTTGTACTCTGCCTTGGAGTTTGTCCTTCCAAAGTGTACCACCTCACACTTCTCCGGGTTGAACTCCATCTGCCACTTCTGCATCCTATCAATGTCTCTCTGCAATCTTCGACAATCCTCTACACTATCTACAACACTACCAACCTTTGTGTCATCTGCAAACTTGCCAGTCCATCCTTCTACCCCCACATCAAGGTCGTTAATAAAAATCACGAAAAGTAGAGGTCCCAGAACAGATCCTTGTGGGACACCACTAGTCACAATCCTCCAATCTGAATGTACTCCCTCCACCACCACCCTCTGCCTTCTGCAGGCAAGCCAATTCTGAATCTACCCGGCCAAACTTCCCTGGATCCCATGCCTTCTGACTTTCTGAATAAGCCTACCATGTGGAACCTTGTCAAATGCCTTACTAAAATCCATATAGATCACATCCACTGCACTACCCTCATCTATGTGCCTGGTCACCTCCTCAAAGAACTCTATCAGGCTTGTTAGGCACGATCTGCCCTTCACAAAGCCATGCTGACTGTCCCTGATCAGACCATGATTCTCTAAATGCCCAGAGATCCTATCTCTAAGAATCTTTTCCAACAGCTTTCCCACCACAGACGTAAGGCTCACTGGTCTATAATTACCCGGACTATCCCTACTACATTTTTTGAACAAGGGGACAACATTCGCCTCCCTCCAATCCTCTGGTACCATTCCCGTGGACAACAAGGACATCAAGATCCTAGCCAGGGGCTCAGCAATCTCTTACCTCGCCTCGTGAAGCAGCCTGGGGAATATTCCGTCAGGCCCTGGTGACTTATCCGTCCTAATGTATTTTAACAACTCTAACACCTCCTCTCCCTTAGTATCAGCATGCTCCAGAACATCAACCTCACTCATATTGTCCTCACCATCATCAAGTTCCCTCTCATTGGTGAATACCGAAGAGAAGTATCATTGAGGACCTTGCTCACTTCCACAGCCTCCAGGCTCATCTTCCCACCTTTAACTCTAATCGGTCCTACCTTCACGTCTGTCATCCTTTTGTTCTTCACATAATTGAAGAATGCCTTGGGGTTTTCTTTTACCCTACTCACCAAGGCCTTCTCATGCTCCCTTCTTGATCTTCTCAGCCCCTTCTTAAGCTCCTTTCTTGCTTCCCTATATTCTTCAATAGACCCATCTGATCCTTGCTTCCTAAACCTCATGTATGCTCCACCTGACTAGATTTTCCACCTCACTTGTCACCCATGGTTCTTTCACCCTACCATTCTTTATCTTCCTCACTGGGACAAATTTATCCCTAACATCCTGCAAGAGATCTCTAAACATCGACCACATGTCCATAGTACATTTCCCTGCAAAAACATCATCCCAATTCACACCCACAAGAAGGTGTTTGATAAGGTGCCACGCATGAGGCAGCTTAACAAGATAAAATCCTAAGGCATTACAGGAACAATACTGGCATGGATAGAGGAATGGCTGACAGCCAGGAGGCAGTAAATGGAATAAAAGGTGCCTTTTCTGTTTGGCTGCTGGTGACTAGTGGTGTTCCTCAGGGGTCAGTATTGGGACCAGTTCTTTTCACATTGTTTGTCGATGATTTAGATAATGGAATTGATAGCTTTGTGGCAAAGTCTGTGGATGATACGAAGATAGATGGAGGGGCAGGTAGCGCTGAGGAAACATTGTGATTGCAGCAGGACTTAGACAAATTGGAAGAATGGGCAAAAAAGTGGCAGATGAAATAGTGTTGGGAAATGTATGATAATGCATTTTGGTAAAAGGAACAATGATGGAGACTATTATCTAAATGGGGAGAAAATTTAAACATCAAAAGGTGCAGAAGGTCTTAGGAGTTCTTGTGCCCAACTCCCAGAAGGTTAATTTACAGGTTGAGACCATGGCAAAGAAGGCAAATGCAATGTTGGCATTTATTTCAAGGGGAATAGAATATAAAAGCAAGGAGATAGTGCTAAGGCTTTATAAGACATTAGTCAGGCTGCATTTGGAGTATTGTCAACAGTTTTGGGCCCGATATCTCAGAAAGGACATAGAAACATAGAAACATAGAAAATAGGTGCAGGAGTAGGCCATTCGGCCCTTCGAGCCTGCACCGCCATTTATTATGATCATGGCTGATCATCCAACTCAGAACCCAGCCTTCCCTCCATACCCCGTGACCCCTGTAGCCACAAGGGCCATATCTAACTTCCTTTTAAACATAGCTAATGAACTGGCCTCAACAGTTTGCTGTGGCAGAGAATTCCACAGATTCACCACTCTCTGTGTGAAGAAGTTTTTCCTAACCTCGGTCCTAAAAGGCTTCCCCTCTATCCTCAAACTGTGACCCCTCGTTCTAGACCTCCCCAACATCGGGAACAATCTTCCCGCATCTAGCCTGTCCAATCCCTTTAGGATCTTATACGTTTCAATCAGATCCCCCCTCAATCTTCTAAATTCCAACGAGTACAAGCCCAGTTCATCCAGTCTTTCTTCATATGAAAGACCTGCCATCCCAGGAATCAATCTGGTGAACCTTCTTTGTACTCCCTCTATGGCAAGGATGTCTTTCCTCAGATTAGGGGACCAAAACTGCACACAATACTCCAGGTGTGGTCTCACCAAGGCCTTGTACAACTGCAGTAGTACCTCCCTGCTCCTGTACTCGAATCCTCTCGCTATAAATGCCAGCATACCGTTCGCCTTTTTCACCGCCTGCTGTACCTGCATGCCCACTTTCAATGACTGGTGTATAATGACACCCAGGTCTCGTTGCACCTCCCCTTTTCCTAATCGGCCACCATTCAGATAATAATCTGTTTTCCTATTTTTGCCACCAAAGTGGATAACTTCACATTTATCCACATTAAATTGCATCTGCCATGAGTTTGCCCACTCACCCAACCTATCCAAGTCACCCTGCATCCTCTTAGCATCCTCCTCACTGCTAACACTGCCACCCAGCTTCGTGTCATCCGCAAACTTGGAGATGCTGCATTTAATTCCCTCATCCAAGTCATTAATATATATTGTAAACAACTGGGGTCCCAGCACTGAGCCTTGCGGTACCCCACTAGTCACCGCCTGCCATTCTGAAAAGGTCCCGTTTATTCCCACTCTTTGCTTCCTGTCTGCTAACCAATTCTCCACCCACACCAATACCTTACCCCCAATACCATGTGCTTTAAGTTTGCACACTAATCTCCTGTGTGGGACCTTGTCAAAAGCCTTTTGAAAATCCAAATATACCACATCCACTGGTTCTCCCCTATCCACTCTACTAGTTACATCCTCAAAAAATTCTATGAGATTCGTCAGACATGATTTTCCTTTCACAAATCCATGCTGACTTTGTCCGATCATTTCACCGCTTTCCAAATGTGCTGTTATCACATCCTTGATAACTGACTCCAGCAGTTTCCCCACCACCGACGTTAGGCTAACCGGCCTATAATTCCCCGGTTTCTCTCTCCCTCCTTTTTTAAAAAGTGGGGTTACATTAGCCACCCTCCAATCCTCAGGAACTAGTCCAGAATCTAACGAGTTTTGAAAAATTATCACTAATGCATCCACTATTTCTTGGGCCACTTCCTTAAGCACTCTGGGATGCAGACCATCTGGCCCTGGGGATTTATCTGCCTTCAATCCCTTCAATTTACCTAACATCACTTCCCTACTAACATGTATTTCGCTCAGTTCCTCCATCTCACTGGACCCTCTGTCCCTTACTATTTCTGGAAGATTATTTATGTCCTCCTTAGTGAAGACAGAACCAAAGTAATTATTCAATTGGTCTGCCATGTCCTTGCTCCCCATAATCAATTCACCTGTTTCTCTTTGCAGGGGACCTACATTTGTCTTTATCAGTCTTTTCCTTTTTACATATCTATAAAAGCTTTTACAGTCCGTTTTTATGTTCTCTGCCAGTTTTCTCTCATAATCTTTTTTCCCCTTCCTAATTAAGCCCTTTGTCCTCCTCTGCTGAACTCTGAATTTCTCCCAGTCCTCAGGTGAGCCACTTTCTCTGGCTAATTTGTATGCTACTTCTTTGGAATTGATACTATCCCTAATTTCTCTTGTCAGCCACGGGTGCACTACCTTCCTTGATTTATTCTTTTGCCAAACTGGGATGAACAATTGTTGTAGTTCATCCATGCAACCTTTAAATGCCTGCCATTGCATATCCACCGTCAATCCTTGAAGTGTCATTTGCCAGTCTATCTTAGCTAATTCATGTCTCATACCTTCAAAGTTACCCCTCTTTAAGTTCAGAACCTTTGTTTCTGAATTAACTACGTCACTCTCCATGTTAATGAAGAATTCCACCATATTATGGTCACTCTTACCCAAGGGGCCTCTCACGACAAGATCGCTAATTAACCCTTCCTCATTGCTCAAAACCCAGTCCAGAATAGCCTGCTCTCTAGTCGGTTCCTCGACATGTTGGTTCAAAAAACCATCCCGCATACATTCCAAGAAATCCTCTTCCTCAGCACCTTTACCAATTTGGTTCACCCAGTCTACATGTAGATTGAAGTCACCCATGTTGTCATTGGAGAGAATCCAGGAGAAGGTTGACAAGGATGATTCCAGGATTGAAGGGGTTAACATATGAGGAGTATTTGACAGCTTTGGGCCTGTACTCACTGGAATTTAGAAGAATGCCGGGGGGGGGAGGGGGGGAGGGGGGGTGGGTGGATCCCGAATGTTGAAAGGACTAGATAAGGTGAATGTGGAGAGGATGTTTCTTATGGTGGGGGTGCCCAGAATAGAGGGCACAGCCTCAAAATTGAGGGGCAACCTTTTAGAAAGAAGTACGGAGGAACTTTTAGCCAGAGTAGTGAATCTGCCGAATGCTCTGTCACAGACAGCTGGAGAGGCAAAGACCATAGTATATTGATTGATGCCCTGGCCAATTAGGAAACCTCTGGCTAAAAGAATAATTGGGACTGAATAGGAATTTTTGAACTGAAGTAAACTCTGCCTTCAGCAGCCAGCTAAGACAGGCTCATTACCAATTCTCTCTGGCTTGCAGAGAGACATTGAGAGTTTGATAACATTGTACATTGTACCCTCATTTGAGTAGGGGAAGAAGGACTCACCAATAACGACAAGAATGAACATCCATCTGTCATTAAGTCAGGGCCTAGCAAAGGGAATAACTGATAAGGACTGGACAACTCATCCATCTGTAATTAAGTCTTGAGCTGGCAGACTCTCTTATCTGTAACTAAGTTTCGCACCAACAGACTTGGTGGGCGTACCAGTTCAAATAACATCTTGCAACAGTAATGTATGGGGCTTACTATGTATAAATATACAGCTGTAACCTGAGGGAGCAGGCCCACTTGTCGGATGGTGGCAGTACTTACGTGCCTTCCCTTTGACAACTGGGTCTCAAACTCCTGCAGGAGGGTGCACAATAAACTGTGGTAACTATAAGAAGCAGGTCTCCCGAGTTTTATTCAGATTCGACTTTAATATAAGGATATGTCGAGAAGGCAGGTGTATGGGGTTGAGTGAGATATGGGATCAGTCAAGGTGGAATGGTGAAGCAGACAATGGGCTGAAGGTCTAATTCTGCTCCTGTGTCTTGTGGATCTTTGCCAACTCACCTATTACTCAAATCGATCCACTGATGATACAATAACCTCTGACCCTCACTCTGTTCTGTCCCACCTGGAAAATGGGGTCTTATATGCCAGGCTGCAGTTTATAGACTTCAGTTCAGCTTTCAACACCATCATACCCCAGAAACTAGTGGGGAAACTGTCCTCTCTGGGTCTCAGCACTTCCCTCTGCAACTGGATCTCCTTGTGCATTTCACAGGAGAACCATTGAGAGCTTCCTGACAAGTTGCATCTCCAAATGGTATGGGAGCGGTTGAGCATCAGACCAGAAGTCCCTACAAGGGGCTATGAGAACAGCTGAGAGGATCACAGGGGTCTCCCTACCATCCATCGGGAACCTTTGTATGTAGCTAAATGACAATAAACTTTACATGACTACAAAGTAATCTAAAATAGCAAAAGAGTCGAGGGAACACACACCTATCCTGAGCCCATCATATTGATGCAATTATGAAGAAAGCATGCCAGTGTGTTAGGATACATGGGTTTTGGCTAAAAAGATGGAAGGGGTCGCTTAGCACTTTAGTGCAAGGGTGTTTATTCAATACGTGAAAAATCAAACTTAGAAATATTAGCGAAAATATTAAAAAGAAAACTGACAATATTTACAAAAAGATACCTACCGGAAAACACAACAACAGCTCCGTACTTTGTCCAGTGTGAATCCCAAGCAGCTCGATCTCTCTCTGCTACTGAGAGGGAACCATATCGATTTCTTTTTTAGCCACCAGGACATACCATCTTTAACTACCCACAAAGTTAACTTAATACTACACATGAATCAGAATATGATGCTCTCAACAATGTAGTTAGAATCAAATTACTGTACAAAATAAACAGAAGTATCTACCTTAAACACACTTACGCATACCCATTGCTAAAGAAATGGAATATTCCACCGTGTTTGCCAGGAAAGGCACCACAAAGCCAACCCCTTTAGGGCCCATTATTAGAGTATACCAGGGAAGGGAAGGCATTGAAATGTGCATACTCAGCGCAATGACTGCACCATGACAAGGCAGTGTGTGTGTGTGTGTGTGGGGGGGGGGGGGAGGTGGATGCACTAGCCTCCCATCGAGGAGATCTGCAAAAGGTGATGCCTTAACAAGTAACAAGGTGGCATCCGTCATTCTGGAGCCTCACCACCCAGGACATGTCCTCTTCTCATTGTCACCGTCAGAGAAGAGGTACAGGAGCCCGAAGACACACAGACAACATCTTAGGAATGGTTTCTTCTCCTTTGTCCATTCAGAAAAACAATGAACCCATGATATCTCACTATTTTAACTCTCTTTTTGCATTATTCATGTAATTTTGTATACATTTCTTAAAGTTTTTTTTAGATTATGAGGACACGCAGTCCTCCTTTATTGTCATTTAGTAATGCATGCATTAAGAAATGATACAATATTCCTCCGGTGTGATATCACAGAAACACAGGACAGACCAAGACTGAAAAACTAACAAAAAAAATTTATACAGTAATTTTGTATACCTCTATTATGACCATAAGACATAGGAGCAGAATTAGGCCATTTGGCCCATTTAGTCTTCTCCATCATTTCATAATGGCTGATCCAATTTCCCTCTCAGCCCCAATCTCCTGCCTTCTCCCTGTACCCTTTCATACTTGACCAATTAAGAATCTATCAATCTCTGCCTAAAATATACATAAAAACTTGCCCTCCACAGCTGCCTGTGGCAAAGAATTCCATAGATTCACCATTCTCTGGATAAAGAAATTGTTCCTCATCTCCATTCTAAAAGAACATCCCTCTATTCTGAGTCTGTGTCCTCTGGTCTTAGACTCTATCACCATAGAAAACATCCTCTCCACATCCACTCTATCAAAGCATCTCACCATTCGATAGGTTTCAATGATGTCACTCCTCATTCTTCTGAATTCTAGTAAATACAGGCCCAGAGCCATCAATGCTCTTCATGTGACAAGCTGTTCAAACCTGGAATTATTTTTGTGAACCACCTTTGAACACTCTCCAGTTTCAGCACATCCTTTATAAGATAATAGGGGCCAAAGCTGCTCACAATACTCCCAGAGAGGCTTCACCAGTGTTTTGTGAAGTCTTAACATTACATCCTTGCTTTTATATTCTATTCCTCTTGAAATGAATACTAACATCGCATTTGCTTTCCTCACCACAGAATCAACCTGTGAATCAACCTTTAGGAAATCTTGCACAAGGATTCCTAAGTCCCTCTGTGCCACAGTTTTTTAAAAAAAGTTTTCTCCATTCAGAGAATAGTCAACCCTTTCATTTCTTCTAATCAAGTGCTTAACCATGCACTTCCCAACACTGTATTCCATCTGCCACTTCTTTGCCCATTCTCATAATCTGTCGAAGTCCTTCTGTAGCCTCTCTACCTCCTCAAAACTACCTGCCCTTCCACCTATCTTTGTATTGCCTGCAGAATTTACAAAAAAGCCATCAGCTCCATCATCCAACTCACTAACATATAATGCAAGAATAATCAATCCCAACACAAACCTGTGGAACACCACTAGTCACCGGTGGCCAACCAGAAAAGTTCCCCTTAGTCCCACTATATGTCTCCTGCCAGTCAACCACTGCTTTATCCATGCTAGAACCTTCCTTGTAATACCATGGGCTCATAGCTTGCTCAGGAGCCTCACGTGTGGCACCTTGTCAAAGGCTTTCTGAAAATCCAAATACATCAACTGATTCTCCTTTGTCTATCCTGCTCATTTTTCCTTCAAAGAATCCCAACAGATTTTTCAGGCAAGATTTTCCCTTGAGGAAACCATTCTGACTATAGCTTATTTTATCATGCGCCTCCAAATACCCCGAAACCACATCCTTAACAATCGACTCCAACATCTTCCTAACCACTGAGGTCAGACTAACTGGCTCATAATTTCCCTTCTTCTCCCTTCTTGAAGAGTGGAGTGACATTTGCAATTTTCTAGTCTTCAGGGACCATTCCAAAATCTAGTGATTCTTGAAAGATCAGTACTAATGGCTCCTTGACCTCTTTCAGAACCCTGGAGTGTATGTACACCATCTAGTCCAGGTGACTTATCTACCTTCAGTTTCCCAAGAACCGTCTCTCTACAAATGGTAACTTTACACACTTCATGACCCCTGACACCTGGAACTTACACCATACGGCTATTGTCTTCCACAGTGAAGACAGACGCAAAATACTTATTCATTTCATCCACCATTTCCTTGTCCCTATTGCTACCTCTCCGGCATCGTTTTCCAGCGGCCCAATATCCACTCTAACCTCCGTTTTACACTTTATGTATCTGAAGTAACTTTTGGTATCCTCTTCAATACTTTGTATTCCATTTTTACCTTTTTAATTACTTTTTTAGTCGCCTTCTGTTGGTATTTGAAAGCTTCCCAATCCTCTAACTTCCACTAATTTTTGCTCTAATATATGCCCTCTCTTTGGCTTTTATGTTGGTTTTGAATACTCTTGTTAGCCATGGTTGTGTCATCTTTCCTTTAGAATATTTCTTCCTCTTTGGGATGTATATATACTGTGCCTTCAGAATTGCCTCCACAAATTCCTGCCATTGCTGTTCTGTTGTCATCCCTGTCAGTGTTTTTTCACCAATCAATTCTGGCCAACTCCTCTCTCATGCCTCTGTAATTTCCTTTACTCCATCATAATACTGATACATCTGACTTTAGCTTCTCCTTCTCAAATTTCAGGGTGAATTCCTTCATGTTATGACCACTTTCCTCTAAGGACTCTTTTACCGTAAGCTCTCTAATCAATTCCGGTACATGGCACAACACCCAATCCAGAATAGGTGATTCTCTGGTGGGCATAACCACGAGCTGCTCTAAAAAGCCATCTCCTAATCACTCTAGAAATTCCTCCTCCTACAAACCAGCACAAACCTGATTTTCCCAGGCTACCTGCATATCGAAGTTCCCCATGACTATTGTAACATTGCCCTTTTGGGATGCATTTTCTATCTCCCTTTGTAATTTGTAGGTAAAATCCTCACTACTATTTGGGGGTCTGTATAAAGCTCCCATCAGGATCTTTTTACCCTTGCAGTTCTTTAGTTCTATCCACAATAATTCAACACCTTCTGACCCTATGTCACTTCTTTCATTTTTTACCACCCTCTCTGCTTTCCTGCCTATCATTTCATACAATCTGTATCCTTGGACATTAAGCTCCCAACTATAACCTTTCAGCATCATTCCTGCCAATCTGTAACTGTGCTACAAGTTCATCTACCTTATTCCATATACTGTGTGCATTCAAATACACCTTCAGTTCTGTATTCACCCTTTTCGATTTTGTCCCATCATACTCAACCTTTTGATTCCAAAATTTGTCTGAGGTCAGCCTCCACTAACTGTTCTAGCACTCTGGTTCCCATCTGCCTGCAACTCTAGCTTAAACCCCACCATGCAGCATTAAGAAACGTTCCTGCTAGGAAAACAGTGCTCCTCCATTTCAGGTGCAAACCGTCCCTTCTGTAACAGGTCCCACCTTCGCTTGAAGAGAGCGCAATGATCCAAAAATCTTAAGCTCCTATAATCTTTCTAGTTCTAGCCTCACAGGGATGTGGCATGGATAGAAATCCTGAAATCACAACCCTGGAGGTCCTGCATTTTAACTTAGCACCTAGCTCCCTGAACTCCTTATGCAGAACCTCGTCATTTGTCCTGGACCATGACTTTTGGTTGATCACCCTCCCACTTAAGAACACTGAGGGCTCGATCTGATATCCCAGACCCTGGCTTCCGGGAGGCAACACGCCATCAGGGAATCTCGTTCTTTCCCACAGAACCCCCTGTCCATTCCCCTAACTAACAAATCCTCCATCACAACGGCGTGCCTTATATAAAGTTGAGCAGATATAAAGAAGAGAAGGAAAAACTTGAGATTTTCTTTCTTTTGTTCTGTCTGAGTGAAGCTTCTCTTCTCTGAGGCCTCGAAGAGCTAAAGCCTCAAGATCACCACTCTATGTCCACTCAGATGATGGCTGCTGTGCTTGTTCCTGCCTTCCTTTAACTTGCTCTTCCTAATCAATCCCAAATGCCAGTTGGCTGCTGATCAAAGCTCTATCACACTGCCGCAAACCGCTCCTGCCTTTTATCCTCGGGCAGTGGACCTGTTTGAAGTCCCTTCCTCTCCAAACTTCCCATGTCCGGATTGGCCACTGGTCAAAGCTCTTAAACTTTCTCTCATATCCAAACATCAAAAGCCAAGCACAGAGGATGAATGAGGTTTAGTGCAAGTTAAAACATACACATCAAGTTCACAGAATGCAGAACAAAGACCACCCAAGCTGTGCATCATTTAGAGAGCTGGGATGCAGTATCCACAGTCAACCCAGACCAAAGGAGGTCCTTAAACCTCCTGTTTTCGACCCCTCCTCTAAGAAAAAAAAGACCCTCCTATATTGCCCAGTGTGATTATTTCCAATACTTTATGAATTTACATGTGGTGACCACTTTATTTTGTAAATTCTGTACCTAATAAAGTGGCCACTAAGTATTTTTATGCATGTTCATTCAGAGATGCTCTTTTTGCACACCACTGTTGTAACACGTGGTTATTTGAGTTACTGTTGCCTTCCTGTCAGCTTGAACCAGTCTGACAATTCTCCTCAGACCTCTCTCATTAGAAAGGCATTTTCACCCACAGAACTGCTCCTCACTGGCTATTCTTTGTTTTTCACACCATTCTCTGTAAGGGGTTCCCAAACTTTTTTTATGCCATGGAGTCTTACCATTAACTGAGGGGTCCATGGACCCCAGGTTGGGAACCCCTACTCTAAAGACTGATGTGCGTGAAAATCCCAGGAGATCAGCAATTTCTGAGATACACAAATCACCCTGTCTGGCACCAACAGTCCTTCCACGTTCAAAGTCATTTAGATCACATTTCTTCCACATTCTGATGTTTGGTCCAAACAACAACTAAAGCTCTTGACCATGTCTGAATGCCTTTATGCATTGAATTGCTACCACCTGATTGCCAGATGAGATATTTGTATTATCAAGCAAGAGCACAGTATACCTAATAAAGTGGCCACTGAATATATTCAATTGTAGCCAAATCATAGATTAAGCATTTAAACACCATGTGAGAAAAAGTGGGAGAAGACAATGTTACAGAAGATGAAATAGACAGTCTTATGATGGTAGAGAAATGCAATCTCAAATTCATCTTGTGGGTGAATAAAAAGCCAAGGCTGCAAAGTCTGATTTAGTTACAGGCAGTTTCCAGAGAGGGATGGAGTCAGTGAGAATTAAAACTCCACCTCCACCCACTAACCCACCCCTCAGCACCTCCAGCACCACTATTTAATCAATTCCTGTCAGAGACACCTTATGTACAGATAATCCTGTGGCTATTTGGGGACCCAATCAATCATTGCATTAAAGCTATCTTATACATTGTACATTACATCAGGAAGGGAGACAGATGAATGGAAATTATAGGCAGGTTAGGCTGATCTCAGTAGTTGGGAAGACATTGGAGTCGATTATTAAGGATCAGGTTTCAGAGTGCTTGGATAAAATAGGCCAAAGTCAGCAAGGCTTCCTTAAGGGAAAATCTTGTCTGACAAACCTGTTAGAACCTATTGAATGTTAACAAATCTTGATAGAGTGGATGTGGAGAGGATGTTTCCAATGGCGAGGGTGTCTAGGATCGGAGGGCACAGCCTCAGAATAGAGAGATGTCCATTTAGAACAGAGATGGGGAGTAATTTCTTTAGCCAGAGGGTGGTGAATCTGTGAAATTCATTGCTACAGGCAGCTGTGGAGGCCTGATCACTGGGTGCATTTAAGGCAGAGGTTGATAGGTTCTCGATTAGTCAGGGCATGAAAGGTTATGGGGAGAAGTCAGGAGAATGGAGTGGATAGTGAAATGGATCAGCCGTGATGAAATGGCGGAGCAGACTCGATTGGCTGAATGACCTGCTCCTCTGTCCTAAGGTCTTACATTTTTATATTTATTGTGTTTATTTATTATTATTGTTTTTGTTTAGCTGCTTATTATTCGGAGTGACAATTATTTTGTTCTCCTTTACAGTTGTGTATTAGAAATGAAATAATCTTGAATCATAAATTAAGTTTATGGTAGAAACTGAAGCCAGAGGCTTAGTCTTCATGATAGTAAGTTGGAGGCAAATGTTTCATCTCTACTGGTTCCTTGAGGTCTGAGCACCATCTACTGGTCAGACATGGTAGAATATTCTATTTACCTGATTCAACAATGAGTCACAGAGGCACAGACCACTACAGCACAGAAACAGGCCCTTCAGCTTATCTAGTCCGTGCTGAACCATTAATCTTTCTCGTCCCATCAACTTCCACCCAGACCATAGCCCTCCATGACCCTCCTACCCATACACCTTTCCAAATTTCTCTTAAATGTTGAGATTAAACTCTCATTCACCGCTTGCGCTGGCAGTTCATACCACACTCTCACCAACTTCTGAGGGAAGATGTTTCCCCTCATGTTCCCCTTAAACATTTCACCTTTCACCCTTAACCCATGACCTCTAGTTCCAGTTGCACCCGACGTCAGTGGAAAAAGCCTGCTTGCATTTTCCCTGTTTATACCCCTATCATTTTGTATACCTCTGTCAAATCTCCCCTTGTTCTCCTACGCTCCAGGGAATATAGTCCTAACCTACTCAACCTTTCCATATAACTCAGGTACTCAAGGTTCTGGCAAAATCCTTGTATATTTTCGCAGCACGATGCTTGAACTAGTCTCTTCTGCATCTTGTCTAAAGTTTCTCCATCCTCCCTGTAAACTTGCTAAAGTTTTTACAAAGTAGAATATTCTTTTTCCTGGTGCAGATTCAACAATGCATATGAAACTCAACACATTCTGTTTGAGGTAGCATGCTAGGTAGCTATTTCATCCCCCACCTTAAACATTTTCTTGTTCTATCATCACAAACTATGTCTGCATTGTAAAACTCTGACAAAATGCGATGCAGCAACTTACATAGCAGTAACTTACATAACTACAGCACAGTCCAGGTTCCTCGCTCACAATGTTGTGCCAAACTTTTAACCTACTCCAAGATCAAACTAACAGTTCCCTCCTACATAACCTTCAATTTTCTATCATCCACGTGCCTGTCAAGAGTTTCTCAAAAGCCCCAATGTATCTGCCTCTACCACCACTCCTGGCAGGGTGTTCTGTGCATCCACTGCTCTCTGCATGAAAAAAAACCTACTTCTGACATCCGCCGCCCTATACTTCCCTCCAATCATCTTAAAATTATGCTCACTGTATTAGTCATTTCCGCCCTGGGAAAAGGTTTTGGCTGTCCACTTAGTCTACATCTCTCATCATCCTGAATACCTCTTATTCTCCTTCGTTCCAAAGAGAAAAACCTTAGCTCACTCAACCTGCCCTCATAAGACATGCTCTCCAATCCAGCACCATTATGATAAATCTCCTCTGCACCCTCTCCAAAGCTATCACATCCTTCCTAGAATGAAAAGATGCTCTTCAGAAATGGGTGAAGTTCCACTTAGCTAATTTGTTGAGCATGGGGTGAAGCGTTTCAGCTAAAAGCATCCACTATTTACTCCTCTCCATAGATATTTCCTGACCTGTTGAGTTCCTCCGGCAGTTATCTGGATTTCCAGCATCTGCAGAATCTCTTGTTTTTATATTGTTCCTGAAACATTGAGTGAGGGTCTTCAGTTCGTAAAATGATCCTCTCAGGTTGTTTCTTTACAGAATCTTAACTTTTAATGAGATGTCTTGGGGCCCTTTCTGGCCTGTGCTGGGGATTGTCAGCATGTATATAATAGCAGAGATCTATCCATTCTGGATAATTGGTAAAACTTTTAACTATGATCCTCACAGCCTGTTGTGTGCAGTTTGGCAACTACCTACAGGGCAGGTGTAAATAAGGTTGAAAGAGCACAGAGAAAATTTACAGGTATTTTGTTGGGTCTATAAGGAAATTTTGCATAAGTTAGGAGTTTGTTCCTTGCAACATAGAAGACTGAGAGGAGATATGATAGAGGTACACAAAATTATGAGGGATATCAATAGGGTAGATGCAAGCAGGCTTTTTCCACTGAGGTTGGGTGGGGCTACAACCTGACGTTGTGAGTTAAGGGTGAAAGGTGAAATGTTTAAGGGGAGCATGAGGAGGAACTTCGTCATTCAGACATTGGTGAGAGCGTGGAACAGGCTTCCAGAGGAAGAGGTAGATGTGTGTTCGGTTTCAACATTTAAAAGAAATTTGAATAGGTACACGGATGGCAGGGGTACAGAGGATGCAAATTGATGGGATTAGGCAATTGAAATGGCTCGGTGTGGACTAGATGGGCTGAAGGGCCTCTTTCTGTGCTGTACATTTTTATGACTCCTTTTGCACCCATGACTGTGGCTAAGTACAGCTCCAACACTATATACAAATTTGCTGATGACACCACTGTTGTGGGCTGTATCGGTGGTGGTGAATCAGCATACAGGAGAGAGATTAAAAATCTGGATGAGTGGTGTAATAACAACAACCTCTCAGTCAGTATCATTAAGACCAAGGAACTGATTGTAGGCACCAGGAGAGGAAAACCAGAGGTCCTTGAACAAGTAATCATTGGAGGATCGGAGGTGGAGGGGGTCAGTAACTTTAAACTCCTGGGTGTCACCATCTCAGAAGACCAGTCCTGGACCCATCATATAAAAATATTTGCAAAGAAAGCACGACAGCGCCTCTACTTCCTCAGGAGTCTGCGGAGATTCAGCATGTCATCAAAAACCTTGGCAAACTTCTATAGGTGTGCGGTGGAAAGTGTGCTGACCGGCTGCATCGTGGCCTGGGATGGAAACACCAATGCCTTTGAGCAGAAAATCCCACAAAAGGTAGTGGATTCGGCCTATCACTGGTAAAACTCGCTACGTGAAACATTGCCACAGAAACACAACATCCAAAGATCCTCACCACCCAGGTCACTATCTTTTCTCGCTGCTGCCATCAGGTAGAAGACACAAGAGCCTTGGGACTCGCACCACCAGGTTCAAGAACAATTACTACCCTTCAACCACTGGGCTCTTGAACAAAAGGGGATAGCCACACTTATCTAAGGACTCCGTTGTATTGTTATTTCATGCTATTTATTTATATCTGCATTTGCACAGTTTGTTTCCAGTTACAGTTCCTGATATTTACAGTTGTTGGTCCAGAGATTTGCTAAGTATGCCCACAGAGAAAGAACCTCAGGGTTGTATGTGTCGACGTATGTGTACTCCGATAATAAATTTTACTCTAAACTTTTGACTCTTAAATGGAAAAGTGAGGAGGTACATGTGAACACCACCACCTCCACGTTCCCCTCCAAGCCAGAAATAAAGGACCATTTCTTCTATGTGGTAAGATTAAAATCCTCAAGCTTTCTACCAAACAGTACTGTAGGAGAAATTTCACCACATGGACTACAGACATTCAAGAAGACAGCTCGCTGTCCAACACCTTGGAATAAACTCTGAAGTTCCATCCAAAGCACCTCCACTTCCAACTTCCTTTAAGACACTTCTAACTTTTCCACCAAGATTCCAGGTATTTCTCCCATCTTTCCCCTCTGTGACCCACAGATTTATTAATGCTCCTGTTAATAATGCTCTCACTGGGCCAAAAGAGGAGTAAAAGATTGGTTTTATTTGTCAAATGTACAACAAAACATACAGTGAAATATGTCATTTGTGTCAACAATCAACACAAGGATGTGCCAGAGGCAGCCCACAAGTGTCCCCACAACTTACTAAACCGAACTAGAACATCTGGGAGGAAACCCGAGCACCTGGAAGAACCCCACATGGTCACAGGGTGATCGCAGGAACTCCTTACAGACAGCAGCAGTAATTGAACCCTAATTGGTGATCTCTAGAGCTGTAAAGCCTTGTGCTAAGCACTACGCTATCCTGGTGGGTAGATAAGAAAAGATTTTTCATCAAGTGGCTGACAAGTGTCCTGAATGCACTTACTTATCAATGCCAGAGATACTTATCAATGACAGACTACCAAACCTGGGAAGGGATCATTGGAAGACACGGCACTGGCAAGTGTAACAGCAACGGCCTTCTGCTCCTCAAGACGTGTGCTACACACGACCTTGTCATCACCAACACCCTGTTCCGCTTACCCACCCGTAAGAAGACGTCATGGATGCACCCACGCTCGAAGCACTGGCATCTGATTGACTACATCATCACCAGGAAGAGGGACAGGATGGATGTCAGAGTGACGAGAGCCATGTGTGGTGCCGACTGCTGGACCGACCACCGCCTCATTGTGTCCAAGTTCAGGCTTCGCATTCTGCCCATGAGAAGACCCCAAGGGCAGAAGACTGCAAAGAGGTTGAATGTCTCCAAGCTGAAAAGCAGCAGGGTTGCAGAAGGATTTGTTGATGACCTTGAAGGCAGGCTGCCAGACACACCACAGGAAGACGGGACCAGCGTTGAGGAACAGTGGACGGCCTTCAGAGACGCTGTCTACGCTACCGCCCTCGAACATCTCGGACCAGCAACTCGAAGAAATCAAGACTGGTTCGATGAGAATGATGAAGAAATACAGGCACTACTAACGGAGAAACACCAACATTACAGAGCACATCAGAACGACCCCACGTCGCTAGCCAAGAAAGATGCCTTTACCAACGCAAGAAGAAAGGTGCAGAAAAAACTTCGTGAGATGCAGGACAGCTGGTTCAGCAAGAAGGCCGATGAAATCCAGGGCTATGCAGACAACCACGACATAAAGCGCTTCTACGATGCGCTTAAGGCTGTATACGGACCCCAGTCCTCCGGCTCCTCACCCCTCCTCAACGCAGATGAGACGCAGCTGCTGACAGAGAAGAAGCAGATTCTGGATCGCTGGGCTGAGCACTTTAACAACGTCCTTAACCGCCCTGCCGACATCAACAACGAGGCCATTGCCCGCCTGCCCCAGGTAGAAATCAACAAGAACCTCGACACCCTCCCCACAGTAGATGAAGTCAGGAAGGCAGTGAAGCAACTCTCCTGTGGCAAAGCGCCAGGACCCGATACAATCCCTGCTGAGGTATACAAAGCAGGAGGCCCTGTCATGATGCAAAAGCTGACTGTACTCTTCCAGTCCATGTGGAAAAAGGGACAGGTCCCGCAACAGCTGAAAGATGCCAGCATAGTCCACATCTACAAGAGGAAAGGCAACCGCCAGTCTTGAGACAACCACCGAGGCATCTCCCTCTTGTCCGTTGTGGGGAAGATTCTGGCCCGTGTCCTGCTCAACCGCCTTCTCCAACATCTTGAGCAAGGTCTGCTCCCAGAAAGCCAGTGCGGCTTCCGTGCTGAACGTGGGACCGCGGACATGATTTTTGCTGCGCGCCAACTCCAGGAAAAATGCCAGGAGCAACACAGCGACCTCTTCATGACCTTTGTCGATCTAACCAAGGCTTTTGATACGGTCAGCAGAGAAGGCTTATGGAAGATCATGGAGAAGTTTGGCTGCCCCAGCAAGTTCATCACAATCGTCCGGCAGTTCCACGACGGTATGATGGTGAAAGTTCTGGATGACGGCGACGAGTCGGAGGCCTTCCCAGTGACAAATGGCGTCAAACAAGGCTGCGTTCTTGCCCCGACTCTGTTCAGTATGGTATTCTCTGCCATGGGGACAGATGCCTTCCGTAACTACAAAGAAGGAATCCACGTCATCAGAGACTTGTTGTTTGCTGATGACTGCGCACTCAACGCCAGCACAGAGCAGGAGATGCAGCGTGAAATGGACTGCTTCTCACAAGCCTGCGACAACTTCGGTCTCACTATCAGCACCAAAAAGACCGAAGTTATGTACCAGCCTGCCCCAGGAAAGCCATACCAGGAGCCACGCATCACGGTGAAGGGCCAGAACCTCCAGGCAGCCGACAACTTCACCTACCTGGGCAGCATACTCTCTCGCGCAGTGAACATAGACGCTGAGGTCAACAACAGGATTGCCAAAGCCAGCACCGCCTTTGGGAAACTCCGTGAGAACGTCTGGGAGTGGAGAGGACTCAGCCTTACCACCAAGCTGAAGGTCTACTGTGCAGTGGTCCTTACCACCCTCCTTTACACCAGCGAGACCTGGACTGTCTACAGCAGACACGCCAAACAGCTCAACCATTTTCACCTGAGCTGTCTCTGCAGACTCCTCCACATCAGGTGGCAGGACAAAATCCCCGACACGGAAATCCTGGAACGAGCTGGGCTCTGCAGCATCTACACCCTCCTGCTGAAAGCCCAAGCCAGGTGGGCTGGACATGTGGTCAGAATGCCAGACAGCCAATTGCCTAAGCAGCTGCTGTACGGAGAACTGTGTCAGGGCAAGCATTCAGTCGGGGGGGGGGGCAGAAGAAACGTTACAAAGACTGCCTTAAAGCGTCCCTCAAAGGCCTGGGTGTCGACATTAACACGTGGGAGACGCTTGCCCTCGACCGTCCAGCTTGGCGCAGCAGGATCACCACAGGAGCCCGTGCAGCTGAAGTCAGGCGCATCATCGAGGCGCAACGAAAGCGTGCTGGGCGCAAGGCCCGAGCAGCATCCACTGCCACGACAGCACCCACCCACTTGTGTCCCACATGTGGGCGAGCCTTCAGGGCCTGGATTGGCCTCATCAGTCACCTCCGGACCCACAGCCACCAATCTCCCATTTGACTTTGAAGCCATGGTCATCTTCGACTACGAAGGACGAACAACAACAACAGGGCGAAGATGGAAGAAACCTCTCACATGGTAGCAACATACATAAAAATGCCAGGCAGCATACTCAGTTAATGTTTCAGAAACTAATTAAGGAAAGGAAATGAAAGGTTTTAAATGAGTTAACCAATAAATAAAACATGAAGTGAGTGCTTTATTTTTACTCAAACATGAGGAAATCTGCAGATGCTGGAATTTCAAGCAACACACATAAAAATTGCATTTTTTGTGTGTGTTGCTTGAATTTCCAGCATCTGCAGATTTCCTCGTGTTCACGTGGTAGCCTATCGGTTAGCATGATGCTATTTCAGGTCGGGGTGTTGGAGTTTTGAGTTCAATTCCAGCATCCTCTGTACGCAATTCAGTATGTTCCTTTCTGCGTGTGCGTGGGTTTCCTCTGGGTGCTCTGGTTTCCTCCCAGTCGAAAGGCATGCTAGTTAATAGGTTGATTGGTCATTGTAAATTGCCCCGTGATCAGACTAGGGTTAAATTGGTGGATTACTGGGCGGTGTGGCTCATTGGACTACAGAGGCCTGTTCCGCGCTGTATCTCTAAATAAATATAAAATAACAATGCCGTAATGGATACTTGAAAAGCTGTAACCTGCAGGGTCATGGATTAAGTGTTGGAAGGTAGAAGCATAATTAGAAATGGGAAAGAAACACTGACCTTGCCATTGCTAGTTTCAAGTCATCAATTAATAGCAGTAATAAAAAAGTACAGATCTTTATTCACTGCACTGTCTTCACTAAAGACCATAGACCATAAGACAAAGGAGCAGAAGTAGGCCATTCAGCCCATTGAGTCTGCTCCGCCATTTTATCATGAGCTGATCCATTCTCCCATTTAGTCCCACTCCCCCGCCTTCTCACCATAACCTTTGATGCCCTGGCTACTCAGATACCTATCAATCTCTGCCTTAAATACACCCAATGACTTGGCCTCCACTGCTGCCCGTGGCAACAAATTCCATAGATTCACCACCCTCTGACTAAAAAAATTTCTTCGCATTTCTGTTCTGAATGGGAGCCCTTCAATCCTGAAGTCATGCCCTCTCGTACTAGACTCCCCCATCATGGGAAACAACTTTGCCACATCCACTCTGTCCATGCCTTTCAACATTCGAAATGTTTCTATGAGGTCTCCCCTCATTCTTCTAAACTCCAAGGAATACAGTCCAAGAGCGGACAAACGTTCCTCATATGTTAACCCTCTCATTCCCAGAATCATTCTAGTGAATCTTCTCTGAACCCTCTCCAACGTCAGCACATCCTTTCTTAAATAAGGAGACCAAAACTGCCCACAGTACTCCAAGTGAGGTCTCACCAGCGCCTTATAGAGCCTCAACATCACATCCCTGCTCCTATACTCTATTCCTCTAGAAATGAATGCCAACATTGCATTCGCCTTCTTCACTACTGACTCAACCTGGAGGTTAAAGTAGCCAAATGGAACTTCTGATTCCGATTCCGATTTATTTATCACATACTGTGAAATGTGTTGTTTGCAAGAACAACTAATGCAACCCAAGGATGTGCTGGGGGCAGTCCGCAAGTGTTCCCGTATATTCCGGCACCAACATAGCATGCTCACTATGCTCGACAGAACAAAATAAGCAACAAAACAACAACAGCAAAACAAGCCCGTTAGACCAGACTGTACGGCTATTATTTTCTTTGCAATTTAACCTTATACTGGTTTGCATTTTTATATAGTTAACCTGTATACATGGAACTGCAAACAAGAAATAATCTGCAGATGCTGAAAATCCAAGCAACACACACAAAATGCTGGAGGAATTCAGCCAACCAGGCAGTATCTATGGAAAAGAGTACAGTCCTGATGAAGGGTCTCGGACCAAATCGTCGACTGTACTCTTCTCCATACAGGTTTTCTCCGAAGAACTGTACCAACCATCTAGCGGGGGTATTCAAGGTCATTTTCAACCTCTCACTGCTACGGGCAGAGGTTCCCACTTGCTTCAAAAAGGCAACAATTACACCAGTGACACACATCAAAGTTGCTGGTGAACGCAGCAGGCCAGTCAGCATCTGTAGGAAGAGGTGCAGTCGATGTTTCAAGCCGAGACCCTTCGTCAGGACCCAATTACACCAGTGCCTAAGAATAACGTGAGCTGCCTTAATGACTATCGCCTGGTAGCACTCACATCGACAGTGATGAAATGCTTTGAGAGGTTGCTTATGACTAGACTGAACTCCTGCCTCAGCAAGGACCTGGACCCATTGCAATTTGCTTATCGCCACAATAGGTCAATGGCAGATGCAATCTCAATGGCTCTTCACACGGCTTTAGACCACCCAGACAATACAAACACCTACATCAGGATGCTGTTCATCGACTATAGCTCAGCATTTAACACCATCATTCCCACAATCCTGATTGAGAAGTTGCAGAACCTGGGCCTCTGTACCTCCCTCTGCAATTGGATCCTCAACTTCCTAAAGAGGATGAACGGATCCTGACCCAGATCTGGGCCGTACCCTCCAAATATCCGGACCTACCTCTCGGTTTTTTTGCACTACCTTACTTTCCATTTTTCTATTTTCTATTTATGATTTATAATTTAAATTTTTAACATTTACTAATTTTTACCATTTTTAATATTTAATATTTGTAATCCAGGGAGCGGGAAGCACAGGATCAAATATCGCTGTGATGATTGTACGTTCTAGTATCAATTGTTTGGTGACAGTAAAGTATAAAGTATAACCGGAAGACCAGTCTGTGCAGATTGGTGATAACATATCCTCCTCGCAGACGATCAACACTGGTGCACCTCAGGGGTATGTGCTTAGCTCACTGCTCTAGCTCTCTGTATACATATGATTATGTGGCTAGGCATAGCTCAAATACCATCTTTACATTTGCTGATGATACAACCATTGTTGGTAGAATCTCAGGTGGTGATGAGAAGGCGTACAAGAGTGAGATGCCAACTAGTGGAATGGTGCCACAGCAACAACCTGGCACTCAACATCAGTAAGACAAAAGAGCTGATTGTGGACTTCAGGAAGGGTAAGACGAAGGAGCACATACCAATCCTCAGAGGGATCAGAAGTGGAGAGAGTGAGCAGCTTCAAGTTCCTGGGCATCAAGATCTCTGAGGATCTAACCTGGTCCCAACATATTGATGTAGTCACACAGAAGGCAAGACACCGGCTATACTTTATCAGGAGTTTGAAGAGATTTGGCACTGAACATAGAATAGTACAGCACAGAACAGGCCCTTCGGCCCACATTGTTGTGCCGACCCTCAAACCCTGCCTCCCATATTACCCCCCCACCTTAAATTCCTCCATATACCTGTCTAGTAGTCTCTTAAACTTCACTAGTGTATCTGCCTCCACCACTGACTCAGGCAGTGCATTCCACGCACTAACCACTCTCTGAGTAAAAAACCTTCCTCTAATATCCCCCTTGAACTTCCCACCCCTTATCTTAAAGCCATGTCCCCTTGTATTAAGCAGTGGTGCCCTGGGGAAGAGGCGCTGGCTATCCACTCTATCTATTCCTCTTAATATCTTGTACACCTCTACCATGTCTCCTCTCATCCTCCTTCTCTCCAAAGAGTAAAGCCCTAACTCCCTTAATCTCTGATCACAATGCATACTCTCTAAACCACAGGCAGCATCCTGGTAAATCTCCTCTGTACCCTTTCCAATGCTTCCACATCCTTCCTATAGTGAGGTGACCAGAACTGGACACAGTACTCCAAGTGCGGCCTAACCAGAGTTTTATAGAGCTGCATCATTCTATCCCTCGACTTATGAAAGCTAACACCCCATAAGCTTTCTTAACTACTTTATCTACCTCTGAGGCAACTTTCAGGGATCTGTGGACATGTACCCCCAGATTCCTCTGCTCCTCCACACTACCAAGTATCCTGCCATTTACTTTGAACTCTGCTTTGGAGTTTGTCCTTCCAAAGTGTACCACCTCACACTTCTCCGGGTTGAACTCCATCTGCCACTTCTCAGCCCACTTGTGCATCCTATCAATGTCTCTCTGCAATCTTTGACAATCCTCTACACTATCTACAACACCACCAACTTTTGTGTCGTCTGCAAACTTGCCAACTCACCCTTCTACCCCCACATCCAGGTCGTTAATAAAAATCACAAAAAGTAGAGGTCCCAGAACCGATCCTTGTGGGATACCACTAGTCACAATCCTCCAATCTGAATGTACTCCCTCCACCACCACCCTCTGCCTTCTGCAGGCAAGCCAATTCTGAATCCACCTGGCCAAACTTCCCTGGATCCCATGCCTTCTGACTTTCTGAATAAGCCTACCATGTGGAACCTTGTCAAATGCCTTACTAAAATCCATGTAGATCACATCCCTCATCTATATGCCTGGTCACCTCTTCAAAGAACTCTGTCAGGCTTGTTAGACACAATCTGTCCTTCAGAAAGCCATGCTGACTGTCCCTGATCAGATCATGATTCAGTAAATGCCCATAGATCCTATCTCTAAGAATCTTTTCCAACAGCTTTCCCACCACAGACGTAAGGCTCACTGGTCTATAATTACCCGGACTATCCCTACTACCTTTTTTTGAACAAGGAGACAACATTCGCCTCCCTCCAATCCTCCGGTACCATTCCCGTAGACAACGAGGACATAAAGATCCTAGCCAGAGGCTCAGCAATCTCTTCCCTTGCCTCGTAGAGCAGCCTGGGGAATATTCCGTCAGGTCCCGGGGACCTATCCGTCCTAATGTATGTTAATAACTCCAACACCTACTCTCCTTTAATATCAACATGTTCCAGAACATCAACCTCACTCATATTGTCCTCACCATCATCAAGTTCTCTCTTATTGGTGAATACCGAAGAGAAGTATTCATTGAGGACCTCACTCACTTCCACAGCCTCCAGGCACATCTTCCCACCTTTATCTCTAATCGGTCCTACCTTCACTCCTGTACTTGCATGTCAAAAAATACACTCAAAAAATTCTATAGTTGTACCATGGACAGCATTCTGACAGGCTGCATCACTGTCTGGTATGGAAGGGCTGCTGCACAGGACCGAAAGAAGCTGCAGAAGGTTGTAAATCTAGTCAGCTCCATCTTGGGTACTAGCCTACAAAGTACCCAGGACATCTTTGGGAGCAGTGTCCTAGAAAGGCAGCATCCATTGTTAAGGACCTCCAGCACCCAGGGCATGCCCTTTTCTCACTGTTACCATCAGGTAGGAGGTACAGAAGCCTGAAGGCACACACTCAGCAATTCAGGAACAGCTTCTTCCCCTCTGCTATCCGATTCCTAAATGAACTTTGAAGCTTTGGACACTACCTCACTTTTTTTTTTAAAATACACAGTATTTCTGTTTTTGCACATTTTTTAAAAAATCTATTCGATATGTAATTGATTTATTTGTTTATTTATGTCTTATTTTATTTATTACTCTTATTGTTCTCTCTCTGCTAGATTATGCATTGCATTGAACTGCTGCTGCTAAGTTAACAAATTTCACGTCACATGCCGGTGACAATAAACCTGAGTCTGATTCTGCTGCCTGAACTGCTGAGTCCCCAGCATTGTGTGTGTTACATGGAACCGCTGTTTCCTAGTTCATGCACTTGCTTTGGTAACCACTAGATGGCAGTTATGGGCATCACATTATTTCAATAGGGGCTATCTAATTTGTTAACAAAATTGAATGGAATGTCTGTTATCTATGGAAATTCAATGTAATTACCAAACTGGTAAAAAAAAAGGGCAGATCCTTAAGGTTGCTGTAGCTGGGGATGGTAATGGAGACAAGCTCCCACTAGCTATTAAATGCTCTCAATGGCGTGCATCTCAAATAGCCTCTGACAACCAAGTCCAGCTCCTGGCTTATCTACCAAGCCCAGTGGAACCGTTCCTACTGACAGGAGGAGCAAAGGCGGGTTACTGGCACCTTAAGACCAGTCACTTTGGGCAGATGGGGCTCGACAGTCACAGTTGGAAGGTCATCAAGGAGAAGGAAAACTCTGATCTCAAACCTCCACTGCCCTGCGGCTGTATCCATTCATGGAGAAGGGTTTGGGAGTAAACCCTGAGGAAAATCCGGAGCTGGAGTCCGGAAGGAAGTCCTTTGTTGAGCTTAATGCTGACTGGCAACTCCAATGACACTGCTGGTGCCAAGCTGTATCAGTCTCCGCCATTCCTTTGGATTCATCAGCTGTGTGGAGAGGGGGAGCTTGCTACATAGGCAACAGCTTGCCCTCCATATCATACTGCCCAGGCTTGTATATCCAGACAGCTAGGATGCAACATCTGTGGTCGACCCTGATCCAGTGGATGCCCCACTCACTCATAAGCTCAGAGCATGTGGCCTCAGACTCCTTTTGTTCCTTTCCTGCTATTGCTTTCTCTCATTACTCTCCTTTCCCAATTCTTTCTTCTCTTTTCACTTAATAAACAAAGATGAGCAACAAGTTTTATGCCTCATTTTTGACTCTTGAAAGAAGCTTGGATCAAAAACATCAGCATCCAACACACCTTTCCTCTCTCCCACCCATTACTTTTCAAGTGAAGCATCTGTTCATTTTGGTCTCCTAAGATGGCGGCGCGACACAGCGCGCATGGCCGCTCCAAATGATATCGTATTTGTGAACTAGGATGCCGTGCACAATCTTGATTTGATGGAGACAGACGTGAAGAAGCACGGAGGAACATCTGGAGAAACTTCTGAAATGCCTGCTTCGCTGCCACTGTGCGATCGAGAATCTCCGGAGATGAAGGCCCCAAATCCTCGGCTTTGCCTATTGCCTGTTGCCGGGGCCGGGGTCGAAGCACTCGGCAGAGATGGTGCTCGGTGTCCGAGAGCTGGTCAGAGGCTCGGAGTTTCCGGACGGACTCAGAGTCGGACTGTGGTCGGGGTGCTTCCAGGATGCTGCATCAGCAGGTTTGCGGCGCTGAAAGCTCATGGCAGGGAGCTTCTCCCTTCAATCGTCTGCGTGAGATGATGGGACTTTCAAGAGACTTTGAGACTTTTTTTTAATGTGCCCATGGTCTGTTTTTCATCAAATTACGGTATTGTTTTGCACTGTTGTAACTATATGTTATAATTATGTGGTTTTTGTCAGTTTTTTAGTCTTGGTTTGTCTTGCGTTTCTGTGATATCATTCTGGAGGAACAAATTGTATCATTTCTTAATGCATGCATTACTAAATGACAATAAAAGAGGACTGTGTGTCCTCATAATCTAAAAACAATCAAAAGCACATTAAAACTGTTGGAATCATAGTGTTTCTGGGAATAATGTGGAAGGTGCAGGATCAGTTCATTCCAAAAAGGAAGAAAGATCCTAAGGGGAGTAAGGGGAGGCTGTGGCTGACAAGGGAAATAAAGGACAGTATAAAAATAAAAGAGAAGAAGTATAACATAGCAAAGATGAGTGGGAAGCCGGAGGATTGGGAAACTTTTAAAGAGCAACAGAAGGTAACTAAAAAGGCAATACGCAGAGAAAAACTGAGGTACGAACGTAAACTAGACAAGAATATAAAGGAGGATAGTAAAAGCTTCTTTAGGTATGTGAAAAGGAAAAAAATAGTTAAGAGCAAAATTGGGCCCTTGAAGACAGAAGCAGGTGAATTTATTATGGGGAACAAGGAAATGGCAGACGAGTTGAACAGGTACTTTGGATCTGTCTTCACTAGGGAAGACACAAACAATCTCCCAGATGTAATAGTGGCCAAAGGATCTAGGGTAATGGATGAATTGAAGGAAATTTATATTAGGCAGGAAATGGTGTTGGATAAGCTGTTGGGCCTGATGGTCTGCATCCCAGGGTACTTAAGGAGGTGGCTTTAGAAATTGTGGACGCATTGGTAATAATTTTCCAATGTTCTATAGATTCAGGATCAATTCCTGTGGATTGGAGGGTGGCTAATGTTGTCCCTCTCTTCAAGAAGGGAGGAAGAGAGAAAACAGGAAATTATAGACCGATTAGCCTAACGTCAGTGGTGGGAAAGATGCTGGAGTCAATTATCCTTTCCAATAGTCTGCAGACTACCGATGTAAGACTCACCGGTCTATAGTTCCCAGGATTCTCCCTATTACCTTTTGTAAACAAGGGAACTACATTTGCCATTCTCCAATCCTCCGGCACTTCCCCTGCAGCCAAAGAGGATTCAAAGATCATAGCTACTGCTCCAACGATCTCTTCTCTCACTTTACACAGCAACCTGGGGTATATCACATCCAGCCCTGGGGACTTATCGATCTTGATGTTTTTAAGAAGATCCAATACTTCTTCTTCCTTAATCTCCACATTGTCCAGCACACAGACCTGTTCTATTTCGACCTCACCCTGATCAAGGTCCTTTTCACTTGTGAATACTGAAGCAAAGTATTCACTTAGGACCTCCCCAACCTCTTCCGGCTCCAGGCACATGTTGCCTTCTTTATCCGTTAGCGGCCCCACCTTCATTCTTGTCATCCTTCTGTTCTTCACTTACGCATAGAACGCCTTGGGGTTCTCCTTAATCCTACATGCCAAGGCCTTCTCATGCCCCCTTTGAGCTCTCCTAAGTCCTTTCTTAAGCTCCTTCCTGGCTACCCTATATTTCTCATGAGCCCCTCCTGCTTCCTGCTTCTTATATCTAACATATGCTTCCTTCTTCCTCTTGACGAATTGCCTCACTTGTTTCATCAGCCATGGTTCCCTTTTCCTACCATTTTTTCCTTGTCTCAGTGGGACAAACCTGTCCTGAACCCAGCACAAGTGGTCCCTAAGCTTCCTCCACATTACCTCTGTGCTTTCACCCTTGAACATGTCTCCAATATAATCTCGCTAGTTCCTGCCTCATCCCTTCATAGTTAGCCCTTCCCCAGTTAAGCACTTGCCCATTTTGTCTGTTTTTATCCTTTTCCATAGCTATGCTAAAGCTAAGGAAGTTGTGGTCACTCTCACCAAAATGCTCCCCCACCAAGAGGTCTGCCACCTGACCAGGTTCATTACCCAGAACTAGATCCAGTATGGCCTCTTCTCTCATTGTCCGGTCCACATACTGTGTAAGGAATCCTTCTTGAACACACCTGACAAATTCAGTCCCATTTATCCCCCTTGCAGTCAGGAGGTGCCAGTCAATATGAGGGAAGTTGAAATCACCCTGTATTTCCTGCACCATTCTAAAATCTGCATGCTTATCTGCTCCTCGGTGTCCCGAGGGCTATTTGGGGGCCTATAGACTACTCCCAGCACAGTGATTGATCCCTTCCTATTTCTGACTTCCACCCACACTGACTCAGTGGACACTCCCTCCGCAGCGTCCTCCCTTTCTATAGCCATGATACTATCCCTGACCAGTAATGCTACTCCCCCACTTTTCTACCTCCCATCCTATTCCTTTAAAACACCTAAACCCCGGTACCTGCATCAGCCAATCCTGCCCTTCCTACAGCCAAGTTTCAGTAATGGCCACAACATCGTAGTTCCACGTACTGATCCATGCTCTAAGTTCATCCCCTTTATTCCTAATACTCCTAGCATTGAAATAGACACACTTCAACCCCTCTAACTGGCTACATTTATGTTTTGTCCCCTGCCTGTCCTTCCTCACCAACTCAGAACACATAGCATCATGCCCTTGTCCTTCTACCCTAATCTCTGCACTCACATTCTGATTCCCAACCCCCTGCCAAACTAGTTTAAAACCTCCCCAACAACTCTACCAAACCTGTCCACCAGGATATTGGTCCCTTTCCAGTTCAGGTGCAGCCCGTCCTTTTTGTATGGGTCAGACCTTCCCCAGAAGAGATCCCAATGATCCAGAAATTTGAACCCTTGCCACCTGCACCAAATCTTCAGCCATGCATTCATCTGCCATAAATTCCTGTTCCTACCCTCTCTGTCTCATGGCACAGGCAGCATCCCGAGATTACCACCCTTGAGGTCCTGCTTTTTAACTTCTTTCCTAACTCCCTATATTCCTTCTTCAGGACCTCATCCCTACTCCTATCTATGTCATTGGTCCCCACGTGGACCACAGCATCTGGCTGCTCACCCTCTCTCCTGAGAATACCGAGAACTTGATCCGAGATATCGCGGACCCTGGCACCAGGGAGACACAGACCATCCGGGATTCTCGATCTCTCCCACAGAACTTCTTATTTGTCCCCCTAACTATCGAATCCCCTATCACTACTGCTCTCCTCTTTTCCCTCCTTCCTTTCTGAGCTGAGGGTCCAGTCTCAGTGCCAGAGACGCAACCACTGCAACTTGTGCCTGGTAGGCCGTCCCCACCAACAGTATCCAAAACAGTATACTTATTGTTGATGGGAATGGCCACAGGGGTGCTCTGCTCGTTCTGTCTATTCCCCTTCCCTCTCCTGACAGTCACCCAGTTACATGTCTCCTGACTTTTAGGGGTGACCGTCTCCCTGAAACACCGCTCTATTACTGCCTCTGCCTCCTGAATGATGCAAAGTTCATCGAGCTCATCAATCTGTGTTCCCAGATCCCTTTGTTCTACTGCACTCCATTCACTGTTCCCTTCTTGTCACTGCAAAAGACTTACCCTGGTTCATCATACAGAAGTGCAACACATTGCACTTGTCTGCATTAAATTCCATCTGCCATTTTTCAGCCCATTTTCCCAGGTGATCCAGATGCAAGCCATGATGGGCTTCCTCACTGTCCACTACTTCTTCAAGCTTGGTGTCATACACAAATTTGGTCATCCAGTTTACCACATTATCATGCAGATCATTGGTATAGATGACAAACAACAAAGGATCCAGCACTGATCTCTGTGGTACACCACTAGTCACAGGCCTCCAGTCAGAGAGGCAACCCTCTACTACCACTCCCTGGCGTCTCCTAGAAAGGCAATATCTACTACCACTCCCTGGCGTCTCCTAGAAAGGCAATATCTAATCCAATTTACTATCTCACCCTGAATACTGAGCAACTGAACCTCCTTGACCAACCCCTCATGTGGGACCTGGACAACAGCCTTACTAAAGTCCATGTAGACAACATCCACTGCCTTGCCTTCATCAACTTTCCTAGCAACTTCTTCAAAAAAACTCTCTAAGATTGGTTAGACACAACCAACCACACACAAAATATTGATTAACCCAAATCAGTCCCTGTCTCTCCAAATACTTATATATCTGGTCCCTTAGAATACCCTCCAATAACTTTCCCACTACTGATGTCAGGTTTACCGGTCTATAATTTTCTGGTTTATATTTAGAGCCTTTCTTAAACAGTGGAACAACATTGGCTTTCCTCCATTCCTCTGGTACCTCTCCTGTTGCTAAGGATGATTTAAATATCTCTGCTAGGGCCCTGACAATTTCTGCACTTGCCTCCCTTGGGGTCTGACGGAACACCTTGTCAGGCCCTGGGGATATTTATCCACTCTAATTTGTCTCAAGATAGCAAATACACAACTTATTTTTACAAACATTTTTTATATACATCTGGCAAGGCTAGTATCTATTACTCCTCCCAATTGCCCTTGAGATGTTTTTGAACTGCCTATTTGAAATGCTGCAGTTCTCATGGGGAAGGTATTGTGGGACCTGTGGTAAGGCAAGGATTGAAAACAATGTTCAGGCGAGGATGACTACGGTGGTGTGTAGTCAAACCCAGATAAGAGAGATCTTTGAAGCGAGACCACCGAAGGCACCTCTGTTTATTACAGACGAGTTAGATGGGGGTGACTGTGACAGACGACTGAGACCCTAAACAATAGAGGGTGCCGGAGACAGACATGATAGGAATAATGGAAGGATGTGAAACACACCCATCAACCAAGGGACTTAAAAATACTAACTTAAAGTAGCATCGGTTTCCAAATTGTAGCTTCTATTGACTTTTAACACCTCTGTTGTGAAAGGTGATTGATCTTGCAAGTAGGGAGTTCAAACATATACAATTTACCAAATGATCAATATCCATTACTCATGAGCCAGTTCTGTATAAAAGTATCAGTTTTCTGTCCTGGCTTCACAACAGTGTGGGAGACAGAGGTCATGGGTTCTCCTTGTGCACAAGTAACTAAAGTATGATTGAGTCCTAAGAACGCATGTGTCCTGGGCCTAGTTACCTTAATTATTTTATTATTGGCAATGATAGTATTCCTATACTACTGCTGAGGAGGGAGTTGCAGGATTTAGACCAAGTACTGCACTGGCTTGAAGGGGAGCTGACAAATACGTTAGTTCTTGCTTCTTTGGTAGGACCTGTTTAACTTCAGTTATTTCCTAGGTAAATCACTTTAGTGCATTTTGGATCGATTTTGGAGGGATGAACATGCAAGGAAGTTTATAGAGCATCAGTCATACATTCTGCTTTGCATTGACTTTAATTTTTAAAAAAATCTAATTTTAAATAGGTTCCATTATCAGACAATTAAGTTATTAATTAGTTTATTAATGTACAATACTGCAAGTCTGGTTCACTGGCTCAATAGCAAGACCAAAACTTGCGTCGCCTCGGTTGTTGAGTGGACCAGGCCCTCACACCATGGTGTCGCCTGTTACAGCCGCCAAGATAGTGTGGGAGAGAGCAGGAGCCTCTGTGAGCACGCTGGCATCCATACTGGATTGGCAGCTGGACCCTCCTGTTGGTATATGCTTAGTGCTGGTCTCCAGTGTTTGCTCAGTGGAAAGACAGGCTGGACAAGGATAACATCCTCTACACCATTAATCTACAGGCCACACCACTCAAAGACTTGGGCTATACATTTTTTTTGCGTGACTGAATGTTTTCTGCTATCATAACTATATGTGCTATATGCTGCTGGTACTGTATCTTGCACGTTGGCCCCAGAGGAATGCTGTTTCGTTTGGCTGTATTCATGTAAGGTTGAACGATAATTAAATTGAACTTTAGTTCATCTAAAATTTAGTAAAGAAGTTATTTATGAAAACCCACATTGGCTGAGGGAAATACTGTACGTATTCACAACATCATTTATCTTGGGAAACAGGCAATCCTTGTTGCAATCTTTCTGCCTTTAATTCTTCCACCCTGATTTTTGCCCTTAACAAGTCTTCCTCTAATGCTTGTTTTCTCTTAAGGCTTTCTCTTTTTTCATCAAGGTATAGTCCAAACTTCCTCTGATTTTCCATAATTATCTCATGTTCCTCTGCTGACATCCACTGTAGTTCTCCATCCTCATGTCCGGTCACGGGATGTGAAGAACCTTGGTGACGGCGTTGATGCCTGACCAAAAAATCTTCTCTTCTTGCGGGTCGAGGGGATGGCGTTAGGGATACCTGTTCCTCGCAGGAGGAAAACGGTGTAGCAGAGCCATTTGTGGCCTCCGGAGTCTCCTTCCTCTTCTGCTGCTCAGCACTCTCACTTGGTTGTGATGGAAGAGTTAATACTGGAGGAGGCTTTTCCTCAGGTTCAGGTTCCGCTTCTGACTCTGGCGTAATCCAATCAGAGCAGGAGTGAGATGGATGACCAGAGGTTCCAGACTGAGGATGCAAGCTGGCAGGTTGTTCCACACAAGAACCTTGTTCAGATGCAGAATTTCCACCAAGCCTAAAGAACAGATACATATAGATAAAACTGATGCAATGGATTGGAGGAAACCATTAAAATACCGTGGATTCCAGTTAATAGGGTCATCGATTGAACGGGACAGCCACTTATTTGGGACAACCCTGAAAGAACAAAAACCAATCAAGCAAATTACCGAGATTCCCTTAGTTTATTTGGGACACCATGCTCTTAATTGGGACAGGAGACTGTTACCAAGCAGATTCTAACCAGCGTCAGTCGTGTGCACTTGTGTGGCCATTATAGTCATACTTTATTGATCCCGGGGGAAATTGGTTTTCATTACAGTTGCACCATAAATAAATAAATAGTAATAAAACCATAAATAGTTAAATAGTAATATGAATTACACACTACAGAGCAAACAGTTTTTAAAATAGTGTCAGTTGCACGTGCATCTGTTAGGTTATCGATTTGGGCTGACGGACACAGACTCAAAAAGCAGCGATTTGTGAACATTGTGTTTATTATTTTGACTTCATGCAGGAAGGCAATGAAGGCAATCTATTATCTGCTCTAGGTGTCTACGCTGATTTTGTTCATTTACAGTCGATCAAAAAGAACACGGTAGCGTACACTGGATGAATTCCTCTGTCAATAACGATTAGTAACTAATACACAGTTCTATTGTATCGTAGTAGTATTGATAGTGTTCTAATTTGTTCTGAATTTCATTTAAATGCATAATTTGTTACTCAGTTAAATGGTAGTTTGCCATTTTTTAAAACACCAAATATTTTGAAGTAGCTAACAACAAAATAACAAATGCTGATGCAGTCCTTCTGGTGAAGATAAAGTCATAAAAGATAGAAGTACAGCAAAGAAACCAGCCCTTTGGCCCATCTATTCCGTGCTGAAACTATTTAAACTGCCTAATCCCATCCACCACTGGGAGCATAGCCCTCTAAATCCTTATTATCCATGTACCTATCCAAACTTCTTTTAAATGTTGAAATTGAGCTTGCATGCACCACTTATGCAGGCAGCATATCTTACATTCTCAGAACCCTCTGAGTGAAGAAGTTTCCCCTCGTGGTCCCCTTCAACTTTTCACCTTTCACTCTTAACCCATGACCTCCAGCTGTAGTCCCACCCAACCTCAGGTGGAAAAAGTCTGCACTTACCCTATCTATACCTCTCATAATTTTGTATACCTCTATCAAATCTCCTCTCAATCTTCTAAAGAATACAATCCTAACCTATTCAATCTTTCCTTATAACTCAGGTCCTCCAGACCCAGCATCATCCTTGTAAATTTTCTCTGTGCTCTTTCAACCTTGCTTACATCTTTCCTGTAGGTAGGTAACCAAAACTGCACACAATACTCCAAATTAGACCTCACCAATGCCTTATACAACTTCAGCATGACACCCCATCTTCTACACTCAGTATATTGAATTATAGAAACACAGAAAATAGGTGCAGGAGTTCGGCCCTTCGAGCCTGCACCGCCATTCAGTATGATCCTGGCTGATCATCCAACTCAGAACCCTGTACCAGCCTTCCCTCCATACCCCCTGATCCCTTTAGCCACAAGGGCCATATCTAACTCCCTCTTAAATATAGCCAATGAACTGGCCTCAACTGTTTCCTGTGGCAGAGAATTCCACAGATTCACCAATCTCTGTGTGAAGAAGTTTTTCCTAATCTCGGTCCTAAAAGGCTTCCCCTTTATCCTCAAACTGTGACCCCTCGTTCTGGAGACCAATGTGCCAAAATGTTTCTTTACAACCCTATCTACATGTGATGCCACTTTCAATGAATTATAGACCTGCACTCCCAGATCCCTTTGTTCTACCACACTCGTCAGTGCTCTACTGTTCACTGTGCAAGAACTGGCTGATCCTACTGAAGTACAAATTCCACCTCCCATTTTTCCAGCTGATGCAGACCCCTCTGTAAGCTATGATAGTCTCCCTCACTGTCCAGTACACTCGCCAATTTTGGTGTCATCTGCAAATTTGCTGATTCAGTTAACTACATAATGATCCAGATCAATGATATAGATGACAAACAACAGAGGATCCCTGCGGCACTCCGTTAGTCACAGGCCTCCAACTGAGAGACAACCATCTACTACCACTCTCTGGCTTCTCCCTCAAAGCTAATGTCTACGACCTCATCCTGAACGCCAAGCGATTGAATCCTTGACTAGCCTCCCATGCAGGACGATGTCAAATAAGACCATCAGATATAGGAGCAGAACTAGGTTATTTGGTCGTCAAGTCTACTCCATAATTTCATCATGGCTGATTCATTTTCCTCTCAGCCCCAATATCCTGCCTTCACCCACATATCCCTTCATGTCGTGATCTATCAAGAATCTATCAACATCTGCCTTAAATATACATAAAGACTTGGCCTCCACAGCTACCTGTGGCAATGAATTCCACAGATTCACCACTCTCTGGCTAAAGAAATTCCTCCTCATCTCTGTTCTAAATGGACACCCCTCTATTCTGAGGCAGTATCCTCTGGTTTTAGACTCTCCCACCATACAAAACATCCTCTCCACATCCAGTCCATCAAGGCCTTTCACTATTTGATAGGGTTCAATTCAGTCACCCCCCATTCTGCTGAATTCCAGTGAATACAGGCCCAGAGCCATCAAATGCTCTTCATGACTAGCCATTCAATCCTGGAATCATTTTCGTGAATCTCCTTTAAACCCTCTCCAGTTTCAGCACATCCTTTCTAAGAAAGGAGCCCAAACCTGCTCACAAACTTAGAGGTGTCACCAGTGCTTTATAAAATTTCAACTTTACATCCTTGCTTCTAGAAACATAGAAAATAGGTGCAGGAGTAGGCCATTCGGCCCTTCGAGCCTGTACCGCCATTCAGTATGATCATGGCTGATCATCCAACTCAGAACCCTGTATTAGCCTTCCCTCCATACCCCCTGATTCCTTTAGTCGCAAGGGCCATATCCAACTCCCTCTTAAATATAGCCAATGAACTGGCCTCAACTGTTTCCTGTGGCAGAGAATTCCACAGATTCACCACTCTCTGTGTGAAGAAGTTTTTCCTAATCTCGGTCCTAAAAGGCGTCCCCTTTATCCTCAAACTGTGACCCCTCGTTCTGGACTTCCCCAACATCGGGAACAATCTTCCTGCATCTAGCCTGTCCAATCCCTTTAGGATTTTATACGTTTCAATAAGATCCCCCATCAATCTTCTAATTTCCAACGAGTACAAGCCTAGTCGATCCAGTCTTTCATCATATGAAAGTCCTGCCATCCCAGGAATCAATCTGGTGAACTTCTTTGTATTCCCTCTATGGCAAGGATGTCTTTCCTCAGATTAGGGGACCAAAACTACACACAATACTCCAGGTGTAGTCTCACCAAGGCCTTGTACAACTGCAGTAGTACCTCCCTGCTCCTGTACTCGAATCCTCTTGCTATGAATGCCAGCATACCATTCGCCTTTTTCACCGCCTGCTGTACCTGCATGCCCACTTTCAATGACTGGCGTACAATGACACCCAGATCTCGTTGCACCTCCGCTTTCCATATTCTAGTCCTCTTGAAATGAATGCTAACATCGCATTTGCCTTCTTCACCAATCTCAACCTGAAAATTAACCTTCAGGAAATCTTGCACAAGGACTCCCAAGTCCCTTTGCAACTCAGGTTTTTGTATTTTCTCCCCATTTAGAAAACAGTTAAACCCTTTCATTTCTTCTACCAAAGTGCATGACCATACACTTCCTGACACTGTATTCTATCTGCCACTTCTTTGTCCATTCTCCTAATCTGTCTCAGTCCTTCTGTAGCTTCTCTACTTCCTCAGAACTACCTGCCCCTTCACCTATCTTCATTTCACCTGCAAACTTTGCAACAAAGTTATTGACATATAACAGTGAAACACCACTAATTGCTGTCAGCTAGCCAGAAAAGGCTCCCTTTATTGCCATTCTTTGCCTCCTGCCAATCAGCCATTACTTTATCCATGCTGGAAGAATCTATCCTGCAATACATGGGCTCGTAGCTTGTTAAGCAGCCTCATCTGGGGCACCTTGTCAAAGGCCTTCTGAAAATCCAAGTATACAACATTAACAATTCTCCTTTCTGCTTGTTATTTTCTCAAAGAATTCCAACAGATTTGTCAGGCAAGATTTTCCCTTGAGGGAACCATGCTGACTACGGCCTATTTTATCATGGGCTTCCAAGTACCCTGAGATCTCATCATTAGTAATCAACTCTAACATATTCCCGACCACTGGGGTCAGACTAACTGGCCTATAGTTTCCTTTCTTCGGCCTCTCTCCTTTCTTGAAGAGTGGAGTGATATTTGCAATTTTCCAGACTTCTGGAACCATTCCAGAATCTAACAATTCTTGAAAGATTATTACTAATGCCTCCAACAATACCTTCAGCCACCTCTTTCAGAACTCTGGGGTGTACACCATCTGGTCCAGATCTTTCAGTTTCCCAGATGCCTTACCAAAGACCATGTGGACAATATCCACTGCTTTGCCTTCATCCACTTTCCTGGTAACTTCCTCTAAAAATCTCTAAAAGAGTGGTTAGATATGATCTACCAAGCATGAAGCCAATCAGTCCATGTCTATCCAAATATCTATATATCCAGTCCCTTAGAATACCTTCCAATAACTTTCCCACAACTGATGTCAGACACACTGGCCTATAATTTCCTGGTTTCTGTTTAGAGCCTTTTTTAAAACAGCAGAATAGCATTGGCTATCCTCCAATCATCTGGTACCTCCACTGTCACTAAGGATGTTTTAAATATCTCTGCTAGGGACCCAGCAATTTCTGCATTTGCTTCCCTTAGAGTCCAAGGGAACACTTTGTCAAGCCCTGGAGAGTTACCCACCCTGATTTGCCGCAGGATAGCAAACACCTCCTCCTCTGTAATCTGTACAGGATCCATGAAGTTGATGCTGCTTTGTCTCACTTCTATAGACTCTATGTCACCGTCTCCTGAACAAATACAGGTGCAAAGCATTCATTTAAGATCTCTCCCATTTGTTTTGGCTCCACACATGGATTACCATTCTGGTCTTCCAGAGGACCAATTTTGTCCCTTGCAATCTATTTGCTCTTAACATACCTGTAGGATCCCTTAGGATTCTCCTTCACCTTGTCTGCTAGAGTAACTTCATTGCTCCTTTTAGCTTCCCTGATTTCTTTCTTGTTCTCTTGCATTTCTTGTACTCCATAAGCACCTCATTTGTTCCTATTTGATCTGCTATGCACCTCCTTTGTTCTCTTAACCAGGGTCTCAATATCTCTTGAAAAACAAGGTTCCCTACGTGTGCTACCTTTACTTTTTATTCTGACAGGCACATAATCTCAAAATTTTGATTTTGAACACCTCCCACTTTCCAAGTACACCTTTGCCAGAAAACAGCCTGACCCAATCCACACTTGCTGGATCATTTCTGATATCATCAAAATTGGCCTTACTCCAATTTAGAATCTCAACCCGTGGACTGGACCTATCTTTTTGCAAATTTACTTTGAAACTAAAGGCGTTGTGGTCACTGAATGCAAAGTGTTCCCCTACACAAACTTCTGTCACCTGTCCTATCTCTTTCCCCTAATAGCAGATCAAGTATCACACACTCTTTCATTGGGATTTCTACCTACTGATGAAGGAAACTTTCCTGAGCGCATTTGACAAACTCCATCTCATCTCGTCCTTTTACAATATGGGATTCCCAGTCAAAATATGGAAAGCTCTATAACAACCTTTTGTTTCTTACAACAGCCTGTGATCTCTTTACAAATTTGTTTCTCTAAATCCCTAGGATTATTGGGTGGCCTTTAATTGTAGCCCCATTAACATGGTCATACCTTTCTTGTTTCTCAGTTCTGCCCATAACACCTCACTAGTCGAGTACTCCAGTCTCCTGCTGTGCTGTTGGGTAGGATTTAGACACAGCCACAATGAAGGAAATGGAGGTACATTTCCATATCAGGATGGTCCACTACTTGGAGAGCGACCTGCAGATGGAAATGTTTCCTTGTGCCCGTTGCCTTTAATCTTCTTGGTGATAGAGGTAGTCTGTCAGACCTACCTGTTCTCTCACAAATTTCTACAGATATACTGCAAAGAGCATTCAAATTGAATGCATCACCATCTGATCTGGAGGGGCCACTGTAAAGGATCAGAAAAAGCTGCAGAAAGTTCTAAGTTCAGCCAGCTCCATCATGGGCACAAGCCTCCCCACCAATGAGGCCATCTTCAAAAGGTGATGCCTCAAAAGGGCAGCATCTATCATCAAGGACCCCATCACCCAAACAAGCCTTCTCATTGCTACTATTAAAGAGGTGGTTCAGGAGCCCGAAGACACACACTCAAGTATTTTTAGGAACAACTTCTTCCCCCTCACCCATCAGATTTCTGAATGGACAATGAACCCATGTACACTACCTCAGTATTTTTTTCTTTTTGTACTACTTAATTATATACAGTTCTTAATATTATTTCTTGTAATTTATGACTTTTTGTATTGCACTGTACTGCTGCAGCTAAACAACAAATTTCATGACATATGCCAGTGATATAAACCTGATTCTGATTTCCCAGAAACTCCAACCGTTGCTACTCTACCATCATCCTTGTTATTTTCCCCTTCCAGACAATGTTAGCCAACTCCTCACTCATGCCTCTGCAGTTTCCTTCACTCCAATGGAACACCAATCCACCCGATTTTAGCTTCTCACTCTCAAACTTTTAGAACTGAGATGAAGAGAAATTCCTTTAGCTAGGGAGTGGTGAATCTGTGGAATTATTTGTCACTGACAGCTGTAGAGGCCAAGTGTTTATGTATATTTAAGGAAGAGATTCTTTAAGGAGGGAACAGATTCTTGATTGGTCAGGACATGAAGGGATATGGGGAGAATGCAAGAGTGCTAGGCAAACTGAAAGGTCTTAGGGTGGATAAGTCACCTGGACCAGATGGAATACACCCCAGAGTCCTGACAGAAGTTGCTGAAGAGATAACAAATGCATTGTTCATGATCTCTCAAAAATCACTTGATATTGGCATGATCCCAGAGGGACTAAAAGACTGTAAATGTCAGTCCACTTTTTAGAGGGAGAACGGTAAAAGAAAGGAAATTATAGGTCAGTTAGCCTAGCCTCAGTGTTTGGGAAAGCGTTGGAGTCTATTATTAAGAATGAGGTTTCAGGGGATTTGGAGACTAATTATAAAATAAGTCAAAGTCAGCATGGTTTCTGCCAAGGGAAATCTTGCTTGATAAATCTGTTGGAGTTCTTCGAGGAAGTAACAAACAGGGTGGACAAAGGAGAGGCAGTGGATGTCATTTATCTGGATTTTCAGAAGGCATTTGATAAGGTGCCGCACATGAGGCTGCTTAACAAGATAAAATCCTTTGGCATTACAGGAAAGGTACTGGCATGGATAGCGAAGTGGCTGACAGGAAGGAGACAGCGAGTGGGAATGAAGGGGCCTTTTCTGGTTGGCTGCCAGTGGTGTTCGTCAGTATTGGGACTGCTGCTTCTCACATTCAAAATGCTGGTAGAACTCAGCAGACCAGGCAGCATCTATGGAAAACCACAGATCTAAAAGATGAGGGGAGGGGAGAGATAAACACCAAGTGATAGGTGAAACCTGGAGGTGGAGGGCTGAAGTAAAGAGCTGGGATGTTGATTGGTAAGAGACAGAAGGCCATGGCTGTCTTTACAGTTAGGCAGTCTTTAAAGAGAGTGAACCCTAGCAAGGCAGAAGGTCCCAATGGAATATCTGAAAACCTGTGCCATCCAACTGATGGGAATATTTAAGGACATTTTCAACTTCTCACTGCTATGGGCAGAAGTTCCCACTTGCTTCAAAAAGATAACAATTATACCAGTGCCTAGGAAGAATAATGTGAGCCGACTTAATGATTATCGCCCAGTAGCACTCACATTTACAGTGATGAAATGCTTTGAGAGGGTGGTCATGACTAGACAGAACTCCTGCCTCAGCAAGGACCTGAACCAACTGCAACTTGCCTATCACCACAATAGGTCAACGGCAGATGCTATCTCAATGGCTCTTCACACAGCTTTAGACCACCTGGAGAACACAAACACCTATGTCAAGATGCTGTTCATCGACTACAGCTCAGCATTTAATACCATCATTCCCACAATGCTGATTGAGAAGTTGCAGAACCTGGGCCTCTGTACCTCCCTCTGCAATTGGGTCCTTGACTTCCTAACCGGAAGACCACAATCTGTGCGGATTGGTGATAACATATCTTCTTTGCTGACGATCAACACTGGTGCAACTCAGGGGTGTGTGCTTAGCCCTCTGCTCTGCTTTCTATATACCCATGGCTGTGTGGATAGGCATGGCTCAAATACCATCTATAAATTTGCTGACAATACAAACATTGTCAGTAGAATTTCAGATGGTGACAAGAGGGCGTACAGGAGTGAGATATGCCAACTAGTGAAGTGGTGTCGCAGCAACAACATGGCACTCAACGTCAGTAAGACGAAAGAGCTATAGCGGACTTCAGGAAGGGTAAGACAAAGGAACACATATCAATCCTCATAGAAGGATCAGAAGTGGAGAGAGTGAACAGTTTCAAGTTCCTGGGTGTCAAGATCTCCAAGGACCTAACCTGGTCCCAACATATCGATGCAGTTATAAAGAAGGCAATACAGCGGCTATATAAGAGTTAGAAGAGATTTGGTATGTCAACAAATACACTCAAAAATCAGGTTGGAGGCTACTCAAACGGAATACAAACAACAGGAATTCTGCAGATGCTGGAAATTCAAGCAACACTGCCTGGCCTGCTGCATTCACCAGCGACTTTGATGTGGGTTGCTCAAACGGAATACAAGTTGTTTTTCCTCCAATCTAAGTGTGGCCTCATTACGACAGTGGAGGAGGCCATGGATGGACATATTGGAATGGGAATGGGAAGTGGAATTAAAATAGGTGGCCGCTGGGAGATCCTGCTTGTTCTGGCAAACAGAGCGTAGATGCTCGGCAAAGCGGTCTCCCAATCTACATCTTGTCTCACCAATATACAGGAGGCCACACTGGGAGCACTGAACACAGTATATGACCCCAACAGACTCACAGGTGAAGTGTTGTGTTACCTGGAAGGACTGTTTAGGGCCCTGAATGGTAGTCAGGGAGGTGGTGTAGGGGCAGGTGTAGCACTTGTTCCACTTGCAAGGGTAAATGCCAGGTGGGAGATCAGTGGGGAGGGACGAATGGACAAGGGAGCGATCCCTGCGGAAAGCAGAAAGTTGGAGGCGGGGGGGCGGGGTGGAAGATGTCCTTGGTGGTGGGATCCCATTGGAGATGGCGGAAGCTCCGGAGAATTATGCGCTGGACGCAGAGGCTGGTGGGGTGGTAGGTAAGGACAAGAAAAACTCTATCACAGGTAGGGTGGTGGGAGGATGGGGTAAGAGCAGATGTTCATGAAATGGACATGTATAATGTACATGAATCATTGTTTGTCAATGATTTGGATAATGGAATTGATAGCTTTGTGGCAAAGTTTGCAGATGATACGAAGATAGGTGGAGGGGTAGGTAGTGTTGAGGAAGCAATGTGATTACAGCAAGACAGATAAATTGGAAGAATGAGCAAAAAAGTGGCAGATGGAATACAGTGTTGGAAAATGTATGACAATGCATTTTGGTAAAATGAACAATAGTGCATACTGTCAAAATGAGGAGAAGGTTCAAACATCAAAAAGTACAGAGGGAATTAGGAGACCTCGTGCCAGACTCCCAGAAGATTAAGTTACAGGTTGAGTCTGTGGTAAAGAAGGCAAATGCAATGTTGGCATTTATTTCAAGGGAGAATAGAATATAAAAGCAAGGAGATAATGCCGAGCCTTTATAAGACACTAGTCAGGCCGCACTTGGAGTATTGTCAACAGTTTTGAGCTCAATATCTCAGAAAGGATGTATTGTCATTCGAGGGAGTCAAGAGGAGGTTCATGTGGATGATTCGGGTCTGAAGGGATTAACACACGAGGAGCGTGTGGCAGCTTTGGGCCTGTACTCACTGGAATTTAGAAGAATGCAGGGCGATCTCATTGAAACTGACCAAATGCTGAAAGGACTAGATAGGGTGGATGTGGAGAGGATATTTCCTATGGTGGGGGTATCCAGAGCTAGAGGGCACAGCCTCAAAACTTTTAGAACAAAGGTAAAGAGGGTTTTTTTTTTAGCCAGAGTGATGAATTGGGAATGCTCTGCCACAGACTGCAGTGGAGGCCATGTCCGTGGGTATAGTTAAGGCAGAAGTTGATCGTTTCCTGATTGGTCAGGGCAAAAAAGGATATGGTGAGAAAGCAGGTGTATGGGGCTGAGAAGGATCCAGGATCAGTCATTATGGAATGCCGGAGCAGACTCGATGGGCTGAATGGCCTCATTCTGCTCCTATATGTTATAGTCAAACTGCAGGGTGAATTGTATCATATTGTGATCATGGGTGAAAAGGTGCAGATCATTTTGTTTTGTATCTGAGGTTCACCCAGTGTGCACTGGTGTTGGAGGGAATGGGTATTTTGGTTTGGTGGGGGTGAGGGGTGGTTAGTCAGCAGGGCTGTTTTGGGCTGAGTAGTGGTATCAGAATTCTTGGGAGTTGTTGGAATTGCACTATCTCGGGAAAACAGTAAATATTCTGTTACTCGTGACATAAAATATTCTGCAGTCGCTGGAAATCTTGAGCTACACACAAAATACTGGAGGAACTCAGCAGACCAGACGACACACATGGAGGGAAATAAACAGTCAACGTTTCGGGCATAGTCCCTTCATCAGAACTAGAAAGGAAGGGGAAAGGAGCCAGAATAGGAAAGTGGGGGGGGGGAATGGGGTGCAGGGGAAAACAGGAAGGAGTAAAAACTCGGTGAGACCAGGTGAGGGAGAAGGTAGGTGGGTAGTGGTGGTGGGGGGGGGGGGAGCTGGAATGAAGTGAGAAGCTGGGAGGTGATTGGTGGAAAACATAACATGCCATGTGTTTTATAGGTGGTTGGACAGATTGGGAATCTTGAACTGAGTGGCATTTGAACTCTATTGATAGGTAATCCCAGACTCTGGATTATTAATCCAGCAATTTAACTATTGAATCACTAATGTGGATTTATGATAAGGTAAACAGCAATCAACAAATCTATTCGTTACCTAGAGAGGGTAACAAACAGTGTAAATGATTAGGGGAAAAAAAAGAGTCAGAGAACATTGCAGCACAGAAATAGGCCCTTCAGGCCATCTAGTCTGAGCTGAACTATTAATCTGCCTCGTCTCAAACACCTGCACCTAGACCATAGCCCTCCAATAACATAATGAGATTCCACATAAACACAGAAGCATTGACACAATTAGATGTTCAAAGTACGTTTGACAAAGAGCTGATTAAAAAGGTTAGAAAATAAAATCAGGTTTCATTTGACAAAGAGTAAAATAATAATGAGGATGGAGACTACATAATCTGATTTGAGTTAATGCAAATTACATGATTTCACAATGTTTTGATATGCATATGACAAAGCTAATCTTAAAAAAACAAATGGACAGAAAACAATGTATAATGTGGAGAAATTATACTCTTACATAGAAAAGAGTATCAGAAAATATTTATTTAAAATTACAATGAAATTAGTTGAAGAGGAACACAGGAAACGGGGGAATCTGTGAAGTATGAATGGAGCCTGGAAGATAGAGAGTTGAAAAACAGCATAGACAGCAGAGACCTGTGAGATTAAAACAATGGACAACGGAGGAGTAATTGGCCACAGTTTATAATTTTCAAAATAACAATTCTTTAATTTTACAGGCTCCTTAAGGTTGTCATAGCTGGGGTGGGGGGGGGGGCGGGGGCGGAGGGAGTGCTGGTAGTGAGGGATGAGCTCCCACTAGCTATTAAATGCTCCTAAATGCTTCCAATAGCATGCATCTCAAATAGCTTCTGATAACCAAGTCCAGCTCCTTGCCTTCACGTGTGGCTTAGTTACTAAACCCGGCAGAATTATTTCTGCTGACAGGAGAAGGAGCAAAGGCAGGTCACTGGTGCCTTAAAACCAGTCACTACGGGCAGATGGGGCTCGTCAGCAGTGGTTGGCAGCTCATCCAGGAAAAAGAAAACTGATCTCAAACCTCTGCTGCCTTGTGGCTATACCTACTCAAGGGAGAAGCTTCAGGAGTAAACGCCAAGGCAAAACATGGAGCTGGATTTCCTACGGCAGTCTTGCGTTGAGTTCAATGTTGACTGGTAACTCCTGCAACACCGCTGATGCCAAACTGTATTGGCATCTGCCGTTCCTTTGGATTCTTCAGCTGCACAGAGAGGGAGAGCCTGTCGTATGGGCAACAGTTTGCTCTCCATATTGCTCTGCCCTGACCTGACCTGACCTGTGTCTTGTTAAACTTTCTTAATCTTTAGTTTTAAATTACAGCGGTAAAAATGTGGACTTTGTTTTTGCAGATAAATGAGTAGCCTCTGGAAATGTTTCGTTCAGATTAGATACAGCACATTTGCAGCACTACATCCATGGAGGTTGGCTTTTGGTGAGGTAAGGATGGTTGACAGAAATCAAATAAATTGATTACATTAAATAAATATGAATACACAAGTAAAATGGTGCAGCTACAGCGTGTTAAAAGTAAATTTATTATCAGTGGTAAGGAAGGCAAATGCGATGTTAGCATCACTTTGAGAGGACTAAAATACAACAGCAAGGATGTAATGCTGAGGTTTTTATAAGGCAATGGTCAGGCCACACATGGAGTATTGAGAGCATATTGTGCCCCTTTTCTAACAAAAGATGCACTGACACCAAAGAGGGTCCAGAGAAGGCTCACAAGAATGATTCTGGGAATTGAAGAGTTAACGTACGAGCATTTAATGGCTCTAAGCCTGTACTCACTGGAGTTTAGAGGAATGGGGGGCGGGGAGAGGCGTCTCATTGAAACATATCAAATATTCAAAGGCCTAAATAGAGTGGATGTGGAGAGCATGTTTCTTATAGTGGGAGAGTCTAGGACCAGAAGGCACAGTCTCAGAATACAGGGACATCCATTTAGAACAGAGGTGAGGAGAAATTTGTTTAGTCAGGGGATGATGAATCTGTGGAATTCATTTCCACAGACAGCAGAGCATTGGACATTTAACATGGAGGGTGATGGGTTCTTGATTAGTCAGGACGTCAAAGGTTACAGAGAGAGAAGGCAGGAGAATGGGGCTAGGAGAGATAATAAATCAGCCATGATGGAATGGCAGAGATTCAATGGGCCAAATAGCCTAATTCTGCTCCGATGTCTTTTGGTCTTATGGGAAGTGTCCTCTCAAAATGTCCCCTGTCAGACCTAAATCTGTTCCTATGTCTACAGTATGGTCTCATGGTCTTTGCAGTGGTCATCCCAGAATGTCAAATTCATCCATCTGATAGGCAAGAACACCACCAACCAAACTAAAAATCTCCAAATTTAGAATTACTTCCTCATGTTGGTCATCTCAACAAAATTTCTGCTATTGTCATAAGATTTCCCCATGCATGATCCAGTTTTCCCAGTTTCAGACACATGAATGAAACAGCCACCATGGACGGTCCCAAGCCCGGCCGTGAAAGGAGGAGGGTTGGGCATGAGGCTAGCAACCCCACCCCGTAAAAACCCAGAGCTACAGAAACCCCAACGGAAGCTCCAAAGACCCCGTCCCTGGGAGAGGAAGGGTCTTCGATGGGCTGCACCTTGAAAGACTGAAGGACTGGCCCAGGACAGAGGACTCCGGTGAGCTGCTGGCGGTGGCTTATGCCCCAGTAGGGTTGGTGGGCTGAAGAAGCAGCAGAAATATGAAAAGGGAGTTATTTTAATGTCATATTATACTCTATAAAATTGGAGAATCTTACCTTTGTAAGTCGTCACCATCTACCACCTTCAAAAACGGTTGTAATATGTGTGGTATCATTTCTAGAATTCTTCTGGTTGGCTCAGAGACGTTTCCTTTATATTCTGGATGCAGCTGTTCTCTCCTGGCTAGCTCTTGTTTGGCACTTTCTTTAATCCGTTTATATAATGTTCGCAAAGCTTGTGCACTGCGAGATGGACGACCCACTCCAATAGCATTGTATTGGTGAGCTATGCTTTCCCAGCAACGATTCTTCTCAACTATCACAGCCTGGTTATTCTTATGAACCTCCAGCACTTTAATGTAAGGCCGTACAAGTTTCAACAAATCAATCTTTTCATATATGGTAAAATTTGAGGACCGGTTTGATTTTTTCCCAAGCATGTTTTGTACAGAACACACACACAAACTTCAGAACCTACACTGGCACTGTAAGCTGAAGCCTTACTAGGCCAGCCCTTTTAGGCCCACGCCTATCAGGAGGAGTTCTTCAAAATTCCTTTCAGCTCGAGTTCATCCGCAGATCATCTGCAGGCTGACTAAACTAGGCCTGACCTACTTAAGGCTCCAGACTAAATTGAGTCCATACTGTAAGTCCCTGATACCAAGACCAATCAAATGCTGGACTGATTTGTTATCTAATCCGTTTCTTCCCTGCTTTTGTAAGCTTTATCAACACAATTCCCCCGCCAAAAGGTACAGGTGTTCTAAAGCTATCAGTTTGCTGCATTAAACAAAAACCTTCTGAAACGAATTTTGCCTAATCTTAGTGTTGGATAAGAAAACATGCTGTAATTACAGCTTTGATATTAAAGACAAACCAGTCTCGAGTCTACATTGGAAATGGGAAAATTTACATGAAACTACGGACAAAGAATTATTCTTGTTGTTAAACAACTGTGTGCAGAAGCATGCTGTAGCCTGTACACTGATCCCTGACAGGGCCCCAGTAATCTTACTGCAGAGCTTTCCGTGTTATTTGCATTCCCTGTGCTATTTCTGATGTCAATCAAGAACTCCGCTTCCTCTGTCATGCTAGGATGCAATCTGCGTTATGGGCTGATGAAAACATTCACATTATGCTTACACAAGTTTAGTTATTATCATTTATTTTAAATAGGTGAAGTCATTCGCAGAAAAAAAACTGCCGAACCTAAAAATAAACTAATTTTAAAAATATTCCAAGAATACATTCAAAGATGGTCTGGTCACAAGTAAGAGCATGAAATCTGAGACCATAAACATATGAATCCCATGCAACAACTGAAGTCTAACCTGTTCTGCCAAAAATTTAGTTTTTTTTAAATATATAACTGCAGTCCCCCTGCTCTACTCGCTTTACACTTAGAACATAGAATAGTACAGCATAGTACAGGCCCTTCGGCCCACATTGTTGTGCCGACCCTTAAACCCTGCATCCCATATAATCCCCCACCATAAATTCCTTCATATACCTGTCTAGTAGTCTCTTAAATTTCACTAGTGTATCTGCCTCCACCACTGACTCAGGCAGTGCATTCCACGCACCAACCACTCTCTGAGTAAAAAACCTTCCTCTAATATCCCCCTTGAACTTCCCACCCCTTACCTTAAAGCCATGTCCTCTTGTATTGAGCAGTGGTGCCCTGGGGAAGAGGTGCTGGCTGTCCACTCTATCTATTCCCCTTAATATCTTGTACACCTCTATCATGTCTCCTCTCATCCTCCTTCTCTCCAAAGAGTAAAGCCCTAGCTCCCTTAATCTCTGATCATAATGTATACTCTCCAAACCAGGCAGCATCCCGGTAGATCTCCTCTGTACCCTTTCCAATGCTTCCACATCCTTCCTATAGTGAGGCGACCAGAACTGGACACAGTACTCCAAGTGTGGCCTAACCAGAGTTTTATAGAGCTGCGTTATTACCCCATGACTCTTAAACTCTATCCCTTGACTTATGAAAGCTAACACACCATAAGCTTTCTTAACTATCCTATGCACCTGTGAGGCAACTTTCAGGGATCTGTGGACATGTACCCCCAGATCCCTCTGCTCCTCCACACTTCCAAGTATCCTGCCATTTACTTTGTACTCTGCCTTGGAGTTTGTCCTTCCAAAGAGTACCACCTCACACTTCTCCAGGTTGAACTCCATCTGCCACTTCTCAGCCCACTTCTGCATCCTATCAATGTCTCTCTGCAATCTTTGACAATCCTCTATGCTATCCACAACACCACCAACCTTTGTGTCGTCTGCAAACTTGCCAACCCACCCTTCTACCCCCACATCCAGGTCGTTAACAAAAATCACGAAAAGTAGAGGTCCCAGAACTGATCCTTGTGGGAGACCACTAGTCACAATCCTCCAATTTGAATGTACTCCCTCCACCACCACCCTCTGCCTTCTGCAGGCAAGCCAATTCTGAATCCACCTGGCCAAACTTCCCTGGATCCCATGCCTTCTGACTTTCTGAATAAGCCTACTTATGAGAGAGTATATTAACTGGCTGTATCACAGCCTGGTATGGAAACACCAATGCCCTTGAACGGAAAATCCTACAAAAAGTAGTGGATACGGCCCAGCACATCAGGGGTAAAGCACTCCCCACCACTGAGCGGACCTATTTGAAACACAGTGGCAGGAAAGCAGCAGCCACCATCAGGGGTCCCCACCACCCAGGACATGCCCCTTACTCGCTGCTGCCATCAGGGAGAAGATACAGGACACTCAGGGCTCACACCACCAGTTATAACCCCTCAACCATCAGGCTCTTGAACCAGAGGGGATAACTTCACCCAACTTCGCTTGCCCCATCATTGAAATGTTCCCTCAACCTATGGATTCACTTTCAAGCACTCTTCCTCTCATGCTCATTTTATATATGGCTATTTATTTATATTGGCTTTTGTGCAGTTCGTTGTCTGATTGGATGCCCTAGTTGAACGGTCTTTCATTGATTCTGTTGTGGTTACTATTCTAGAGATTTGTTGAGTCTTCCCACAAGAAAAAAAAATCTCAGAGTTGCATATGGTGACGTATGTGTACTTTGATAATAAAATTTATCTTGAACTTTGAAATACCCTAGCAAATTAAACGTATCCATGAAAAATTGGATCTCTAGAAAAAAAATTTGATATATTATAACACTTCACCAGCAATCAAAAAGAGAATGTGTAACTTTAAATTCTAAGCCCTATCTGTGTGACAAAACTCGGTATACCAGAGGCACGGAAGCACAGCTCGAAACTGTGAATACAGCACTGAAGGATTTGTATCTCAATGTGCTCAGTATATAGAATAAGGCAGATGAACTTGCAGTACAGTTGCAGATTGGCAGGTATGATGTTGTAGGCATCACTGAATCATGGCTGAAAGATTATAGCTGGGAGCTTAATGTCCAAGGATACACATTGTATTGAAAGGATACACAGGAAGGCAGGGGGTGGGGTTGCTCTGATGGTAAAAAATAAAATCAAATCATTAGAAAGAGGTGACATAGGGTCAGAAAGTGTTGAATTATTGTGGATACAGGTACAGAACTGCAAGGGTAAAAAAAGCCCCTGGTGGGAGCTGTATACAGACCCCCAAACAGCAGGAAGGATGTAGCCTACAAATTACAGGAGATGGAAAATGCATGCCAAAAGTGCAATAGTCATGGGGAACTTCAATATGCAGGTAGATTGAGAAAATCAGGTTGGTGCTGGATTCCAAGAGGGGTGTTTCTAAATTGCCTACGAGATGGCTTTTTAGAGCAGTTTGTAGTTGAGCCCACTCGAGGATCAGCTGTTCTGGATTGGGTGTTGTGCAGTGAACCAGAATTGATATACATTCATTCATTCAGATGCCTTGCCATTCGGCATGGGTGATCATGTCCCTCCATCCATCACGGTCCCTGACCGTCCGAATTGTAGTTGTTGCCTCCCCTGTTTCTAACCATGATGTTAATCCATCTATCATTTCCATTCTCTGTCTGCCTCTGCTTATTTTTCCTTCCAGCTTTCCAGTTGTAACTAAATGTTCTAATGTCTCTCTTCGCATGATGTGTCCAAAGAATTCTGAGTGCAGTTTTCTGATTTTTTTTTATGTACATTTTGTTTTCGTTCTCTGTAGAACTTCTTTGTTGGTTATCCTGTCCGTATATGATGTGCATAGCATTCTTCTGAGGAACCACAGCTCTGCTGTATTGATTCTTTTTCCATTGCATTTGTGATGGTCCGTGACTCACAGCCATACTTTATACTTATACTTTATACTTTATTGTCGCCAAATAATTGATACTAGAACGTACAATCATCACAGCGATATTTGATTCTGCGCTTCCCGCTCCCTGGATTACAAATATTAAATATTAAAAATAGTAAAAATTAATAAATATTAAAAATTTAAATTGTAAAACATGAATAAAAATAGGAAAATGGAAAGTAAGGTAGTGCAAAAAAACCGAGAGGCAGGTCCGGATATTTGGAGAGTACGGCCCAGATCCGGGTCAGGATCCATTCAAGAGTCTTACCACAGTTGGAAAGAAGCTGTTCCCAAATCTGGCCATTTGAGTCTTCAAGCTCCTGAACCTTCTCCCGGAGGGAAGAGGGATGAAAAGTGTGTTGGCTGGGTGGGTCGTGTCCTTGATTATCCTGGCAGCACTGCTCCAACAGCATGCAGTGTAAAGTGAGTCCAAGGACGGAAGATTGGTTTGTGTGATGTGCTGCGCCGTGTTCATGATCTTCTGCAGCTTCTTTCAGTCTTGGACAAGACAACTTCCATACCAGGTTGTGATGCACCCTAGAAGAATGCTTTCTACGGTGCATCTATAAAAATGAGTGAGGGTTTTAGGGAACAAGCCAAATTTCTTTAGTTTTCTCAGGAAGTAAAGGCGCTGGTGGGCCTTCTTGGCAGTGAACTCTGCTTGGTTGGACCAAGTCAGGTCATTTGTGATATTGACCCCGAGGAACTTAAAGCTTTTGACCTGTTCCACTTGCGCACCACCGATGCAAATTGGGTCGTGCAGTCCGCTACTCCTTCTGAAGTCAACAACCAATTCCTTCGTCTTGCTGACGTTGAGGGATAGGTTATTGTCTTTGCACTATGCCACCAGGTTCTTAATTTCAATAGATATATACATCAATATAGGAAGAATGTAGCAGCTGAGAGTTCTAAGGCGGATGTCAATTGCTATTTTTTTGTTCGTTAGGATGTTTCTCATTTCTGTAAATGCTGTTCTTGCCATTGCTATTCTTGCTTTTATGTCTGTTTCGCATTTGCCATCAGATGTTACCCATGATCCAAGGTACTTGCAGTTGTGAACTTGTTTCAGGATTTCATTTCTCAATATGATCCTGCAGTTTGGGATATCAGGTTTCTTTGATATTATCATTACTTCAGTTTTCTTTTTGTTTAAGGTTAGGCCAAGTCTTTCGCTCTCTGTGTTGATGGTAGATATGAGTTTCTGTAAATTTACTTCACTGTTTGCTATCAGTACTGTATCATCCGCATAGCGGGGATTGTTGATACGGTACTTATTCCAGGTAGATCTTATATGGTTCTCATGATGTTTTCACTGTACAGGGAGAACAGGTCTGGTGATAGAACACAACCTTGTCTGTCTCCTCGAAACCAGATTGATCACGTGTTTATAAGGAGAAGGTATAGAAACGCTCTGAAATCATGCAAAACATATCCGGGTGCAGACTGCTACAGTGATCACATACCAATATTCAGCGTGATGTACCTGAGATTCAGAAAGCTTAAAAGACCAAGAGTAGAGCCAAAGCTGAATTTGGAACTTTTGAGAAAAAACAGTGACATCAGAAATGAATTCCAAATACTGTAACAGTGAAGAACAAATTCGAGGCTCTACAAAACATCACTATTATAGTACAGCAATGGGAAAACCTCAGCAACAGCATAACACAAGCAGCACAAGAGGTGATTCCCAAACAACAGAAAAAGCTAAAAAGAAATGGATGACAGAAGCAATTCTGAATCTTATGGAACAAAGAAGAAAATGTAAGGAAAATGAGAAACAGATAACAACCAAGTGCAACGAAGCAAAAGAAAAGTGGCTTAAGGACAAATGTGAGTTAGTAAAACAACTGCAGAAGACCAACAACAGCAAACGTATGCACAACAAGATCAAAGAGGTCACAAAATGGAAGAAAAGCAGGGCAACAACAGGATGTATAAAAGCAAAAGACAATTATGGAAAAAGGAAAAATAATGCAAAGATGGTCAGAATACATCAAAGACCTACATGACGACAAAGACCAAGAGGACAACTTTGATATGGCAACAACAACGAGGGGTCAGCAATACTGAAAGAGAAAGTGGAATATGGTATGAAGAAAATGCGAAAGGGGAAATCATCAGGACCAGCTAACATTCTGGTTGAACTGTATGAAGCGCGAGAAGATTTTGATGTAGAGAAATTAACAATCTTATTGAATAGAATATACAACAGTGGCAAAGTACCAGAACATCTTTTATAGACAGTATTCATTGCACTGCCAAAGAAACCAGGTGCAACAGAGTGTGGACAACACAAAACAGTTAAGTTTAATGAGCCATCTCACAAAAATTCTACTTAGAATCATCATGCTCAGAATAAGAAACAAAATTTAACTAGAGATCAGTGAAGAACAGTATGGCTTTGTCAAAGTCAAGGGAACATCAAGCGCCACTTATATTCTCAGGAATATTATCAAAAGGTCAATAGAAGTACAACAAGACCTATACTTCTGTTTCATTGACTACACAAAAGCCTTTGACACAGTGAAACATCAAGTCATCATGAAAATGCTTAAAGATGATATATCAACAGAAAAGATCTAAGAATAATCAGGAACCTTTACTGGCAACAAAGTGCAGCCATACGGATAGACAACGAGATTGGTGAATACCAGCCAATAAAGTGAGAATTGATATACATGAGGAATAAAAATCTTTACGTTACATCTCCATCTAAATGTGCAATTTATAGTAATTTATAATAAATAGTATGTACAACAGGACAGTCAGTATAACACAGAAATACAATTGTGTCAGCACAATTTAGGCAGTCCGATGGCCTGGTGTGAGAAGCTGACCCAGAGCCTGTTGGTTCTGGCTTTTATGCTGCGGTACTGTTTCCCGGATGGTAGCAGCTGGAACAGTTTGTGGTTGGGCTGACCCAGGACCCCAAAGATCCTTCGGGCCCTTTTTACACACTTGTCTTTGTAAATGTCCTGAATAGTGGGAAGAGCAACAACTAGTCTTCGTGATTTTTATAAATGACCTGGATGAGGAAGTGGAGGGATGAGTTAGTAAATTTGCTGATGATACAAAGGTTGAAGGTGTTGTGGATGGTGTGGAGGGCTGTCAGAGGTTACAGAGGGACATCAATAGGATGCAAAACTGGGCTGAGAAGTGGCAGATGGAGTTCAACCAAGATGAGTGAGAGGTGGTTCATTTTGGTAGGTCAAATATGATGATAGAATATAGTATTAATGGTAAGACTCTTGGCAGTGTGGAGGATCAGAGGGATCTTGGGGTCCGAGTCCATGGGACACTCAAAGCTGCTGCACAGGTTGACTCTGTGGTTAAGAAGGCATACGGTGCATTGGCCTTCATCAATCATGGGATTGAGTTCAAGAGCCAAGAGGTAATGTTGCAGCTATATAGGACCCTGGTCAGACCCCACTTGGAGTACTGTGCTCAGTTCTGGTCACCTCACTACAGGAAAGATGTGGAAACTATAGAAAGGGTGCAGGGGAGATTTAAAAAGATGTTGCCTGGATTGGCAAGCAAGCCTTATGAGAATAGGTTGAGTGAACTTGGCCTTTTCTCTGTACAGCGATGGAGGATGAGAGGTGACCTAATAGAGGTGTATAAGATGATGACAGGCATTGATTGTGTGGATAGTCAGAGGCTTTTTCCCCAGGGCTGAAATGGCAACACGAGAGGACACAGTTCTACGGTGCTTGGAAGTAGGTAGAGAAGGGATGTCACGGGTAATTTTTTTTATTATTAAACGCAGAGAGTTGTGGGTGTGTGGAATGGGTTGCCAGCTACTGTGGTGGAGGCAGATACAATGGGGTCTTTTAAGAGGCTCCTGGACAGGGACGTGAAGCTTAGTAAAATAGAGGGTTATGGGTAACCAGAGGCAATTTCTAAAGTAAGTACATGTTTGGCACAGCATTGTGGGCCAAAGGGCCTGTATCGTGCTGTAGGTTTTCTAAGTTTCTAGTGGAATTTAGAAGATTGGGAAGCTTTCAAATACCAAGAGAAGGCAGCTAAAAAGTTATTAAGGTGGTAAAGCTAGAATATGAAGGTAAGCTAGCCAATAATATTAAAGAGGACACCAAGTTTCTTCAGATACATAAAGTGCAGAAGGGAGGTGACAGTGGATTTCAGACTGCAGGAAAATGATGCTCTATAGGTAGTAATGGGGACAAGGAAATGGCTGACAAACTGAATAAATATTTTGCATCAGTCTTCAATGTGGAAGACACCAGCAGTATGGTGGAAATTCCAGGTGTCAGTGGACATTAAACTCTGTTAAGTTACCATAAATAGGGAGAAGGTTCTTGGGAAACTGAAAGGTCTGCAGGCAGAAATGTCACCTGAACCTAACGGTGTAACCCCAGAGTTCGGAAAGAAGCGGCTGAAGAGATCATGGAGCGATCAGTCAACCCGAGACCACACCAACTATCTATCACTCAATTACTGCACACAGATCCCACACTAATTCCATTTTGAGAGACCAAGTGTAGAATGGAGAACTGCATTGTGAAGCACCTTTGCTTCATTTGCAAAAAGCAGCGTTTTCTGATGGTGAACCATTTTAATCCCAGTCCCTATTCCCATTCCGACGTGCCGGCCCATGCCCCGCTCCCCCCGGTGATGATGAGGCCATTTTCAGGTTGGAGAAGCAACACAATGTACTCTGTCTGGGTAGCCTTCAAGCTGTTGGCATGAACATTGATTTCTCCAAATTCTAGTAAATAACCTCCCCTTCTTTAATTCCCCACTCTGCCCCCCTTACCTCTCCTCATCTCCTCATCTGCCCATCACCTCCCAGTGTGCCTCTCCGCCTTCTCTTTCTCCCATGGTCCACTCTTCTCTCCTATCAGAATCCTTCTTTTTCAGACCTTTTCCACCCATCACCTCCCAGCTCCTTACTTTATTTCCCTTCTCCCACCCACCTAGCTTAACTTATCAACTTCTAGCTTGTACTCTTTCCCCTTTCCCACATTCTTATTCTGCCTTCCTCCTCCTTCCTTTCCAGTCCTGATGAAGGGTCTCAGCCTGAAACGTCAACTGTACTTTTTTCCATAGATGCTGCCTGACCTGCTGAGTTCCTCCAGCATTTTACCTGTGTTGCTTTGATTTCCAGCATCTGCAGACTTTCTCTTGTTTGTATCCGATTGTCTTACTATTTATAACACACCAAATATAGTGACACAAACATGCAAGTGACATTATTTGAAAATGTTTGCTCCAAGCACGGTGTACTGTCTAATGGCCACATGACCTGCACACAACTGGAGCTAGTTAGAAAATCATCAGGAACAGTTTTAGACCACAAGACATGGGAGCAGAAGAAGGCATTCAGCCCATTGAGTCTGCTCTGCCATTTCATCATGGCTGATCTTGGATCCCACTCAACCCTATACACCTGCCTTCTCGTCATATCCTTTGAGGCCCTGATCGATCAGGAAACGATCAGCTTCCGCCTTAAATACACCCGTGGACTTGGCCTCCACCGCAGTCTGTGACAGAACATTCCACAGAATCAATACTCTCTGGCGAAAAAATAAAATACTCCTTACCTCTATTCTAAAGGGTCACCCCTCAATTTTGAGGCTGGGCCCTCTAGTTCTGGATACCGCCACCACAGAAAACATCCTCTCCACATCCACCCTATCCAGTCCTTTCTGCCCCAGTTACCTGTGGAAGACACTAGCACAGTGGTGGGATTTACAGGTGTCGGGGCATGAGTGTGTGAAATTACCATAACTAGAGAGAAGGTTCTTGGGAAACTGAAAGGTCTGAAAGTAGATAGGTCACCTGGACCAGATGGTGTACACCTCAGAGCTCTGAAAGAGGTGGCTGAAGAGATCATGGAGGCATTAGTAATGATCTTTCAAGAATTCACTAGATTCTGGAACGGTTCTGGAAGACTGGAAAATTGCAAATGTCACTCTACTCTTCAAGAGGAGAGAGAGAGAGACAGAAAAAAAGGAAACTATAGGCCAGTTAGTCTGACCATATGGTTGGGAAGATATTGGAGTCGATTATTAAGGATAAGGTCTCAGAGTATATGGAAGCACATGATAAAACGGGCGATAGTCAGCATGGTTTCCTCAAGGAAAAAACCTTGACTGACAAATCTGCTGGAATTCTTTGACAAAATAACAAGCAGGATAGACAAAAGGAGAATCGGTTGATGTTGCATACTTGGATTTTCAAAAGGTCTTTGACAAGGTGCCACTCATGAGGCTGCCTAACAAGCTACGATCCCATAGCATTACAGGAAAGATTCTACCATGGATAACCAGTGGCTGATTGGCAGGAGGCAAAGAGTGGGAATAAAGGGAGCCTTTTGTGGTTGGCTGCCGGTGTGTAGTGGTGTTCCACAGGGGCCTGTGTTGGGACTGATTCTTTTTACGTTACATGTTAATGATTTGGATGATGGAATTGATGGCTTTGTTGAAAAGTTTGCAGATACGAAGATAGGTGGAGGGGTAGGCAGTTTTGAGGAAGTAGAGAGGCTATAGGAGGACTTAGATGGATTAGGAGAATGGACAAAGAAACGGCAGATGGAATACAGTGTCGGGAAGTCTATGGTCAAGCACTTTGGTAGTGTATATGGATTTCAGCAAGGCATTTGATAAGGTACCCCATGCAAGGCTTATTGAGAAAGGAAGGAGGCATGGGATCCAAGGGGACATTGCTTTGTAGATACAGAACTGGCTTGCCCACAGAAGTCAAAGAGTGGTTGTAGACGGGTCATATGCTGCATGGAGGTCAGTGACCAGTGGTGTGCCTCAGGGATCTGTTCTGGGACCCTCACTCTTCTTGATTTTTATAAATGACCTGGATGAGGAAGTGGAGGGATGGGTTAGTAAATTTGCTGATGACACAGAGGCTGGGGGTGTTGTGGATAGTGTGGAGGGCTGTCAGAGGTTACAGCGGGACATTGATAGGATGCAAAACTGGGCTGAGAAGTGGCAGATGGAGTTCAACCCAGATAAGTGTGAAGTGGTACATTTTGGTAGGTCAAATATGATGGCAGAATATAGTATTAATGGTAAGATTCTTGGCAGTGTGGAGGATCAGAGGGATCTTGGATCATAGGACGCTCAAAGCAGCTGCGCAAGTTCACTCTGTGGTTAAGGAGGCATTCGGTGCATTGGCCTTCATCAATCTTGGAACTGAATTTAGGAGCCGAGAGGTAATGTTGCAGCTATATAAGACCTTAATCAGACCCCACTTGGAGTACTGTGCTCAGTTCTGGTCAACTCACTACAGAAACAACGTGGAAAACACAGAAAGGGTGCAGAGGAGATTTACAAGGATGTTGCCTGGATTGGGGAGCATGCCTTATGAAAACAGGTTGGGTGAACTCGGACTTTTCTCCTTGGAGCGATGGAGGATGAGAGGTGACCTGATAGAGGTGTATAAGATGATGAGAGGCATTGATCGTGTGGATAGTCAGAGGCTTTTTCCCAGGGCTGAAATGCTGCCACAAGAGGACACAGGTTTAAGGTGCTTGGGAGTAGGTACAGATGAGATGTCAGGGGTAAGTTGTTTTTTTTTTTACGTAGAGAGTGGTGAGTGCGTGGAATGGGCTGCTGGCAACAGTAGTGGAGGCAGACACGATAGGGTCTTTTAAGAGACTTTTGGATAGGTGCATGGAGCTTAGTAAAATAGAGGGCTATGGGTAACCCTAGTAATTTCTAAGGTAGGGACATGTTCGGCACAACTTTGTGGGCCAAAGGGCCTATATTCTACTGTAGGTTTTCTACACTTCTAAAGAAATGAAAGGGTTGACCGTTCTCTAAATGGAGAAAAAATGCAAAAACTGAGGTGTAAACGGACTTGTGAATCCTTGTGCAGGATTTCTTAAAGGTTAGTTTGCAGATTGAGCGGCAATTGCAGGTGAGGAAGGCAAAAGCGACGGTAGCAGTCATTTCAAGAGTACTATAATATAAAAGCAATGATGCAATGTTGAAACTTTATAAAGCACTGGCGAGGCCTCACTTGGAGTATTGCGAGTCATTTTGGGTCCTCATGTGAGAAAGGATGAGCTGAAAATGGAGAGGGTTCAAAGGAGGTTCACGAAAATGATTCGAGGTTTGAATGGGTTGTCATCCTAATAACATTTGATGGCTCTGGGCTAAGTACTAAGTACACAGTAAAAACAAAACAACGTTTCTCCAGGACCCTGGTGCTACATGAAACAACACAAAACTACATTAGACTATGTGAGACAACACAAGGCTACACTACACTACGTAAAACAACATAAAAACTGCACTAGACTACAGATCTGCACAGGACTACATAAAGTGCACAAAACAGTGCAGGGCAGTACAATAAATAATAAACAAGACAATAGGCACAGTAGAGGACAAGTTACAATATAATAATATGATGTAGATGTCAGTCTAGTCTCTGGATATTAAGGAGTCTGATGGCTTGGGGGAAGAAACTGTTGCCCAGTCTGGTCGTGAGAGCCCGAAAGCTTTGGTACCTTTTGCCAGATGGCAAAAGTTTGTATGAGGGGTGCGTGGGGTCCTTCATAATGCTGTTTGCTTTACAGGTGCAGCGTGTAGTGTAAATGTCTGTAATGGCGGGAAAAGAGACCCCGATGATCTTCTCAGCTGACCTCACTATCCACTGCAGGGTCTTGCGATCCAAGACAGTGCAATTCCCGAACCAGAGATGCAGCTGCTCAGGATGCTCTCGATACATCCTCTGTAGAATGTGGTGAGGATGGGGGGGTGGGAGATGGACTTTTCTCAGCCTTCGCAGAAAGGGGAGATGCTGCTGTGCTTTCTTGGCTATGGAGCTGGTGTTGAGGGACCAAGTGAGATTCTCCGCCAGGTGAACACCAAGAAATTTGGTGCTCTTAACGATCTCAATGGAGGAGCTATCAATGTTCAGCGGAGAGTGGTCGCTCCGTGCTCTCCTGAAGTCAACAACTATCTCTTTTGTTTTGTTTACATTCAGAGACAGGTTGTTGGCTCTGCACCAGTCCGTTAACCGCTGCACCTCCTCTCTGTATGCTGACTCACCTTTCTTGCTGATGAGACCCACCATGGTCATGTCATCAGTGAACTTGATGATGTGGTTCGAGCTGTGTGTTGCAGCACAGTCGTGGGTCAGCAGAGTGAACAGCAGTGGACTGAGCACACAGCCCTGGGGGGCCCCTGTGCTCAGTGTGATGGTGTTGGAGATGCTTCCAATCCGGACAGACTGAGGTTTCCCAGTCAGGAACTCTAGGATCCAGTTGCAGAGGGAGGTGTTCAGGCCCAGTAGGCTCAGCTTTCCAGTCAGTTTCTGAGGAATGATTGTGTTGAATGCAGAACTGAAGTCTATAAACAGCATTCGAACGTACGTGTCTTTTTTGTGCAGGTGGAGGGTGATGGCAATGGCGTCGTCTGTTGAACAGTTGGGACGGTACGCGAACTGCAGGGGGTCCAGTGAGGGGGGCAGCAGGGTCTTGATGTGCCTCATGACGAGCCTCTCAAAACACTTCATGATGATGGATGTGAGTGCAACGGGATGGTAGTCGTTGAGGCAGGACACTGAAGACTTCTTCAGCACGGGGACAATGGTGGTGATGGATGAATTCAACAGAATTCAAAAGAATGAGGGCCCACCTAAATGAAGCCTATCAAATGATGAAAGGCCTTGATAGAGTGTATGTGGAGAGGATGTTTCCTATGGTGGGAGTGTCTAAGACTAGAGGACACAGCCTCAGAATAGAGGGTACCCTTTTAGAACAGAGATGAGGAAGAATTTCTTCAGCTAGAGTGGTGAGTCTGTGGAATTCTTTGTCACAGGCAGATGTGGAGACCAAATCTTTATGTATATTTAAGGAAGAGATTGATAGATTCTTCATTGGTCAGGGCATGAAGGGATACGAGGAGAAGGCAGGAGACTGGGGCTGTGAGGAAAATTGGATCGGCCATGATGAAATTGCAGAGCAGGCTTGATGGGCCAAATGGACTCATTCTGCTCCTATACCTTTTGGTCTCATACCCATCATTAACTCATTCACGAGAGCACACAAATGGACCTTGTACTCAAATACACACGAGTTCTCTACCAAACTGTTCCTGGACCTACTGTGTTACATTGCCCTTCTGATAATAAAGGTTCTCAATGACACCAGGAAAATGGTTAATTCCTATACTGAACATAGAAAACCATAGCATAGTATAAGCCCTTTGGCCCACTATGTTGTGATGATCTTTAACCAACTCTAAGATCATTCCAATCTTCCCTCCTACAAATCCCTCCATTTTTCTATCACCTATGTTCAAGTTTGTCATCTGACAGTATAAACAAATAAAACAACATTCCTCCAGACCACACTACACCCACAAAACATATCACGCACAGCACAAAGAACAAATTATTACCATAAATAAATTAATAATATAATTAAAACAATGCATGTAGTGTCTAGCGCAGGTAAACAGTAAACAGCTTGCCGTCCTTGTGACAAGATCGCAGTGGTTGCAGGGCATTCATTAGTCTCACAACCTACAGATGTGCCTATCTAAAAGACTGTTAAATGTCCCTAATATATCTGCCTCTACCTCCACCCCTCGCAGGGCACTCCACACACTCACCACTGTGTAAAAACCTACCTCTGACATCTCCCTCATACTAATCACCTTAAAATTATTTCCCCTTATTTCCATCCTCTTATCTTGTACACCTCTATCAAGTCACCGCTCGTCCTCTTTCACTCCAAAGAGAAAAGACCTAGCTCATTCAACCTATCTTCATAAGGCACGCTCTCTAGTCCGGCAGCATCCAGTAAATCTTCTCTGCACCTTCTCTAAAGTTTCTACAACCTTCCTATAATGAGATAGCCAAAACTGAACACACATCTCCAAGGTCCTGATGAAGGGTCTCAGTCCAAACTGTCAACTGTTTATTCATTTCCATGGAGGCTGCCTGACCTGCTGAGTTCCTCCAGCATTTTGTGTGGGTTGCTCTGGATTTCCAGCATCTGCAGAATCTCGTGTTTACAACATTCCAAGTGTGTCTAACCAGAGTTTTATGTTACCTCAGGCGCTATATCTCAAATGAAGACAGATCTAAATTACCAGCTGAACAAAGGACAAGATTCAATGAGATGCTCAAAACTTCCTGAAAGAAACTGATAAATTGGTTTATTATACAGGGAAAAGCTTGTCTTGCATACCATGCATACAGATCAATTCTTTATAACAGTGCATTGCACAAGGTTAAACAATACAGAGTGTAGAGTAAAGAGTAAGTGCAGTGCAGGTGGACAATAAGGTAGATTGTGAAGTCAAAAGTCCATCTTATAATACAAGGGAAGCATTCAATAGTCTTATAATTGTGGGACAGAAACAGTCCTTGAGCCCCTGTGATCCAGGCTTTCAGCTTTTGTATCTTCCGCCCTATGGGGCGGTGGGGGAGAATGGAAGAGCAGAGACACACGCTGTGCTAATTTGAAAATATATTGCTATTTATTCTTCAGACTTCAGGAGACCTCGTACTATTCACAACCAGTACATTGGTGGCAAAGCAGCGGAAATTGCGAGCAGTTTCAAACTCCTGATCGCTCATTCCACACAATCGCTCATGATCCCAGAACACATTCTGCAAATCAGGAAAGCTCACCACCACCTCTACTTTCTGAGGACGCTGAAGAGACTAACCACATCAATACTTACAACATTCTACAGATGTTCAGTAGACAGCATCCTGACATGCTGGATCACTGCATGCTATGGAAACTGCACTGCGGCAGATCACCGCATGGTACAGAAACTGCACTGCGGCAGATCACCGCATGCTATGGAAACTGCGCTGCGGCAGATCACCGCATGGTACGGAAACTGCACTGCGGCAGATCACTGCATGCTATGGAAACTGCGCTGCGGCAGATCACCGCATGGTACAGAAACTGCGCTGCGGCAGATCACCGCATGGTAGGAAACTGCACTGCAGCAGATCACCGCATGGTACAGAAACTGCGCTGCGGCAGATCACCGCATGGTAGGAAACTGCGCTGCGGCAGATCACCGCATGGTAGGAAACTGCGCTGCGGCAGATCACCGCATGGTACGGAAACTGCGCTGCGGCAGATCACCGCATGGTACGGAAACTGCGCTGCGGCAGATCACCGCATGGTAGGAAACTGCACTGCGGCAGATCACCGCATGGTAGGCAACTGCGCTGCGGCAGATCACCGCATGGTAGGCAACTGCGCTGCGGCAGATCACCGCATGGTACAGAAACTGCGCTGTGGCAGACAGGAAGGCTCTACAACAGGTAGTCAAAACTGCCCAATGCCTCACAGACACCACCCTACTCGCCATCAAGGACATGTACACAGAAAGGTGCTGGAAAAGGGCTAATAACATCATGAAGGATATCCCCACCCTGCTCATGGACTGTTTGTCCCACTCTCATCAGGGAGAAAGCTATGTAGTAGACTCAAAAATCAGTTATTTTCCCCAAGCAGCAAGGCTGATCAACACCACTAACTACTAACCCACCACGCCCCCCCAAATGCCCAACCACCACTACTTTAAAATTCGCTGTCAGTCACCTTAAGTACAGACACTCCTGTGCCTAGCATCACTTTATGGACATACAATCAATGTATACAAATGTAACATGCTGTAGGGTTTCACTGCTGTGTAACATGCTGTAAGGTTTCACTGATAATGTAATGGTTACTCTGTAGCAGCAATGTTTGGGTTATGACTCGAGATAACGGGGTTAGGAATGCTGTTGTTCTTTCTTGTGAGCTGGAAGAGAGATTTTCGCAGTCTTTCGCCGGGGTGGGGAGAGAAGACGCGAATGGAGAGAGTTATTAGACCGCTGGACGGGGTGGACTTGGAGCGAGGGTCCGAAGGGCAGCGACGATCAGAGGAGGTCGATGGTGGACGATCGACTTATCAGTCAGCTCCAACTTTGCACAATAGACTGTTTAATAAGATTGGGCCTTTTTTATTTCTTTTTTTCATTTCTTTACTAACCATATAGTCAAAGTAAGAATTAGAAAGCTTAATCGTTTAATCGCATATTGTGTACTGTTTGTCATTTCGGCGTACTGATTTGTAACAGGGGACACATCGCGCAGCATCCACCCAAACGAGATTTCTTAAGTTTGGCCAGGCTGGGGGCTATCACCCCCTATATTAAGCCGCTAGCCGAAGCGAGAGTTACACAAGCTATCTTATGTATTTGTATCTATTCTAATTTTTTAATTATTTGTTCTTTATCTTATTGTGTTTTATTGGTGCTGCATCTGATCTGGAGTAACAATTACAGGTTTCCCCCGCTATCCGAAGGTAGAGCGTTCCTATGAAACGGTTTGTAAGCCGGAATGTCGTAAAGTGAATAAGCAATTACCATTTATTAATATGGGAAAAATTTTTGAGCATTCCCAGACCCAAAAAATAACCTACAAAATCATGCCAAATTCCACTTAAAACCTAAAATAACAGTAACATATAGTAAAAGCAGGAATGATATGATAAATACACAGCCTATATAAAGTAGAAATACTTTTCTGCAGCACTGTCTAGCGCAGCGAAAATCTCACGGCAGCACTCTCGGTGGAAGCGCTCTCGGCAGAAACACTCTCTCCAGTAACCTTTAAGCTATGAAGCTGCCAAATCATACCAAATAAGACATAAAAATACACAGCCTATATAAAGTAGAAATAATATATGTAGTGTAGTTTCACTTACTGGAATCAGGAAGACTCCAATAAGTTGCAGTTTCGTCACAGTTAAACACTTACTTATACGAATAACCTGTAATCTGTAATTATTTTCTTCAGCTCTGCTGGGAACTTTTCGGCAGCTTCAGTATCAGCGGAAGCACTCGCTCCGGTAAACATTAAACTATGAAGCTGCCCTCGCCTCAGAAACCGATCAAACCACCCATGACTACCTTTAAATTCCACTTTCACAACACTTTCATCACCAACGGCCAGTGCTTTCTGTTTCAGCTTATTAAAAAGACTGACTGATTTCTCCTTAAGTATGAGAAAATTTAATGGAACACCACGCTTTGTGCACCCATCAATCCACTCAAGCAATAGACTTTCCATTTTATCCATTATTGGATGCCGACTAAGAGAGACCACTTTGCTACGAGCAGAACCAACAGTAACATCGGCAGCTTTCAAAATTCTCTCTCTGCGTATAAATAGTGCGAATGGTGGACGCAGGCAAGTTCAACGTGTGGACAATGTCCTTATTTTGTTCACCACGATCGAAAAGCTTAATTATGTCTAGTTTTATGCTAAGTGTAACACCCTTACGAGCTCTTTTAGGCTTTTCCGATACCCTAGAACTCATCTTGCTAACGGATGCAGAAAATAAATCGGGATAAAGCACGTGTTTAAGCAATGGCGGCTAGAATGCAGTTCCGGGGGAGGAGCTTGGCTGTTCAGGCGCATGCTGCCTTTTATCGTAACAGTGAAAACACCTTCCGTTAGCGAAAACAGGTAACTAATGTAGGTCTTTCGTAACAGCGAGGTGTCGTAAAGCGAATGTTCGGAAAACAGGGGCCACCTGTATTTCGTTCCCCTTTACACTTGTGTACTGGAAATGACATTAAACAATGTGAAAATGTGTAGTTCGGATAGTTGCTGTTTCATCACCGTGCAAGGAGAACTGCGCACTGATGCAACATTTGCAAGTAAGTTGCCAAGATCAGAGAACAACTCAACCAAACTACATTAAACAATCTTCAATCACCTCTGGGTTTAAATTCAGGAACTCTGCATAAAACAAAATTGTGGGAGAACTTCCACAGGAAAAGCAGCAGTATTCCCAGAAGATGACACCTTTGAGGGAAATTAGAGAAGAGTTATAAATGCTGGCTTCATGCGTGACAATCATAGCCCAAAAAAATAAGGTTTAAAAAACCTTCTGGTGGTTCTAATCACACCATTACAGTAATGTTGAATTGAACTTCTATTATAAGACCATAAGATATAGGAGCAGAATTAGGTCATTATTGAGCTGCTCCACCATTTCATCATGGCTGATCCCTCTCAGCCCCAGTCTCCTGCCTTCTCCCCATATCCCTTCATGCCCTGACCAAGAATCTACCAACCTCTGCCTTAAGTATACCCAAAGACTTGGCCTCCACAGCCACCGGTGGCAGTGAATTCCACAGATTCACCACTCTCTGGCTAAAGAAATTCCTCCTCATCTCTGTTCTAAAAGGACTCCCTCCCCTCCACCTATTCTGAGGCTATGTCCAGGGTGTATGGTGCGTCCAGGGAGGTGCAGCAAATCTGGTGAAGGGGCTTCTCATGTTCAGTCATCTTCTAGATTCAAGATTCAATTCAACTTGAAGTTCAGTATATTTCAGGGCTACAATACGAAATAAATCCAAAACTCAGTGAATGAGATCCTTCTATCACTCTTATCTCACTTTTACAACATTCCAGTGCGGTTTAACCAGAGTTTTACAGAGATACAACATTACCTCCGAAGCTATATCTCAAGTGAGGACAGATCTAAATTACCAGCTGAACAAAGGACAAGCTCCAATGAAGTGCTCAGAACTTCCTAAAGAAACTGGTAAATTAGTTTATTATACTGAGATACGGTGAAAAGCTTGTCTTGCATACCTTCCATACAGATCAATTCTTTATAACAGTGCGCTGCACAAGGTTAAACAATACAGAGTGTAGATTAAAGAGTAAGTGCCGTGCAGGTAGACACTAAGGTAGGTTGTGAAGTCAAGAGTCCACCTTATCATACTAGGGAACTATTCAATGGTCTTATAACAGTGGGATAGATGCTGTCCTTGCATACCATCTATAAAGATCAATTTATTACAACAGTGCAGTCTACAAGGTTAAACAATACAGAGTGCAGAATGCAGAATGAAAACATAGGTCTTCAGCATGTGGGAGGAAATCTAAGCACCTGGAGGAAACCCACGCGGTCATGTGTAGAACATACAAACTCCTTACAGACAGCAGTGGAATTAAATCTGGCTCGCTGGCACCGTAATAGCATTGTGCTGCCCTAAATTTTGAAGTTTGCTCTCACAATACAGGGGCAGACTTTAACCACAGATAATATTCTAGGAAACTGCAAACCACAATAATATCAAACATAATATTATGAAAGCAGTTTGTGAACTGGTACTCACCCTCGACATGATTTGTACCTTGAAACTTGACAGAAAAACCAGGCGAGATGGTCAGGTGATCAGGTTTCGACATTTCCAAATGACAATGTTCAACCACATTTCCTGAGGTTTGGGGAGAAGGGCAGCTCTGAAGCCTTTCACATTGTGTAACCAATGCTTTGGACTGCAATAGGGGATCACCACTGTCATGATGTAGCTGAAACAAAATGTGATTTGCAATAAGGAAATCATTCTAAAATAATTCACACAAATCTGTATTCATAACCTATTTATCTTTTATTTCTTTGTTCGTATGTGCCATGTTGTATGATGTAGGCGATCGTGGCCTTTCCATGATCATGATTGTTCTGGACAAATTTTTCTACGGAAGTGGTCTGTCATTGCCTTCTTCCGGGCAGTGTCTTTACAAGATGGGTGACCCCAACATTATCAATCCTCTTCAGAGATTGTCTGCCTGGCATCAGTGGTTGCATAACCACTTCCTTCATCCCCCTTCTCCCACCCACCTGGCTTAACTTATTAACTTCTAGCTTGTACTCTTTCCCCTCTCCCACCTTCCTATTCTGGCTTCCTCCTCCTTCCTTTCCAGTCCTGATGTAGGGTCTTGGCCCAAAACAGCGACTACTTTTTTTCCATAGATGCTGCCTGACCTGCTGAGTTCCTCCAGCATTTTGTGTGTGTTGCTTGGATTTCCAGCATCTGCAGATTTTCTCTTCTTTGTGTCTGAATTGTCTTAGTAATTACAGCTCACCAACTTTCAGTGACAAAAATCACTACTTATTGAATAAAAACAAGCAAGTGACTATTTAAAAATGTTTGCTCTAAGCACGGAGTAGTGGCTAATGGTCACACGCAACTGAACGAGTTAGAAGATGCTGGGGCACAGTTTTCGCCCTCAAGACCATAAGACAGGAGCAAAATTAGGCCATTTAGCCCATCGAGTCTGCTCGATGCAAAATAATGCAAAGATGGTCAGAATACATGAAAGACCTATATGACGACAAAGACCTATACAACGACAAAGACCCAGAGGACAACTTTGATATGGCAACAACAACGAGGGCCCAGCAATACTGAAAGAAGAAGTGGAACATGCTATGAAGAAAATGCGAAAGGGGAAATCATTAGGACCAGATAACATTCTGGTTGAACTGTATGAAGTGCTAGAAGATTTTGGTGTAGAAAAATTAACAATCTTATTGAATAGGATATACAACAATGGCAAAGTACCAGAAGATCTTTGAAAGACAGTATTCCTTGCACTTCCAAAGAAACCAGGTGCAACAGAGTGTGGACAACACAGAATAATTAGTTTAATAAGCCACCTCACAAACATTCTACTTAGAATCATCATGCTCAGAATAAGTAACAAAATTAAACCAGAGATCAGTGAAGAAAAATGCGGCTTTGTCAAAGCCAAGGGAACATCAAACGCCACTTATATTCTCAGGAATATTATCGAAAGGTCAATGGAAGTACAACAAGACCTATATTTCTGTTTCATTGACTACACAAAAGCCTTTGACACAGTGAAACAACAAGTTATCATGAAAATACTTAAATATCAACAGAAAAGATCTAAGAATAATCAGGAATCTCTACTGGCAACAAAGTGCAACCATACGGATATACAACGAGATTGGTGAATTGTTCTATCACCAGACCTGTTCTCCCTGTACAGTGAAAACATCATGAGAACCGTACAAGACCTACCTGGAATAAGTATAGGAGGATACAATATCAACAACCTCCGCTATGCGGATGATACAGTACTGATAGCAAACAGTGAAGTAAATTTACAGTGTGGCGGCTCGTATCAGCACGACTACAACAGAAACTGTTATCTACCATCAACACAGAGAGCGAAAGACTTGGCCTAACCTTAAACATAAAGAAAACTGAAGTAATGGTAATATCAAAGAAACCTGATATCCCAAACTGTAGGATCGTACTGGGAAATGAAATCCTGAAACATGTTCACAACTTCAAGTACCTTGGATCATGGGTAACATCTGATGGCAAATGCGAAACAGACATAAAAACAAGAATAGCAATGGCAAGAACAGCATTTACAGAAATGAGAAACATCCTAACGAACAAGAAAATAGCAATTGACATCCGCCTTAGAACTCTCAGCTGCTATATTCTTCCTATATTGATGTATGGCTGCGAGTCACGGACCATCACAAATGCAATGGAAAAAAGAATCAATGCAGCAGAGATGTGGTTCCTCAGAAGAATGCTATGCATATCATATACGGACAGAGTAACCTACGAAGAAGTTCTACAGAGAACAAAAACAAAACGTACATTACTTTAAAAAATCAGAAAACAGCAATCAAAATTCTTTGGACACATCATGCAAAGAGAGACATGAGAACATTTTGTTACAACTGGAAAGCTGGAAGGAAAAAGAAGCAGAGAATGAAGGTTTGTCCATCGTCATTGATGAAGACCTCGACACCATTAGTACTTTTTACGAGGTCAAGTTGCTAGTTCGACACTCAACCCGGCACGGATGGAAAGCTTGCTGGGGAGCAGCTCGACTAGATTCAAACTCGGGAACCTTCGCTCCCGGAGTCTGGCGCTGATGTCACTGCGTCACCAGCCGGCTATGATGGTGTCGAGACTAGCGCGTGATTTGGATTTAAGTGAGGGAGAGTTGTGCAGCGTCAGCCTCACTCTGTCTTCCCAATTCCTATCTGGATCCAGACAGAGTCTAGATGGCTGGAGATGGGACTAGGCGCAGTGGATGACCAGGACGTCTTCTGTGTCTTGTCCTGCTCTACACGTTCCACCACGCTTGCAGAGACCACCTTCTTGACCGTTGGACCTTCCATTGGTCTCGTCCGCTCAATCCGCCGGAGTCTGTCTTCACATGCTGGGATAGACAACTCCCTATCTCACCGAGGGTTTGAGACCCGTCGGCTACCCTCACCTGGTTTAGCCGGCCTGTCGAAGCCGTTGCCCGGGGTGTGGCCGCTGTCGCATGCAAACAGCTACGGGGAGCCACAGGTGAGAGCTGAGTGCCAGGTGGGGACCAAAGGTGGACGTGTATGGAGCATCAGGGAGGGGTAGCTCCTCTGGTGGGGGAACATGTCGCGACAGAGAATGAAAATGATAGATGGAATAACATCATAGTTAGAAACAGGGAAGACAACACTACAATTCGGAGGGTCAGGGACCGTGATGGATGGAGAGACATGATCGCCACGCTGAACGGCAAGGCACCTGAATGAATGAATCTTAGAATGGAAATGCTGAAACTGGAGAGTGTTCAAAGGGCGTTCACAGAAATTATTCCAAGATTGAATGGCTTGTCATATGAAGAGCGTCTGATGTCTCTAGGCCTGTATTCTCTAGAATTCAGAAAAATGAGGGGTGACCTCATTGAAACATATCAGTTGGTGAGAGGCCTTGATAGAGTGGATGTGGACAGGATATTTCCTACGGTGGGAGAGTCTAAGACCAAGAGGACGCATCCTCAGAATAGAGGGGCATCATTTTAGAATAGAGATGAGGAGGAATTTCATTAGCTAGAGAGTATGAATATGCAGAATTCCTTGCCACCAGGCAGCTGTGGAGGCCAGGTCGTTATGTATATTTAAAGGTCAGGGCATGAAGGGATATGAGAAGGCAAGAGATTGGGGCTGAGAGGAAAATTGGATCAGCCATGATGAAATGGCAGAGCAGATACGATGGGCCAAATGGCATAAATCTGTTCTTATACTTTACAATTGTATATCAGCGGCATAGTGTCCCAAATAGATGAAGGGAATCCAGGCTATTTTCTTTTTTTTTTATTAAGTGCAATCGTGAACAATAGCCAGATCAGAAATGCTGATCAAGTCAACTAGTTCCCAAAGAGAACTCTGATAGGCCAATCAGATGGTTCACTGCTGCTCAGTGATAGAACACAAAAAAAATCATATGTACAATTAAGAAACATTAAAAAATAGTAGAAATACTGGAGTCATGATGATCATGATGAAGTCTGCTGGAGAGAGACATTTACACATATGATGTCCTCCATAATTCAGAGAGATTGAAGGATAAGGTTGCAGGGTGACAAAACGTGGCAGGAGCACTTGGAACTAAAAACTAATCCCTGCCGGGAGAAAACAGCACCAGTTCTTTCTGCACTGTTCTCCAGCAGTCTAAGGACTAAGTCCGGCCAGAACATAACTCACAAGTGCTTTTGAAAGTCAGGTATTAACCCTACCTACCAACAACCAAGCGTTGTCATCCTGATCCCCTTCATGATAGCTTATGAAGAAGCATGTGACTTTCCTCCCAGAGATACACTCACAACACGCTGGAGGAACTCAACAGGTCGGGCAGCATCCATAGAAAAGATCCCTTCTCTCCCCCTACAGAGGACCCCTTCTCCCGTAAGATCACCCCCTCCCCCTACTGAGGACCCCTTCTCCCATCTTCAACCCTCCTCCTCCTCCTCCTGGACACCCCGCCTGGGCCTTCTACCTGCACCCGATCTTTTTATCTCCAACTGTCGCCGAGACATCAACCGTCTCAACTTCACCACTCCTCTCCTGTTCCAACTTCACTCCCTCTGAACGCACTGCCCTCCACTCTCTCTGCACTAATCCCAACCTCACCATCAAACCCACTGACAAAGGTGGTGCTGTAGTAGTCTGGCGGACGGACCTCTACCTCACCGAGGCCAAACGGCAGCTCTCTGACACCACCTCTTACTTACCCCTGGAACAGGACCCCACCAAAAAACATCAAACCATTGTCTCCCGTACCATCACCGCCCTTATCAACTCCGGAGACCTTCCATCCTCAGCCACTAAACTCATAATTCCTACATCCTGTACCGCTCGGTTTTACCTCCTCCCCAAGACCCACAAGCCTGACTATCCCGGCAGACCCATAGTTTCTGCCTGCTCCTGTCCCACCGAACTTGTGTCTGCCTACCTGGACTCCATTTTGTCACCCATAGTTCAGTCCCTCCCCACCTACATCCGGGATACATCCCATGCTCTACACCTCTTCAATAACTTCCAGTTCCCCAGCCCCAACCACTTCATTTTCACTATGGATGTCCAATCCCTATACACCTCCATTCCCCAACAAGAAGGCCTCAAAGCCCTCCGCTACTTTCTGGATACTAGACCTCGCCAGTTCCCCACCACCACTACCTTCCTCCAGTTGGCGGAACTGATTCTCACACTCAATAACTTCTCTTTTGGCTCTTCCCACTTTCTTCAGACTAAGGGTGTAGCTATGGGAACTCGCATGGGCCCTAGCTATGCCTGCCTCTTCGTTGGTTATGTGGAACAGTCTGTGCTCCAAACCTATTCTGGTACTGCTCCCCAACTTTTCCTTCGGTACATTGATGACTACATTGGTGCTGCTTCCTGCATCCATGCTGAGCTCGTCAATTTCATCGACTTTACTTCTAACTTCCACTCAGCCCTCAAATTCACTTGGTCTATCTCGGACACTTCTCTCCCCTTTCTCGATCTCTCGGCCTCCATCTCTGGAGACAGACGGTCCACCGACATCTTCTACAAGCCCACTGACTCTCATAACTACCTCGACTATACCTCTTCCCACCCCGCCACATGCAAAAATGCCATTCCCTATTCCCAGTTCCTCCGTCTCTGCCGCATCTGTTCCGAGGATGAGGTTTTCCATTCCAGGACATCACAAATGCCCTCTTTCTTTAAGGATCGTGGTTTCCCTTCTGCTGTCATCAATGATGCCCTCACCCGTATCTCCTCCATTTCCCGCACTTCAGCCCTCACCCCATCCTCCCACCACCACAACAGGGACAGAGCTCCCCCTGTCCTCACCTACCAGCCCAGCACCCTCCGGATCCAGCACAATATCCTCCGCAACTTCCGCCACCTTCAACAGGACTCCACCACTAAGCACATCTTTCCCTCTCCACCCCTCTCCGCCTTCGGCAGGGATCGGTCCCTCCGCGACTCCCTGGTCCACAAGTCCCTCCCCACGGATCTCCCACCCGGTACTTATCCCTGTAAGCGTAAGTGCTGCACCTGTCCCTACACCTCCTCTCTTGCCACCATTCAGGGCCCTAAACAGTCCTTCCAGGTGAGGCAACACTTCACTTGTGAGTCTGTTGGGGTCATCTATTGCATCCGGTGCTCCCGGTGCGGCCTCCTCTACATCGGTGAAACCCGACGCAGATTGGGGGACCGCTTCGTCGAGCACCTCCGCTCCGTCCGCCAAAACAGACAGGATCTCCCAGTAGCCACCCACTTCAACTCTGCTTCCCACTCCCATTCAGATATGTCCATACATGGCCTCCTCTACTGCCCTGATGAGGCTAAACTCAGGTTGGAGGAGCAACACCTCATATACCGTCTAGGTAGTCTCCAGCCCCTTGGTATGAACATAGAATTCTCCAACTTCCAGTAATTCCCTCCCCCTCCCTTCCCCTATCCCTGTGTCACTCTGCCCCCTCCCCTAGCTGCCTACTACCTCCCTCATGATTCTGCCTCCTTCTACTACCCATTGTGTTTTCCCCTATTCTTTCATCACCTTTCCTGCCTATCACCTCCCTGCTTCCCCTCCCCCACCCCTTCATCTTTCCCCTTACTGGTTTTTCACCTGGAACCTACCAGCCTTCTCCTTCCCACCCTCCTCCCACCTTCTTTATAAGGCCTCTGCCCCTTCCCTCTACAGTCCTGACGAAGGGTTCCGGCCCGAAACGTCGACTGATCTTTTCCACGGATGCTGCACGACCTGCTGAGTTCCTCCAGCGTGTTGTGAGTGTTTCTTTGACCCCAGAATCTGCAGATTATTTTGTGTTTATCCCTCCCAGAGATGATAGGTGTTTGTGTACTTGACTCATGAAGGCTTGGACCCCATCGTCGCAGATGTTTCCAACCACAGCATCTGGAAGGCTGTTCCAAATTTTTGTTCTTTAAGATTTTTCCCCAAATGAACAATCACCCAATTAACCAGAATCCTCTATATTTAAGACTACAAGGCATCATTCATTCATTTGTTTTGTGCCCTGTCATATGACGTGGGTGATCATAGTCTGTCTATGACTATGACTGTACTTGGCAATTTTTTCTATAGAAGTGGTTTTCAATTGTCTTCTTCTGGGCAGTGACTCCCCAACCATCATCAATACTTTTCAGAGATTGTCTGCCTGGCATCAGTGGACGCATAGCCAGGAAGGCAACAACATCCATCACCTGCTCCCATGGATTCATGTGACCCTGATCAGAGGGCTAAACAGATGTTATACGTTGCCCAAGAGTGACCTGCACCTTACACCTCCTTTGGTAGTGCCATCTCCACCCCACCACCTACCATAAGATATAGTATCAGAATTAAGCTATTCGGCCCATCGAATTTACTCGGCCATTCTATCATGGTTGATTTATACTTCCTTTGGACTCCCCATAACCATAAGACATAGGAGCAGAATTAGGCCATTTGGCCCATCGAGTCTGCTCCGCCATTCAATCATGGCTGATCCTTTTTTTTTCTCCTCCTCAAACCTATTTCCTGACCATCTCCCCATAATCTTTGATGCCATGTCCAATCAAGAACCTATCAATCACTGCCTTAAATACACCCAATAACATGGCCTCCACATCTGCATGTGGCAACACAGTCACAAATTCACCACCTTCTGGCTAAAGAAATTTTTCTGCATCAGTTTTGAATGGACATCTCTCTATCCTGAGACTGTGCCCTTTTATCTTAAGGCTCTCCCACCATGGGAAACATCCTTTCCACATCTACTCTGTCTAGCCCTTTCAACATTTGAAAGGTTTCAATGAGATCCCCCCTTCATCATTCTAAATTCCAGTGAGTACAGACCCAGACCCATCAAACAATCCTCGTATGATAACCCTTTCAATCCTAGAATCATCTTTGTGAAGCTTCTCTGGATTCTCTCCAATTTCGGCACATCTCTTCTAAGATGAAGAACCCAAAACTGTTCACAATACTCCACCACTGCCTTATAAAACCTAAGCATTACATCTCTGCTCTTGTATTCTAGACCTCTTCAAATGAATGCTAACGTTGCATCTGCCTTCCTCAGTACGGACTCAACCTGCAAGTTAGACTTTAGGTTAGGGTGTTCTGCACAAGGACTCCCAAGACCCTTTGCATCCCAGATATTTGGATTTTCTCCCCGTTTAGAAAATAGTCTGCACATTTATTTCTACTACCAAAGTGCATAACCATGTATTTTCCAACATTATATTTCATTTGCCACTTTCTTGCCCATTCTCCTAATCTGTATAAGTCCTTCTGCATCCTACCCATTTCCTCAACACTACTTGCCCCTCTACCAATCTTCATATCATCTGCGAACTTGGCAATAAAGCCATCTATTTCATCAACTAACTCATTTCCATACAGCATAAAAAGAAGTGGTCCCAACACCGAACCCTGTGGAACGCCACTAGTCACTGACAGCCAACTAGAAAAGGATCCTTTTATTCCCACTCACTGCCTCCTACCAATCAGCCAATGCTCCAACCGTCTTAGTAACTTTCCTGTAATACCACGGGCTCTTACCTTGGTAAGCAGCCTCATGTGTGGCACCTTGTCAAAGGCCTTCTGAAAGTCCAAATATACAACACCCCCTGCCACCCCTTTATCTATCCTACTTGTAATCTCCTCACAGAATTCCAACAGGTTCACCAGGCAGGATTTTTCCGCAAGGAAACCATGCTGACTTTATCCTATCTTGTCCTGTGTCACCCAAGTATTCCATCACCTCACCCTTAAAAATTGACTCTAACATCTTCCCAACCACTGAGGTCAGGCTAACTGGTCTATAATTTCCTTTCTGCTGCCTTCCTGGTAAAGCTCTGAAAATCTGTGGCAAACAACTAGCGAGAGTATTCAAGGACATTTTCAACCTCTCAGTGCTACGGGCAGAAGTTCCCATTTGCTTCAAAAAGTTAACAATTATACCAGTGCCTAAGAAGAATAATGTGAGCTGACTTAGTGACTATTGCCTGATAGCACTCACATCGACAGTGATGAAATGCTTTGAGAGGTTGCTTATGACTAGACTGAACTCTTGCCTCAGCAAGGACTTGGACTCATTGCCATTTGCCTATCTCCACAATAGGTCAACGGCAGACGCAATCTCAGTGGCTCTTCACATGGCTTTAGACCACCTAGACAACACAAACACCTACGTCAGGATGCTGTTCATCGAATATAGCTCAGCATTTAATACCATCATTCCCACAATCCTGATTGAGAAGTTGTAGAACCTGGGCCTCTGTACCTCCCTCTGCAACTGGATCCTTGATTTCCTAACTGGAAGACCACAATCTGTGTGGATTAGTGACAACATATCCTCCTCTCTGACGATCAACACTAGTGCACCTCAGTTATAGTCATAGTCATAGTCATACTTTATTGATCCCGAGGGAAATTGGTTTTCGTTAGAGTTGCACCATAAATAATTAAATAGTAATATGTAATTTATGCCAGTAAATTATGAAATAAGTCCAGAACCAGCCTATTGGCTCAGGGTGACTGACCCTCCAAGGGAGGAGTTGTAGTTTGGCCACAGGCAGGAATGACTTCCTATGACGCTCTGTGTTGCATCTCGGTGGAATGAGTCTCTGGCTGAATGTACTCCTGTGCCCAACCAGCCCATTATGTAGTGGATGGGAGACATTGTCCAAGATGGCATGCAACTTGGACAGCATCCTCTTTTCAGACACCACCGTCAGAGAGTCCAGTTCCATCCCCACAACATCACTGGCCTTACGAATGAGTTTGTTGATTCTGTTGGTGCCTGCTACCCTCAGCCTGCTGCCCCAGCACACAATAGCAAACATGATCGCACTGGCCACCACAGACTCGTAGAACATCCTCAGCATTGTCCGACAGATGTTAAAGGACCTCAGTCCCCTCAGGAAATAGAGACGGCTCTGACCCTTCTTGTAGACAGCCTCAGTGTTCTTTGACCAGTCCAGTTTATTGTCAATCCGTATCCCCAGGTATTTGTAATCCTCCAACATGTCCACACTGACCCCCTGGATGGAAACAGGGGTCACCGGTGCCTCAGCCCTCCTCAGGTCTACGACCAGCTCCTTAATCTTTTTCACATTAAGCTGCAGATAATTCTGCTCACACCATGTGACAAAGTTTCCTACCGTAGCCCTGTACTCAGCCTCATCTCCCTTGCTGATGCATCCAACTATGGGTGTGTGCTTAGCCCACTGCTCTACTCTCTATATACCCATGACTATGTGGCTAGGCATAGCTCAAATACCATCTATAAATTTGCTGATAGTACAAACATTGTTGGTAGAATCTCAGGTAGTGACGAGAGGGCGTACAGGAGTGAAATACGCCAACTTGTGGAGTGGTGCCGCAGCAACCAATGTCAGTAAAACGAAAGAGCTGATTGTGGACTTCAGGAAGGGTAAAATGAAGGAACACATACCAATCCTCATAGAGGGATCAGATGTGGAGAGAGTGAGCAGTTTCAAGTTCCTGGGTGTCAAGACCTCTGAGGAATTAACCTGGTCCCAACACATCGATGTAGTTATACAGCAGGCAAGGCGGCGGCGATACTTCATTCAGAGTTTGAAGAGATTTGACATGTCAACAAATACAACTTCTATAGATGTACCATGGAGAGCACTCTGACAGGCTGCATCACTGTCTCATATAGGGGGTGGGGGGGGGTGCTACTGCACAAGACCGAAAGAAGCTGCAGAGGGTCGTAAATTTAGTCTGTTCCATCTTGGGTACTAGCATACAAAGTACCCAGGACACCTTCAGGGAGTGGTGTCTCAGAAAGGCATCGTTCATTGTTAAGGACCTCCAGCACCCAGGGCATGCCCTTTTCTCACTGTTACCATCAGGTAGAAGGTACAGAAGCCTGAAGGCACACACTCAGCGATTCAGGAACAGCTTCTTCCCCTCTGCCATCCGATTCCTAAATGGACATTGAAACCTTGGACACTTTTTTTAAAATATACAATATTTCTGTTTTTTGCATGATTTTTTAATCTATTCAATATATGTATACTGTGATTTACTTATTATCATTACTATATTTAGTTTTTCTCTTCTATATTATGTATTGCATTGAACTGCTGCTGCTAAGTTAACAAATTTCACATCACATGCCGGTGATAATAAACCTGAATTTGATTCCTCCTTTCTTAAAGAGAGGAGTGACATTTGCAATTTTCCAGTCCTCTGGCACCATGCCAGAATCCAATGATTTTTGAAAGATCATTGCTAATGCCACCACAGTCTCCCACACTACCTCTTCCAGAACCCTAGGATGCAGTTCATCTGATCTGGGTGACTTATGTACCCTTAGGTCTTTCAGCTTTTTGAGCACCTTCTCTCTTGTAATAGTAACTGCACCCACTTCTTTTCCCTCACACACTACAACATCTGGCACACTGCTAGTGTTTTCCACAGTGAAGACTGATGCAAAATATTCATTTAGTTCATTTGCCATCTCCTTGCCCCATAGAAACATAGAAACCATAGAAACATAGAAACCATAGAAAAACTACAGCACAGAAACGGGCCTTTTGGCCCTTCTTGGCTGTGCCGAACCATTTTCTGCCTAGTCCCACAGACCTGCACACAGACCATATCCCTCCATACACCTCCCATCCATGTATCTGTCCAATCTATTCTTAAATGTTAAAAAAGAACCCGCATTTACCACCTCATATGGCAGCTCATTCCATACTCCCACCACTCTCTGTGTGAAGAAGCCCCCCCTAATGTTCCCTTTAAACTTTTCCCCCTTCACCCTTAACCCATGTCCTCTGGTTTCCCCCCCACCCCCATGCCTCAGTGGAAAAAGCCTGCTTGCATTCACTCTGTCTATACCCATCATAATTTTATATACCTCTATCAAATCTCCCCTCATTCTTCTACACTCCAGGGAATAAAGTCCTAACCTATTCAACCTTTCTCTGTAACTGAGTTTCTCAAGTCCCCACAACATCTCTTTATTATCCCCCGCTATTATTATCTTGCCTCTTTTTCTAGTGGTCCTATATCCACTCTCATCTTTCTTTTATTTTTTACATACTTGAAAAAGCTTTTACTATCCACTTAGATATTATTTGCTAGCTTGCTTTCATATCTCATCTTTAAACTTTAACAGCCTAACTAATCAGGCTTTAAATATACCCAATGACTTGGCCTCCACTGCAGTCTGTGGCAATGAAATCCACAGATTTACCACCCTCTAGCTAAAGAAATTTCTTCTCCTCTCTGTTGGTATCATAAATAGATATATAGATTTTGATGTAGATATGTATTGGTATAGAACATATAACATTACAGCACAGTATAGGCCCTTCTGCCCACAATGTCGTGCCGACCTGTTAAACCACTCCAAATTCAATCTAACCCTTCCCTCCTCTGCAACCCTCCATTTTTCTAATCATCCAGAGTTTCTTAAATGTCCCAAATGTACATGTCATTCTCTACCAGCAACCCTGGCACCCCATGTGTAAAAAAACAAAGCTTTCTTCTGACATACTCCCTATAATTTCCTCCAATCATCTTCAAATTACATACTCTCTTATTAGCCATTACATCACAACAGCTAGAATGTTGATATTTCTATATGTACATAAAATAATTGACAAATAATTATATATATTGATATAATTTACAAACCAAGAAGGTCCACAAAAGAATAAACTATGCCACAGAGCAATACTTATGGGAAGCAAGTACAAAACATTTTAATATATTTATTTGAAAACTAAATTTAAGACTTTTGCCAATATGCTTTCGCGAGTTTTAGAAACCCGGAAGTCTAAATTACTTAAGCCTTAGACTACCGCAATCAGTTTCTCGCTCCTAATTTCCAATTGGAGGTGACAGAAGTTTATTTGTACAGTACCTCGTTCCTGTTCAAGAGTCTGGTGTCCCCTGACACAGGCGCAAGATTAGTGGTTTTGCTGGGCGGGATGAATTTGATTCTTTTAGCCACATTGCCGCTAAGTTGGCTCGGAGCAGCCGATCTTCTCATCTTAGTAAGTTGTTACTTTGGTACCGGAAGAAAAAATTGAATGAGTGCCTACACATTAACGATAAGCAGATCACCAGATCACCAAAACAGTTCGCTCTCTAGGAGTGATATTTTCTTAATGTCCACCAATGATGATTTTTAAGCTCCCGCCTTCCCAAAATGCTTAGCACAGACAACAAATCCTACATACTGCGCATGTACTTAACTTTAATTCTTTGTTCAGAATTAGTATGTACGATACGGCATTTGTAGGGAATGCACTTACCAAGAAACGGTGCGGATCCTAGGAGATGCAAAGGAAACGTCTATATACTAAATTGAGATCTTAGGGACGGGCATAGTTTAACACGGAATATCACTACCATCGTAATGCATATAAGTGAATATTTGACTTTCTGAGAAGCATTAGGCTTTTAGATATTATTCAAGGTTTTTTTGTGGGGTGGATATAGTGGGTATACTTCGTCAAAGTTGCCGGTGAACGCAGCAGGCCAGGCAGCATCTCTAGGAAGAGGTACAAGTCAGATGCTGCCTGGCCTGCTGCGTTCACCAGCAACTTTGAGGTGTGTTGCTCGAATTTCCAGCATCTGCAGAATTCCTCGTGTTTGGGTATACTTCGTGTCTTTTTGCTTCGCACTTCACTTCAGTAGGTGGCGGTAATGCACCTTATATTGATCTGTCAACCACCTTTAAACTTTTATATGTCACAATTTAAATGTTGCCTTGTAGATTTCAAAGTGGTGCGGACACTACTATTATATTGCAATGTGTTACAGTGACATAGCATGCCTATGGATTGCAGCGGGTCTCAAGGGTTGGCTTTGACGGAAACCAATTATATTGAAACAGTTATCAAAATTTTAAAAATTGTGATATAGTAAATGGTTGGTTGTTCGTCCATCGTTGACATCGATGAGGACCTCGACACCATAATGATGGTGTCGAGACTAGCGCGTGATTTGGATTTAAGTGAGGGAGAGTTGCGCAGCATCAGCCTCACTCTCTCTTCCCAATTCCCATCTGGATCCAGTGGCAAGACAGAGTCTAGACGGCTGGAGATGGGACTAGGCGCAGTGGATGACCAGGACGTCTTCTGTGTCTTGTCCTGCTCTA